>NC_067488.1:30851572-31178339 GCF_947179515.1 Apodemus sylvaticus
CTTTCCCCTCCTACCTCACATTTTTCTTTTTCTTTCTTTCTTTCTTTCTTTCTTTCTTTCTTTCTTTCTTTCTTTCTTTCTTCCTTTCTTTCCCTCAGCTGAACAGTACCCTCTTTAAAAGAAGCTGTGGGCAGTTATTTCATGCAAAAATAAGTGTGCTGGTAATTTTCCATTAGTGTGGTGAAACACTATGGCCCAGAGACTTATTGAAGAGAGAGTTTATTTGGGTTGATGGTCCCAGAGGGTTAAGAGTCCATCATGAATGGGGAGGTACTGCAACAGGCAGGCATGGCTGCTGGAAAGGGCAAGCTAAGAGATCATAGCTCAAACACAAGCATGAGGAAGAGCAAGTGAACTGGGAGTAGAGTGAAGGTGTATAATCTCAAAAACCCTCTTTCCCAGTGATGTACTTTGTCCAATAATGCTGTGACTTCTGAACCTACCAAACAGCACCACTGACCAGGGAAAAGGTCTTCAAATACCTGAGCTGGTGTGTGTGTGTGTGTGTGTGTGTGTGTGTGTGTGTGTGTGTATGTTTAAGAGAATTTCTCACTTAAGCCATCACAGAAAGCGTCTCTATATGCCCAACAAGAATGGTGCCCAGCTGTGGAGGTCCAAGAAGTACCACACACACAGTGGTATGGTGCCAGGAGGATGCCCTGCTGGTTAGTCTCGGTACCTTTGCATGAATGCCTGCAGGACACCTGGGAGAGGACTTTGCACCCTGTGAGAAATGGATAGATCATAATCATGTAGGTCAGAAACTGGGACCCATGAATGGGAGAAATTGACTGTTTTTCCATGCTAGAGGGGTGGAGCTCATTGAGGTGAAAATACAGCATTGGAAGCCAACCCCACAATTGTCAATGCCTGTCCAGTGAGTCTCAGCTACAGTGATAAACAGCGTCTATCACTGGGAACAATGGGAAACAGTATATCAAGAAGACAGAACATTCCAGAAAGATAAATATGAAGATGTAGTATACTAGTATAGCTGGTAAAGGAGAAAGGTATCTTAGAACGGGGATAGGGGTAAACATTGACCCCAGATTCTTTTTAACTAACAACTAACTAACTAACTCATTAATTAATTATACTTATTCACTTTACATTCCACTCACTGCTTCTCTCATGCAATATGTCCTGACCACCTGACCACAATTTCCGCTCCATCCACTCCTCCCAGCTCCCTCTAACCTCCCACCCTCCACCACCGCCTCCCTTCTTCCCCATTTCCATTCAAAAAAGAACAGGCCTCCAAGAAACAACAACCAAACACCACAAAACACTATACAATAAGACAAAGCAAACTCCCACCTCTCGAGGTTGGACAAGGCAACCCAATAGGAGGAAAAGATTCCCAAGAGCAGGCAAAAGTGTCAGAGACATAATCGCTCCTGCTGTTAGCAGTTCCACAAAACCACCAAGCCAACAGCCATGATGTACATGCAGAGGACCTAGTGCAGACCCACGCAGGTCCTGTGCTTGCCACTTCAGACTCTGTGAGCCCATATGGACCCTTGGTTGATTCAGTGGATCATATTCTGTTCTTCTGGTGCTCTTAATCCCAAATGACTCCAGTAGTCTTTCCTGACCTCTTCTGCAATGTTCCCAAGGCTCCAAGGGGAGGGAATAGATGGAGACCTCCACTTTAGATTTAGACTCTTGAACACTGTTCTTCTTTGGAGAGCTCACTGCTTTTAGAGCCAATCTGGTCCTCATGTCCATGGTCACATCACACTGCTTCTAAGCTCCCATATCAGCAACTTCGTCTTGTGGACCACTGATGCATCCAACCCTTTTAGGGCTTAAGATGCTTGTTTTCATTCTTCTTAAAGCACAGTGTCCATCCTCTCCTACTAGAAATGTGTCTGTGCCAGATGAACAGGTTTTTTGTTTGTTTGTTTGTTTGTTTTTGTTTTTTTGTTTTTGTTTTTGTTTTCCATCTCAGTCAGAAGGAATTAAGGGTAAGGGAGTCAACTTTGCCCAGGAATCCTTTGGGTGACTTGCTGTTTCTCAGAGAAACTAGCAAATCAATGAGGGTCATAGCTCAGCTTAGCAGGGAGGTGTCCCCAAAATATCTCCAAACAAGTTTTAAGTCCTAATTTCTGGCCTGGTATCGTGGTTCTCGCTGTGATCTCAGCACTCCAAGAAGCAGAGGATCCAAAGAATATAATCTATTGAGCCGTACACCTGTATGCACTGAAATCCTGTTATTCCAAGCAGGACAATAGGGTTTGTCCTTCAGCTCACACAATACCCTTAGGATATTTGTATTCTCTCTCCCTCCCCAGTTTCAGAGAGAGGCTATCATGGTTTGATTTCTGTCACTGGAAACTCACTTAGTCTGTCATAACAATTCTTAGAACTGGGATTATTTTTACTGTTTTATGTCTAGCTTAGTGTTTCTGAGATTCTCCTACATGGTGTATGTTACCATTGCTTCTTCACAGATGGTGACTGCCTGGCTTCCCTGCACTGTCTCTCCTTCCCTTATGAAAGGACATGCAGTTGTTTTTACTGAGTGGTGACAGTGAATAAGACTACCAGGAGCTTCCAAGCACAAGTCCTTTTCTGGACATATGTGCTGGGGAAATACCTAGAGATGGAAACGTTAGGTCAGATGCAAAATGTATTTTTAGTTCTGCAAGCAAGAACCAGTTTCTCCAAGTGATTGTATTATTTTCCATTCCCCCATGCCTGAGATCTCCAGTTGCCTAATGTCTCCATCTGTACTTGGCGTTGACAATCTTAACTTGATCCCTCTCGTGGATGTGACATGGCCTTTCACTGGAGTGGTAATCTCCATCTCTCTCAAGGCTAATGACTGCATCCAGGCCCCTAGTGGTGAGTGCATGCATCCTCAGTGTACCTAGGTGTTTCCTGCATTGAAAAGAGGCTTCTCTTCTCTTTCAATAAGTATAAGAAGTTTTCATGTTATGCATTCTTTTTTTTTCTTTTTTTCTTTCTTTTTTTTCCGCCTGAGACAGGGTTTCTCTGTGTAGCCCTGGCTGTCCTGGAACTACTCTGTAGTCCAGGCTGGCCTCAAACTCAGAAATCCGCCAGAAATCTGCCTGGCTCTGCCTCCCAAGTGTTGGGATTAAAGGTGTGTGCCACCACTGCCTGGACTATGTTATGTATTCCAACACTAGCTGTTGATGCAAATATTTTCTTCTAGTTGGTGCCTGGAGGTGCTTAAAAAGTCTAGTATTAGACTTTATTTTCTCCCACATTTGTTTAAACTCACAGGTATGTCCTGACTTCTGACCGTGCTATTGGCATTATCTATAAAGTACAAAGCTTAATGGAGCTATTGTTGAACCTACCCCCTCCAACTCCCTTCCCCAACAATGCCCACAATTCCCTAGTACCCTGAGGCCAGTTCCCAGGCTATATGACTTAATTTCCTCTTACCCCTGTGCATAGAACATTCTAGGTCATGCACGTGTGTCTCATGACTCTGCACCATGTGGAGAAGGGTCTAAATGAAGATGTTTCTATGTCCACATTGAGGACGGCAGGAGCATGCCAAGCCAGGAGTCATGTTGACAGGCCTAGGCAAGCTTGCAGGCAGTCCTATTCTGAGAGCACGGAGACAGAGAAACAGGGTCAGGCAGTGGGAAGACAGGGTTGTGCTAGTTTCTCTAGAGCTGCTGCAAAGAAGAGCCTTTTTGAATCCTCTTAGGAGGAGCTTAGCCTGGGAACTGGCCTCAGGGTGCTAGGGAATTGTGGGCCTTGTCGGGGAGGGGCTTTGGAAGGGGTAGATTCAACAATAGCTCCATTAAGTTTTGTACTTTAGAGATAATGCCACCTGTTTTTTCTGTGAGCCCTTTCTACCCCTACCTTTGTCCTTTATGAACAGGAGAAAAGTCCCCAAGGTAACTAGAACTTTGAGAGGTTATGGTGATCAAGGCCAGCCACAAAAATTCAGGTTATAATGGTACATCTTGCTGAGCTCTCGCCGTGTAGCATACTTTGCAGACCCATTGAGTCTGAGTAGGTGCATTGTACTCAGAGCTGAGCTCTTGTAAATCCCCATGAGATACGATGAGGTTCAGAGAGGTTGAGTCATTTGCCTAACGTTACACATTTGTAAGTGGTTCAAGTTTGAACTGGGTTTAGCTAATTCTAAAGCCCCATGGCTTTACCGTTACACACTACTGACTTTCTATTCAAAATCTCATGTCAAAACCTTACATTGTGTCATGCATGGGAGGAGTTGCCTTGGTCAGGGGTAGATGAAGCTTAATATGGTCCATTTATGACTTTGGACCCTTTATTGCATCAAAATCATGATACTCCACAATAAATGTGTATATCTTGGAAACCAGTACCATGACACTGTGACACTAAGACTTTTGCAGTTATAATTAAGACTCTTCAGATGGGATCATCCTGGATGGGATCAGGGTAGCATACTCCAGGGCCACATGCTCTTCCAAAGGTTAGAATAGGAGAGGCAAGAGCAGAAGTTTGAGACTGGAGTGATATAGTCAGAAGCCAAGGAATACCAGCACTCTGCCATGAGCTGAGAGAGTCAAAGACTTCTTCAGAACATCTCATTCATTGTGAGTTCAAGATTGCCCCCACCCTCAAGTGGAGGAGACTGGACAAGGGCAGGAACCCCTGAGTCATTACACTGCCCATAGACAGGTATGTTATAGTGCCTACGACTTCTTCTGGAAGTCCTATGACCTGTGGCTCCCAGAACCTGATTTAGCACTCATTGGGAGCTGACACTGGATCCTGCTATACCACTCCTGGGCATATACCCAGAGGATTTCCCAGCAGGTAATAAGAATACGTGCTCCACTATGTTCATAGCAGCCCTATTTATAATAGCCAGAAGCTGGAAAGAACCCAGGTATCCTTCAACGGCGGAATGGATACAAAAAAAATGTGGTATATATACACATAGTGGAGTACTATTCAGCCATTAGAAACAATGAATTCATGAAATTCTTAGACAAATGGATGAACATCATACTAAGTGAGGTAATCCAGTCTCAAAAGATCAATCATGGTATGTACTCACTAATAAGTGGATATTAGCCTAGAAACTTGGACTATCCAAAATATAATCCACACATCAAATGATATCCAAGAAGAATGGAGGAGTGGCCCCTGGTTATGGAAAGACTCAGTGTAGCAGTATAGGGCAATACCAGAACAGGGAAGTGGGAAAGGGTGGATAGGGGAACAGGGGGAGGGAAGAGGGCTTATGGGACTTTCAGGGAGTAGGAAGCCAGAAAAGGGGAAATTATTTGAAATGTAAATAAAAATATATCGAATAAAAAATGAGTATTAAAACAAATTTAAAAAAAGGAGCTGACATTGACTGACACCTGACTATTGGCTACCAGCTAGGTTCTTCACTTACATCACACCACATGCCCACATGTCCAGTTACCCACAGGATGGTAGTCCTATCTTTACTACATAAAAGAGGAAACGGAGGCTCATCTTAAGTTACTGGATATGATGATGTTATGGCCTCATCAGTCATTTGATGGCATAGCTGACTCTATGTATGGTATAGTTTCTGCTTCTATAGCATTGGTTAGGGCTTAAGAACCTGTGTGTCAGACAAGCTCTCAGGTGAGGCTGATGGTGCCTGGCTGTGGACTGCGCTGCTAGCAATACTGAAGAGGCACTCCTGCAGTTGCACTAACTGTCAGACCCCAGAGTTTCAGTGGGTTAGCATAGCAACTGTCTCTTGCTTACCACATTGTGGTCCTTTGAGTGCTGTGCAGTCCCCAAAATGCAACTTTACCACTTGAAATGTATGGCCTCCTAAGATCTCCATGAGAGAGAAAAGACATACCACAAGGTCATGGGATATTTTACAGGACTAAGATTAGAAGTAGCTCTTTAGCATTTTTCTCATACTCCATTGGCCTAAACCTAATTCCAGGATCCTCAAACCCCTGGCAGGGAAGCTGGGAGTTGTTGTCTTCCCCGAAGGACATCATGTGATAGGCATGCAGATGGCCAGCACCAGGCTGGGTTGAGTCCAGGTGATTTCCCCCATACATCCTTCACTTCTTCCAATGGTCCAGGGGCTTCCCCAGGCCTTTTCAGATAGGCCAGTGTTCAGGTACTTTTGCGTTTGAGTGTGAAAGTGAGAAAAAACGCAGTGGAGAGAGACATCTCCTGGGTCCTTCTGTCCATTCTCTTGCAGGAGCCATCTCCTCTAAGGGATGTACGTACTCCTCTTACCAGCTGGCAGGAACTTTGGAGCATCCCACTGTCTGTGCCATGTTCATCTCTTATCATCGTCAGCAATGCACAGCCACTGTGTCCAGCCCTTAGGAAGACCTTGGGTTCTGGACTCCTGGATACAGATACACTCTCATTAGAAAACCACCCCTTGATCCTTTTTCTCCTACTGGCTTGCCTTGACCAGCCATAATGTGATAGTATGTTGCTGGTCTTGTTGTAGCTTGTTATGCCCTGTTTGGTTGATGTCCCTGGAAGGCTTACTCTTTTCTGAGAGAAGGTGCTTGATGGAGGTAGATTTGGGGGTGAGGGGAGGTGAGAAAGAGACTAGAGGAAAGGGATGGAGGGGAAACTGAAGTCAAGAGGCAATATATGAAAAAAAGAACTGGAATAAAAGCAAACAACAACAAAAAGCCAACTCTGTGGCTGCTCTAGATATTCCAGAGACGGTGCCTCAAGAGACTGTGCCCAGCTGTTATGCTTCTACATATAAGGTGACTTTGTTCACCTGTTTCTTGATGATCTCCCAAACAACAACCTACCTTCACCTTGCCATCACTCAGGACTAGTGGCTGGTTACTGTCTATTTGCCTGGGGTCCAGACTGTGCCATGGTCAGTGCAGATGCTGAGCCCTGTCTTTTTTGGCTGTGTCATATTGAAAAGCATCACCTTTATGGCCTCTCTTACCAACCTCTTCCTTGCCTACAAGGTTTATTCTTGGAATTTCTGGTCATCCCCAAAGCAAGCTACGGATTGAAAGTGTTTGTTCTACTAATTTTAGCATGTGGATGCTAAAATTTGGTCAAACAGCACTCTTTCCACCAATTCTCTCATTGCTCTGGCAACTGAGATATGCCTGTGATTTGTAAGTGCCATAGATCAATTATCCTGCCCTTTTGTCATAGTTAAGGTTTTACTGCTATGAGCCGACACCATGACCAAGGCAAGTCTTATAAAGGGCAACATTTAATTAGGGCTGGCTTACACGGTCAGAGATTCAGTCCATAATCAAGAAAGGAACATCCAGGCAGGCATGGTGCAGGAGGAGCTGAGAATTCTACCTCTTCATCTGAAGACTGCTAGCCGAATACTGACTTCCAGGCAGCTAGGATGAGGTTCTTAAAGCCCACATCCACAGTAACACACCTACTCCAACAAGACTACACCTACTTCAACAGGGCCCTACCTTGTAATAGTGCTATTCTTTGGGCCGAGCATATACAAACTATCACATTTTTCTATTTCTTCTTTATTCTCTTGGGTTGTCTCTTGGTAGAATGGGCATTTTGATCTCCATTGCATTAGCCATGAAAGAACCATTGGAGTTAACTCTGGGCTTATGCAGAAGGGAACATAGATAACAACCAAGTGTCTCACATGGACTCCTTATGCTGTTGGCTCTATGTTTTAGAGAATCTGCATATGGTTGACAGTTTGCTCATGTTCCTGGCAATATAGAAGACTGTTGCGATGATTCCCCACTCCTCAGTCCTTCCTGGCAGTTGTCATGTTAAGGCCATGCTGCTTTCTGAGCAGGTTCTTCTCCCTTGCGTTGTAAAAGGACGATCAATGTAAGTGTTAGTATGTGGCAGAGGTTCTGCCGGGCTTTTTCAAATCTGCTGTGTCATTCATTCTCACAACCATCTAAGAAGATGGTATTCGCTCCCTGCTGCTGCTGTGGCAGTTATAGTGTCAATATTTCAATCTTACTCAGCCACTAAGTGTCTTCTGGTTATAGAGAGTGTATCCGCTTTCTTGCTTTTGCCTGTGCACTCACTTCACTGTAGCTGTCCTCAGACACCCAGAAGTAGGAGTCAGATCTCATTATGGATGGTTGTGAGCCACCATGTGGTTGCTGGGATTTGAACTCAGGACCTTTGGAAGAACAGTCAGTGCTCTTAATCGCTGAGCCATCTCTCCAGCCCCTGGCATGAGGATTTTATCTGCACTGTGCATCATGTGTCCTGTGTGACTCTGCTTTCAGCTCATGAGCTCTTGTAGTAAGTGCTTCAGAATCCGGACAAGTGCTAATTTGTTTGTAGTTATTTCCTGAAGGGGAAAAAAATAAGTCTATTTATTTTTTCTCTTCTTTTATCTTTCCGGACCCTTAGGGGCCCATTCTCGGTGGTACTTTTGGAGCAGATGTAACCAAGGAATCAATATAGCAGTTAGAGTCATCCATGGCAACCGTGATGCCACTGTATCCCCTGTTCTGTAATGTTGACAGGGATGGCGGAGCCAGGAGTGGGTGAAATACTTAGACAAGGGGATGGGGACCTCAGGAGGGAGGGGGAATTAAAACCCCATGGAGCCTCGCTCAGAAAATGAAAAACTGTCAGCTGTGCCCTGTGGCATAATCAGGTCTTCTTACAGAGAGTGTAATGGCTTGATGTCAGGCATGGCAGGGGCATCGGCAACATGCGGGTATCATGAGGCCCTTCTTGAAGATTAAATTGGCATATGCTTGACCCCAGTCATATCTGAGGAGAACTTGTCAATACCAAGTCATACAAAGTGTGACCTCGAAATCATCAGGTTACTCCTCCAACCCTGCTTTTTGCAAAATGAAGCGATGACATTTCCTTCATGGGGGCCATGTAAGTATGGGACATGGTTGTAGAAATGTGGGCACGGTGGCTACCACCTGATTGGTTTTCAGGAGAGGAAGCTAGTGGATAAGAGAGCGAGTGAAGAAGCATGTAAACAAGCTCTGAGGTGTGTCAGTGGAGTGTGAGAAGGCTTCATATCTTTCCATCCCTGTTGTACCCAACTCTATCATATAAACATGCGCCACATATGCAAACAGATGGCCAGTGTCTTAGGGTTTTATTGCTCTGAAGAGACACCATGACCAAGGCAACTCTTAGAAAGGCAAGTATGTAAATGGCGCTGGCTTACAGCTTCAGAGGTTCAGTATTTTATCGTCATGGTGGGAAGTGTGGCATTGTGTAGGAAGATGTGATGCTTTAGAATGAATTGAGAGTTCTACATCTTGATCTGAAAGCAGCCAGAAGACTGTCTTCCACACTGGGTGTAGCTTGGCCTTATGTATGAGACCTCAAAGCCCACCTTCACAGTGACACACTTCCTCCAACAAGGCCACACCTCCTCCAATAAGGCCACACCTTTTAATAGCTCTCCTCTCTATGGGCCAAGCATTTAAACACGTGAATCTTTGGGGGTCAAACCTATCCAAACTATCACAACCAGGCAAACACACTTGTGCACATAGATGCAGAAATCACTAATAAGGCCTTGGAGAGACCTGGGATCCTGGAAGAAATCAACACTTCCTGTCCCCCGCTCCTTTTTGTCATTTTCTTTGCAGGCCTGTCTGCTGTGAGCATACAAATGAGATAGTGGTGTTTTCATGTGGTAAAGGAAGAAGCGTGTCATGCTAATGCTGTGATATGCACTACTTACTTGGCAGCTCTTACATCCTAGTTTAGAGGATGCATTAGAACAAGGGAATAGTGCTAGTCCCCTCCTGGGCCTGTTGTTAGAGATTAAGTCACTTCAGGTGACTCTCTTGGTACTAGGTCTGGCACATAGTAGGTGCTCAATAAATGCCGACTGTTGGTATGTTTTCCCTATATTCATAGAAGAATGGCAGAATTGATGATCATGAGGGGACTTCCTAATCTAATTAGGATCAACCACTTAAAACGGGAGCAATGATCATCCTGTAAAATACGCAAGCAGCTTTATGTGAATAATTTGTAGCTACAAATTGGATTTCCTGGTGACAGCCACCATGAAATGAGGCTCTCTGCCAACAGTCAGGGACAGTGGTCTTCCTGGACATGGATCATAGAGTCTCATCTTCCAGATACCCAGAGCTTCAGAGCCAGAGACACCCACAAAGCCTCAGCCAAATTCTGACCATAACTGGGAGATAATTGATGTGTCCTCTTATAAGCACTTAAATTTTGGCATTTCCCATGATGCCTGAAACTTCAGGCACTATAGATACTGAATTTCCTATATATTCATACACATTCGTAAGAAAGAAAGAACTTGGCTATTTTCAAGAACGTATTTCACTGTGTTTCTTTGTCACATCATAATCACCAGCCTTACTGCTTTTGTGCTTTGGAGCTATTCTCAACTAAAATAAAGATGACTTGGATATAGGCTCAGCAAGCATGGTTGTTCTGATGACAACCATACATACAGCAAGAATATGCTGCAACAATGGCCAATTCACATCAGACGTTTCTCTGCACTACTAAAAATGGTGCTCAATGTAAAGGCATAAGCATTCAATCCTTCTGGAATTTTCCTTGATCTTAAAACTATAGCTGGCTGCCGGAAATTGAAACTCTCCAAAAAAGAAATTTAGAGGTCAAGGAGGAGGAACATAATCCTTTGCCGTGTGTGTGTGTGTGTGTGTGTGTGTGTGTGTGTGTGTGGTGTATGTGTGTATGTGTGTGTGTGGTGTATGTGTGTGTGTGGTGTATGTGTGTGTGTGTGTGATTTATGTTCTTGTAATTACTCATTCCCAGACAAGAAGGTCAGTGACAGAGAACTTTTCCTAGGCCTTTCTGCTTAGCACAGAAGTGACAGAGTTTCGGACTTAAGTCTTTCCACTTCTGGGACCTGTGTCTGAATAAAAACCTGGTGCTATAGCCAGTAAGCAAGCTTTGCCTAAACTTTTCTGCCTGTTAGGCTGCCATTGGCCTCTTCTCTCTCTCACTCCATTCCTTTCTTCTTTGCAGCTAGGAGTGGGGGGAGTGTGTGACAAAATGCTCCCGACACCCTATTTGTCTATAAGTAATGTATAAGGAAAAATAGTGTGTCTGGCTTTTTTTTTTTTTTAATAGCTGTCGTAGCACCTGGCCTAGGTAGGAGGCTCAGAATCTATGGAGACTGATAGAAGTGTTTTTCAAATTTAGCTGTCAAAGCCAGGGAAATCATCCTGCCTCCTGCCTGGAAAGTGATTTACAATTTTCCTCTTTGCTGGCACCCTAAAGCAAACAGACACTTCTGTTTCCATGGAGAACCCACTCTTCTTCCTAAGGTAGAAGACCTGCCCCTCCCTCTTTTCCCTCTTCCTCTCTTCCTTTTCTCCCCCATTGCCCCATGTCCCCCCCCCTCCTTTCCTTCTCCATTACAATCTTTCTCCCCCTCTCCCTTCTTGCTATTCCTCTCCACACACTCTCGCTCATTCCTCAATTTCCCCTACACCGTGAGGCACCTGCTCTGTGTCAGGAGTTCCTCTACTTGCTAAGGAGTCAGAAATCATTTCTGCCCATGAGAAACTTCCAGTCTGTTTAAGAGAGATAAGCTAAGCAAATATCCAAGGGTGAATGGGTGAGAGAGGGAGTCCTTACCTGGGAGACCTGAGTTCCTCAGGGTGGATTTTTGTAAGAAAAGCCATTGTTTTTCAGAGGATGGTACTTTGGGAAGCAGACAGAGCTCTCTGCCCCTTCCAGGGTCTTAGAGCTCTTTGTATGACATGACATGGCTGTATTTTATTTTCACTGCTTTGTTCTAGAACGATTCAGTTAATGAAATGACAAGAGTTATAGGGACTGAGATCAGGGATGGGATCCACCCCCTCCTCATGGTCGGGGAAAGGCCTAGAAGAGCAGAGAGACATGATTGATCTCTTGTGTATCTCAGAGGCCACAGCACCTTTTCCATCACGCCTCATTTTCGTGCTGTTCAGAAGCGCAGGGCTTGGAGTCAAGCAGACTGGAGATGGGGGTTAAACAGCTCATTCAAGCAAAGAGGATGTTGTTTTGTTTTGTTTCTGAGAAAAGAGCTCACTATGGAGGCCAGGCTAGCTACAAACTTGGAGGTCATCCCCTGGCTCAGTCTCTTAAATGTTGGGATTATCGGGTTACGCCACCATGGCAGAATGAAAGCAAGATTTTAAACTACAGCTTGTGTGATTTGGTTTCCAAGTCTTCTGATTCCCCAGTAAACAGGACTGCACCAAGAATCCTTTCCAGAAGGGACAGCATTGTGACCAGTGGGCTTCTTGTCCAGGATAATAAACTTGGAATTCTATATAAAGTCAAAATTATTACAGCAAAAAAGAGAACTCCTGATGCTCACCCCATCTGAAAACATGGCATGCTTGGCTAAGGTGGCTGTTAATGTACATTGTCATTGGCATCAGCATTGCAGGCTCAGTCTTTGGAAGAGCCAAGATGTGGTTCATTTGCATACTACTTTGCATTCATTTGCATTTTTCTCCTATGCAAAATCAAATGCAGCTAATTAGTGCAACCTTGTTACAATGAAAAGCAGGATCAACCTTCTGTGCCAGGGCAGATGGAGTCCAGAGCAGGGATTGAAACCACCTAAAGCCAGGGGATGGACATGCAAGGGGACCTGACAGGCAAACAGAAACTGTGAATCAAAAGAATGTGAGTTGCACCATTTTCAAATACGGTCTGTCCCTTTGGAGTAAGTACTGGAAAGTTAGCAAGATCAGAGAACCTAGGAGGACAGAGGGGGAGAAAGGGAGAGAAGGAGAAAGTGAGAGGGAAGGAGAGAGAGAGAGAGAGAGAGAGAGAGAGAGAGAGAGAGAGAGAGAGAGAGAGAGAGAGAGAGAGAGAGAGGAGAGAGAGGAAAGAGAGTGACTGACTTAAAGGTGTGTACAGATGTGCCTTATATGTGATATGGGTTTCAAAGACCTTGGAAAAAGTCAGGTATGGAGTTCAGTCTTGTTACCTACAAGGTGTGGGATACTGTACTTGGGAGATTGTACAGATGAAATGAGAAAAAAAATCTATGGCAATGGAAGTGGTCACAGAAACGCAGGATATAAGTGGGTGTTCCAGGTTATTAACATGGAAATCAACTGAGGATGGAGGTTCTCGGTATCTTTGCAGGGTCCTGCCACTATACCATATGTGACAGGATCGTATACATCTCCCTCATGCACACACACAGACACACACCTATAGATGCATTCACAGGCATACAGAGACTGTCTTTTAGATTTAATTAACATTTAAAGCATCAGAATCATGAACTGAGTGTATTACAATCACTGTTTTATTGAATGATTCCCATGGCCATTCTAAGAACCATTTCTTATTTGGTGCTACTAAGAAGAGAACCTGCTTGCCAAGGATGCCAGGAAGCTCTTGTCAGACACCCTCTCTCTTGAAAAGTAACAGAAACATTCATTCAGTTTCCCCTTTTCTTTTGTAGCTTTGATGTAGTCAGTGGCCCATCTGCTAAACTATTTTTTGGTCCCAATAATTTTGGATTTGGTTGTGAAGGTAGTTCTTTGCCAGCTGAGGACTCCTTTTCCTCAAATGGTCATTTTGGTTGCTCTCTCAGACTTTAGTGCTACATTTAGCTCAGGATGCCCCATTCTGCAAAGGGTGCTGCCTGTCTACCTAGGGGATAGCATTGCCATTTCATTGTGAATAGAAATGAAGTCAGGGCCGGACAGAAGATCACATGGGAGTCACCGTATCTGACATTCCTTCTCAATGGGAGAACGGTGCTGCCAACAGGATTTGCTGTACGCTCGGTCCTGGGGTGGGAGCAAGGGGTGGCAGTCATGGGCAATTGGCAATGCCAAGTCACGAAACAAGTAAATTGTGTTGCATACCGTCGAGATTGGCTGGGTGACCACCACATCCGTTATGGTGGAAACACCCATCTCTCTATCATAATGTGAGACTGGCTCTTGCAGAATGGCTTTTCATCCCGGAGCTCCCTAAGGAAACACTATGCTTGCCATGCCGAATGTCAAGACGTTTAGTCCAGTATTACTGCCTTGACTCCAAATGTGTGATCCTCCAAGTTTTGAACATGTGAAAATTGGAAAAATTAACTTACTATAAAAGGTAATGAATGATTTTCTTCATAACATGCTTGCATATATCATCACTTGTTCACCTCGCCCCTCCACTGGCCCCACCTGTCTCTCTTTTCCTTTTTTTGTTCCCTTTACAATCCCTCAATCAGTGTCCTTTTCGCATCACATATATTCTATTACCCTCTCTTAGTCCACCTCCTACTTCCTCTCCCTCCCCCTCAGGACGTCTCTCCAGTCTCCTTTCCATTTTTTTTTTTTTTTTGTGCCTTTCAGAATACCTGTGTGTCTGTAAGTGTTGCTTTAAAACCATACCAATAATACTGCCGCCGCCGCCGCCGCCGCCCATAGCAGCAAACGCTCTGCCAAATTATCTCACTTAGTTTTTGTCAAAAGCCTCGTGAGGCAGGTAGTTTAATTTCCACTTCCCAGACTAATAAAAACAGAAGTTCAGGACTGTTCCGTAATGCATTCACAACCACACATGCAAGGAGAGGGGCAAGGCTGAAGCCAGCATTCCTCTCGTGCACAGACCCTAATCTCATGACTTTTTACTCATGCGTTTCCTCTCCAAACTGGATACTAACCAGCTGAGCCACATACCTTTATTCAGCAGAGATGACTGCAAATATTTTTGTGCACTTATGTAAAGCAAGATACAGGGAAAGAAACAGGGAAAATAACATAAGACGTGATACAGAAGCAGAGTCTGTGTGCCATTGTGTTTTAAAAGCTTAGATGATATGGGTTTTAGTTTCTGTATGCTAGGATCTACAAAATGCATCCTGTTGTTTGAGACCACACGTTCCGAGGACCTGTTCACAGTGGTCACTCAACTGCATCAAAGTACATGAAAAACGTCCTGTGGAAAGACGTCTTTTCTGGGCAGAGGATCTAGGGAATTTATGAGGCACTTGAAGGCTCCATTGCCCTCCAGAGATGAGACATTCTAATTCTCCCATCTGTTGAGTGTGACTTACCACTTTCCCCAGAGGAGGCTTGGAGACGAGGAGAAATCATGCTGACTAAATGGTGGTTGAAATTTGTAGGGCGACTGTTGGGCTTAGCAGAGAATAACTAGAAGGCAAACTGTATCATCTCATTTGAAAAATCATTAAAAATGTCCCTGCTCCACATTCCTGTGGCTCCTTAAACTCACCCTACAGAGGACCTCCCTCCCTCCCTCTGCCAGCTAAAGCTGTGTCATTACGAGCTGTGGCTATTGGTCATTTCCTGTCTCATCCATCCAAATGCTTGCTTTATTATGACTGCCATGAGAATGGGTTCTGAGCTAGAAGCTGGGTTTCACAGCCATTGGCGGATGTGTTTCCTCCAATGTGGGAACAAGGAAAGAACGCAGGATTTGTCTTCTGGAACCTGCATGCAGTCACTATCTCTCTGCTAACAATCACATTCACGTGTGTGCTCAAGCATGTCTGTTTCAAACAGTATTCTTAGAGTGCTTAGGATATATATACTAGCCCTCCTCTAGATACTGGGAAATGGAAGTACACATAATACAACAAAAATAGATCCTCCTATTTCTAGAATTCTGCTCTGATGAGAGACACAAAATACACTAATAACATTAGAGACTGAAGGAAAGGTCATCCAGAGACTGTCCCACCTAGGGATTCATCCCATATACAGTCACCAAACCCTGGCACCATTGTGGATGCCAAGAAATGCTTGCTGAAAGGAGCCTGATATGGCCATCTCCTGAGAGGCCCTGCCAGAGCCTTACAAATACAGAGGTGGATTCTAATAGCCAACCATTGGACTGAATGTGGTGCCCTCAATGGAGGAGTTAGAGAAAGGACTGAAGGAGCTGAAGGGGTTTGCAACCTCATAGGAAGAACAATATCAACCCTCCGAGCCCTCAGAGCTCCTAGGCCATCAACCAAGGAGTACACACATGGCTCTAGCTGCATATGTAGCAGAGGATGCCTTGTCAGGCATCAATGGGAGGAGAGGTCCTTGGTCTTATGAAGGCTCAATAGATGCTGCAGAATAGGGGAATTGAGGATGGGAAGGTGGAAGTTGGGTGGGGGAACACCCTCTTAAAAGCTTGGGGAGGGAGGATGGGATAGGGGGTTTCTGGCAGGGTGAAAAACTGGGAAAGGGGGTAATATTTGAAATGTAAATAAAGAAAATATCCAATTAAAAAATAAAAAATAAACACTACAAATGTATGTTGGTATAATATACACTTTGCATGTGCTAATTTAGAGAAGGAAGCCTGGGGTTTTGCATAGTATAGTCTTCTATATTAGACAATGAGTGACGTGAAATCAGCTTTAAAATTATTGTTTCTCCATGTCTTTCTTTCCCTTGCTCTCCCCCCCTCCCTTCCTCTGATCACTGATATTTTATCATAAAGTTCTGTTGATGTAACTGGTACTGTTGATGTGCATTTAAAAAAAATTAAGATTTATTTTCTTCCTTTTGTTTGGCCTTCAAGCGTGTGTGTGCACTCCTTGCTTACCCCATGGATGGTGGTGGGCCACCATATGAGTGCTGGGAACGCATCCAGGACCCTCTTCAAGAGCAGCAAATGAACCTAACACCTGAGCCATGTCTCTAGCCCCCTGATGTTTAGTATGCTAGGTAGTAATTGAGACATTCTCACTTTCCTATGCTTACTAGCATGATGACCTTTTAAATTCATTCATCTTTTATCAGTTTATATCTTATCAGTAAGTATCAAGAACGTCTCTTATATGCAGAATGCAGTCACTCCTTGGGTGCCCTTTGGTTGGATGCTTCAGTGGATGCACAGAGAGTGTAACTGTTGGCTTGGTTAGATTTGGGCTAGCCATTTTGCTCCATCCTATGCCATTCATTTCTGTCATTCACTTTCTGTCATTATTATTGGTCAGGAACTTTTCAGTATTTAATGGCTTCCTCTGCTTTGGGCTTCTATTTCCTCAGTGACTTTCTAGTGATTATTTTCTAGGAACTATAGTTTGCATCTTTGAGTTAATGTTATACTAGTAAATATATTTTTATTCCACTTTCAGTTTTGAAACAGAATTGGGTACATGATTTGGCTTTTTCTGTCCTTTATTTTCCTGTCCTCCAACTTTCTTTCTTTCTTCATGTTTCTAATTTCATGTTTTTTTTGTTCTTGTGTCCCTCTCTATCCTTCATATGTTGTAATATAAGACTTCACACGTTATTCAAGAAGTCTGTCACCAAGTTACATCACCAGCTTGATAATTTTTGAATTACAGGTTTTCTTGCTCTCCTTCTCTTTCTCTTCCTCCTCTTCCTCCTCCTCCTCCTTTTCTTTAGTAGTACTTTCAAGTACTGTTCCAGTATTTTGTGATTCTCATAGTTTTAGGTGGAACGACAGTAATCAGTTTTATCTGTGGTCTTCCTGTGTGGCATGTGCACTTTCACATCTCTTAGAGCATTTTCCTCAAGTCAGACAAGTAGTAACAAGTAGATTTGCCAGATGGGAAGACCTGACTTCATTTGGGCTCTGACAATCAGTCTGAATTTCTGAAACTTTTTGTATGTGAAGTTTATGCCCAGTCTTTCAGCTGTGTGGACTAATAAATTCCCTTTTAACCAGATCCAGTTTGAACTGTTTTATTTTGTCTATTGTGACCCAAATGATCCCAAATTAAAAACTAATAATTTGTTCTGCTCAGCTCCCATGTCATTGTCACCACCACTGACCCTTGCCATGCCCCCACAAAGATGAGACCCCCAACTAGCACAAAATATTTCTAGTCCCCAGCACAAGTTAGCCTAAGGGAGCTGAAGGAACTTCTTGCTTACTCTCAACTAGCTCCCCTGGTTCATGTCTAGAATTCATATCTTCGTTCATCTCTATCCACAGTTGGCATTGTGACCCATACCAGATCAACACTGTAAAGGGGAGAAATTCTTTTTATCTTACCTTCTCACTCTTCTTTTATTCTCTGCTCTCTTTTAGTTAGAGCTCTTAGGCTCTGGGTACTCTTCAGTCACCTGCCTGTGGTCTTAGGGAATCATATGCTTTCTGGAAAGAAGCTACAACTTTCTGAACCAGTTTTAGTCTTCTGGTTGAGTCTTCTCTTCTTTGATAATGGATTTTTTTTCCTGTTTCTAAATGCTCTCCTTTCCCCTCTTTCTCTCTGTATCCGTTGAGAGAAGATAAGCCATTTTTTAAAAGTATTTTAGAAACCATAATAAGACAGGTAGAGAAGGAAGCATCATGAATCTGGAATAGATGTTTCTGATAAAAGTGTGTGGGAAACAAGTTCTTACTTACATCAACGTTCTGCAAATTCTATTGTCAAAAACTTATATTAATCTTGTTTCCATCTTTATGGCATTAAGATATTTTCTTTGTGTTAAAAACAAAACAAAACAAAACCACAAACACTATGAGTATCCCATAGAGGGACAGCAAGGTGACTCAGTGCTCCCTTCATAATATACATAATTTAGAATATCTTCTCTCCATCTCATTTCATGGTGTTTCCTTAGTCTTCATTCCTGTGTCCTGGCTCTCACTATGCATCACTGTACCTCTTTCTCTCTACCCATCTACCTGACTGCCTTTCTGTAGCATGGCTTTGAAAACCTTCGGTCTTATGACCCCCACTCCTGATGTTGTCCTCCACTCGTACACAGATCTTCCTATAACAGGCTTCCTGGGTACTTCATGGTGTGCTAGATACTCTCCATCTCAATTGCTCCTGCATGGGATGCTATTCCTCTTTGTGATTAGATGGTTATGTAACTGCTTTCTCTCACTCATGGTGCTTCTGCTTAGATAAAATGTCCTTTGAATGTCCTTCTTGGCTACCCACTAACTAGCACACCCAAAGACATAACAAAGCCCCTTTTATTTCCTCCTAAGCACCTGCATTTAACCCTTGACAGTGCATTACATATTCATTCTTTATTTTGTTTTCTCTACAACTAAATAAATAACTTATCAACAGAAGAGTCTTCAGTATTTCATGCACTATCTGGACCAATTGTTTTACCAACACTTGTTGATTGAACTAAACTCTACTAGGGGAGTGAAACTCATTATGAGAAAGGCTTACATAAAAGACAGACTAATTTGAACATCAGGTAAGTGATTGGACCAGATCCCTTCTAAGAATAAGACTCTGGGATTTGAAGTGATTCTCTCTCTGAAAATTAGCTTGTCCACCTGGCTTTCAACTCCCCAGGTTTTACAATTTGCCACATGGTAAGAGGTGAAGTTTGTTGCATGTTATTTCTCCACCCTTCATGTACCATGGCTTCCTTTGCATGCTAGCATCATGTCATTCATCAACACTCCTTTGGGAGAAGAAAGCCACAGATAGGTTCAGTTTTGTTTTTTCCACAGTTAACAACAGCGGCTGGAAAAAGAGAGGGCTCTCTTTTCTAAAGTCTGACTATCAACTCAGAGAAAGGTTCTACATGTCCTGGAGGCAAACGGCCACAATTGGATTGCTCTTTACTCTAAGGGGATTAGTTTTTAGAATGGCTCTTCTTGTCCATTCCTGAGACTGAAACTTAAGGTGAGCAGCCTTGACTGAAATCATAAGACAACTATTAGAATGTTTAGTGGTGACTTCTCTAGGGAATAAAACAGAACTGGTGTGTGTCTTCTGCCTCACTGCCCATATATGTTCTCAAGACAAAATATGATTGTGGAACTTAGTGTGTATGTATATGTTTTTGGATGCATGTATGCCTTGTGCTGTATGTTATGTATGTATACATAAACTTTCATGCACATACATAGGAAGGCTACAAAAATGTGTTATGATCCCAGCTACCTTAAAAAAAGAAAAGACATGGTCTTTGTTTCTTGCTTTGAACTCTCCCAATAGGGTGACCTTCTTGACCAGTGAGCCCCAAGGGTCTGCCTGTCTACCCACCTCGAGAATACAAATAGGTGCTACTACACTCAGCTTTTTTTTCCTTTTTTTTATAAATATTTTTATTTTCTATATTCTTTGTTTACATTCCAAAAAAAATATGGAACGCTTCACGAATTTGCGTGTCATTCTTGTGCAGGGGCCATGCTAATCTTCTCTGTATAGTTCCAATTTTAGTATATGTGCTGCCGAAGCGAGCACTACACTCAGCTTTTTGATTTGGGTTCTGGGTACCTTACCTATTGAGCCATCCCTTAGGGTCACACTTTTGCTGAAACAGACGGACCAAATATGTTAACTTGGCGGCAAGGCTGGATCCACAATATTTCAGATCTATGGATGAAGGGTGTTCCTGGAAGAGCTGGCTAGCTTTCTGGCTCTGTCCACTCCTCAGCACTGTCTTTTAGATGACTGTTCAAGTGGGCTCTCAGCAGAGAACGAGCCATTTTTCATCTTCCTGGTGATACTTTCTTTTCCGGGAATGATTTCTTCATTCCAATTAGTCTGAACACACACAGAAGGGCTTTATTCTAGGTGCTTTCTACGTACCTTCCAAAGTCTTTCTTGATGTGTCTCCTCTTGAATATTCATAGCCTCTAATTTATTCAGATTTTTGTATGTACATGCCTTCCTAGGTTAAAATGTTAAGCATAAGGGCTTATTTTCATTTGATTAATTTTGTATTCTCTCTTGTACATGAAATTTCCTTTCACCTTGTCTTATTCAGGGTTTCTATTCCTGCACAAACATCATGACCAAGAAGCAAGTTGGGGAGGAAAGGGTTTATTGAGCTTATACTTCCATGTTGCAGTTCATCACTAAAGGAAGTCAGGACTGGAACTCAAGCAGGTCAGGAAGCAGGAGCTGATGCAGAGGCCATGGAGGGATGTTTCTTACTGGCTTGCTTCCCCTGGCTTGCACAGCTTGCTCTCTTATAGAACCCAAGAGCACCAGCCCAAAGGTGGTACCACCCACAAGGGACCCTCACCCTTTGATCACTGATTGAGAAAATGCCCCACAGCTGGTTCTCATGGAGGCACTTCCCCAACTGAAGCTCCTTTCCCTGTGATAACTCCAGCCTGTGTCAAGTTGACACACCAACTAGCCAGTACACACCTAGAAGATACAATTAATATTTGCTGGCTGACTTTAATTGAACCAAGTTGAGCATGCCATTCTACCTGATACCTCTGATTCTAATCACTCAACTAGATTTTTTTTTCCAATGTGTGTTGTTGACTGTCTCCTCACACATGCCTAAGTAACACTATTGCCTAGCATGGGACTTCTACCGTGCAGAGCTATCAAATGACATTTTATGAACTGATAAATATTGGTGGCATGCTTACAACTATTGTGTGCTGCCATTATGACAGAGAGGGAGACAAGCTAAGCCTTGCCTGCACTGAGATTCTAGTCTGATTTCAGAGTCAGATCATGGAACATGTAGGGATAGAATTGTGTACTGAAAGCTGAGGTGCAAGAGGGAAGCTTCCAGAGAATGTGGTAGATTAGGAAATGGTTTCTCAGTACATGTTTGTGAGATGCTGCTGAGAAATGGCCAGTTTTCTTCTTGATGTAATCAAGTATCTCTTCTCCAGCTTTCTAAATGTTCCACAGAGGGATACGATCCCTCATGTATTTGTTTAGGTTTCTACAGCTCTGCTCCCTGACCCCTTTGTCATTTGGGTGCTGCATTTAGTATTTTGTAAGGACATCTTTCTTCTATTTGTTGTCTGTGTTGGCACAGAAATCAGGTGGTATCTTCCTTGATGTGTATGCCCTGTGTCTGGCACACTGACTTACGTGAGAAATGTCTGTTGAATACAAGGATAAACCAAGAAGAAGCCTCTGTCTTGGAGGGGTGAAAGGCTTATCTGAGAAGAGCACAGTGGTGGCTGACTTAGGGCCTAGACAATGTTCTCAGAGAGTTTGTGAAGTGTGGCTTTTTGTTACAGGAATGAAAGTACTTGGGGGCAGTGATGAAGGCTGCTGCCGTAGTGTTATATGAAGTAAGACAGTCTCTTAGCTTCAAACAGAGGACTATGTGACCTTCAGTGCTTGACCAGAGGAGGATAGACCTTGACTGACAACATCGGGTGAAGCATGCAGTTATGATTCACCAGAAATTCCATCTTCCAGTTCCCAGCAGCCAGGGCCATGCCCTTGTCTGGGGCCTGTCTTATTTTGAAGAAGTGTGTGTTGTACCACTTGGGTTTGGCCTCCCCAAAACCACAAAACTCCCCTGCTCTCTTCACTAAAAGAAATTGTCTGAGTCCATGAGTGAATTATTCTCTGAGTGGGGAGAGATGTTATCAGTAAACATTGAAAGTGTACAGGAGTTAGCAGGCACTCTTGGGCACTGGTGGAGCACTACACACAGGTGTAGGGAAGACAGAGCATAGTGAGGTAATCTGTGAGCATCACCAATGGTGTAGCTAGGGATTATTATATGGCTGACAGCCTACATTCATTGTGGTGTAAGCATGTACCTGGCACCATGTCAAGCATTAAGTGGACATTGCTGTTTATTCAACAAAACCATGCAAGGTGACAGAGATCATGGTTATTCCCATTTGGCAGGTAGATAACTGAGACACAGGATTACTCTGAGCATTATTCTGTGATAATCCATGGAGTCAAGTCACCCCATGTTCCAAAGCATCATGAAGCAGGAGATAAGTGGTTTTCACTGGTTATAAGGCTAACTGATGGGATATTTCTATTATGTAGACTGCCTATGGAATACCAGAGGAATCATTTGTCCAGGGTTGCCAGTAATGGGAGTTGACCATGGAAGCTTGTTGAATTATTGTGCATGACTGTCACAAATCTGGTCTTCTGCCAGATGTGTCTGGGGACACATAAGGAGTCTGGGGAGATGTGGTGAGAATATCTGAAGCTTAGAGCCCAGTCTTTATTGATGGAAATAGCCTTGATTTTTTTTCCCTTTTATGCATGTTCATAACCTCACCTTCCCTACACATGTGCAAGTGTGTGCCAACACATGGGACGTGCATATGAACATCTGTACTACTATACCCATGTATATCCAAAACAATGCTAACTCCAGTAATGCAGGGACTTTTCCTGAATTGTGTTAAGGTTTGGCCACTGCTCTTAGATATAGGGACAATTTCCTTCACTCTGCAGAGAAGGAAAATGTGACCTAGGAAGGCCAGTTACCTGCAAACCCAAGCCTCTCAGTCATGAGGTGGATTTGAGTCTGTGTCACTCTAGATGCTCAGTGTGGATTCTTCTATAAGACATCCTTTAGGGTTCTTCAGGCTATATCCATCAAGCCTATTTTGTCTGCCAATTCAGGGGGAAAACCAACAGAAAATGAAGTTAGAGCTAGAAAGGTGATGTAGTGATGATGAAAACATCAGTCACATTAAGCATTATTTTTTTTGGGGGTGTGTGTGAAAGGTCAGAATCACCACTGATAGCATCTTGTGCATGGCTATCTTTATTCAGAGGATATCCCCATACTGATTTTTATGTTTTTCCCCCTTTCGACTTTCTTTAAGAATTTTTTCTTTGACATTTATGCTAACCCCACTGTCCTCACTCAGACATTTTGATCCCTTGTAAGAAGAGTCAACAGAGGATGAGAGAGCACAGCAGCTGGCCCTAGGTGAAAGGTGAATGGGGCTGTGGTTATTAGCATGGCCCCTTGCTTAGCTTGCTGGCCTGGTACAGATGCCTGTGCTTTAGAACCTGGAGATGCTGTGAGAAGACAGGGGTGGAAGTGTGTGTCAAGCTCCTTTCTATGAGTTGTTTTAGTCAAACGATGAGGAGAGTAGAGGCAGAGACTGGGACTCCACCTCTCCTTTCTCCAAGTTCCCCTTCTAGATTTCAGATAAACTTCCCATGAGACAGATTGGAAAGCACAGTGGATGAAGAAACGGAGAAAATGCACCATCTCTGAGATTGCTTGTTGGCTCAGGTTACTACTGTATTCCTTCAGCTGAGAGATCTCTTCCTTCCAGAACATTTCATAATCTTCTGATGGGAAACTGGGACCACCAGACAACCGGAGTTTTTTTCAGCACCTTCCGGTTCAGTATGCAGCATGCTTCCTTCCCTTCTTTGGATCCTTATTTTTCTTCCCCTCTCCCCCTTTTTTTCTTGTCCCAGGGCCTTTGTACTTGATCTCTTGATCTTTGCTAATAACCGCTACCCCCAATGACTAGCCCCACACTGCAGCTTTCTGCTGATTCTTCAGTCCTTCACCTGAGAGTTTGCTGTCCAAAGACACCTTGATAGGCTCCTGCTTGGACATCACTCTGCGGCTTTGCTCTTCTTTAGAGACCTCATAGTACTTATTCTGATTTTTAATTCTATCTTAGTTTCCCTGTTTAGTGCTAAATTTCTCGCTCGGGCTGAATACTCTACAAAGACAACAGTGTTTCTATGACTAATCATAGTTTGGTCCTGTGTCAGGTTTTCAGAAAGTTAATATCAACATTAGATGGGAGAATTTAGCATGAACAAAGACACTTATAAGTATGGGGAAAGAAAAGCCAGGCTTCTGGACCAATATCCACTTATCAGTGAGTGCATACTATGTGTGTTCTTTTGTGATTGGGTTGCCTCACTCAAGATGATATCTTCCAGTTCCACCCAAATTTGCCCAAGAATTTCATGAATTCGTTGTTTTTAATAGCTGAATAGTATTTCATAATGTAAATATACCACATTTTCTGTATCCATTCTTCCATTGAGGCACATATGGGTTCTTTCCAGCTTCTCGCTATTATAAATAGGGCTGCCCAGAAGCTTTGAATACCCAAGACACAATTCACATATCAAATGATGCCCAAGAAGAAGGAAGAACAAAGTATGGATACTCTGGTCCTTCTTAAAAGGGGAACAAGGAGATACAGAGACAAAGTGTGTAGCAGAGACTGAAGGAAAGACCATCCAGAGACGACCCCACCTAGTGATTCATCCCATATACAGTTACCAAACCCAGACACTATTGTGGATGCCAACAAGTACTGGCTGACAGTAGCCTGATATAGCTGTCACCTGAGAGGCTCTGCTAGTACATGACAAATACTGAGGGGGACACTCTCAGCCAGCTATTGAACTGAGCACAGGGTCCCCAATGGGGGAGCTAGAGAAAGTACCCAAGGAGCTAAAGGGGTTTGCAGTGCCATAGGAGGAACAATGATATGAGCCACCCAGTACTCCCAGAGATCCCAGAGACAAAAATCAACCAGATAGTACACATGGTGTTACCCATGGCTCCAGACGCATAGGCAGCAGATGCCTTGTTGGACATCAAAAGGAGGAGTGGCCCCTGGTCCTGGAAAGGCTAGATATAGCAGTGTAGGGGAATACCAGGACAGGGAAGTGGGAGGGGGTTGATTGAGGAACAGGGGGAGGGAGATGGCTTACGGGACTTTCGGGTGGGGGTGAACCAGGAAAGGTGAAATCATTTGAAATGTAAATAAAGAATATATCTAATAAAAAAATAAAGATAGATGAAGGCAAAAAAAAAATAAAAGGCCTGGAATGAAGAAATGATTATTATCTATTTGGGTCTTTGGGAACGTGGATATATAAGGCAGGCTTTGGGAGACAAAGGCAGCAAGGTCTGCAGGCACATCTCTGAAGACCTGTGTACTTTCTAGCTCAGCCATTCCTGCAGTCACAGGTTGCTGTGCCGGCTGGAATGAATCTCTGGGGATCTTAACCTTGCTTGCAGGGTGCAGTTGCCATGGAGGCTGAAGCCCAGCTGGAGCTTTTCGGAGCTGGCAGGTGGAGCAGCCTGCAGCATTTTCTTTTTTCTTTTTCCTTGCCTGGACCCTGGCAGCTCTCAAAGTTTCAAAGCTGGAACACGCTGACCAGAACACCATGACCTTTGGCACAATTTCCTCCTGTCCTCTCTTCTCCTCACAAAGCAGGGAGGAGGAGCCTAGAGTCTTTGCTCTGGCTCTGGCTCCCTGCAGGACAGGTTTGTTTTCGATGCAGAAAGGAAAAGGAAAGGAAGAAGGAAGGGCACCCAGGTGGCTGTGCTGTGAGCAGCAGGGGAGCCAGATGGCTTTCTACCCTACTTGGAACTTGAATATTTGGTAAAGTGTGTCAGCCCATTAGATTTTTTTCGCTCCAAGCTCCGACTCCCGCTGTATCCTGCTACAGGAGTAGCTGCCTGGACCCTGGAAAACTCAGACTAAGGTTACCTTCCGCCTTGCACCCTTGGCATCCAGCCTTCACGCTGCCGCCTCCTTATGGATGAGCTGGCTTGTGATTTAGTGGCAGTGATTAAGGACTTGCTAAGCTGTAGTTATTTCATCTTCAGATGGGGATAATAGAAAGTTTCTAGAGCCATTTAGAAGATTAGAGTTTGTATGCACAACGTGCCTGGCATAGGCAGCAGGAATCAATAAATGACAGTTGACATCATCATTAGACAGCTCGTCTCATTTATCTTCATAGATGGATATAACTGCTTTAAAAGTAATTTTTCAATTACATTTATTTGTGTGTGTGTGTGTGTGTGTGTGTATTTGTATGCATGTATAACACACCATGGCATAGTTGTGAAGATTAGAGTACAGCTTGGTTGGTTCTTTCCTTGCACCCTGTGGGTCCTGAGGATCAAGCCCAGTTTGTCAGAGCTGAGGGCTAGTGACTTTACCTCCTAATTTTGTGGATCTAATACAATTAATTCTTAGCTGGGGAATCTGAGTCTAGGAGGCCTTCAGATACTGTATGGCTTTCATTTCCAAAGCTCAGAATAAAAAGAATAAACATTCCTACATTTCAAAGCTCTTTCTCTATCTTTTTTTTTTCTATTAAAGAACGTGAACTTCTGTCACTTTTCTTTTTTTAATATTAAATTCCTTCTACCTGGTACTTACTGCTTATCCTGTATGTACCTGATGGCATAGGGTCAAGTTATTATGATCTAGGTATGAAAACATCGTGGAACTCACCCTTGCAAAGTACATAGAGGTAGAGAAATAACATTAAATAAAGGAACTAAGGTAGAGGGAATGGAACAGTGATAGGAATCGTGCATGTTCCACCCCATCCTGAACTCTTTTCATTTTTTCTGTCCCCCCACTTTTGCTTTAGCTTACTTGGCTTAGAAATGAAGTCCAATATAGTTTATGCAGTTGGCTTCTACAATATGTTTCAGATTCTCCCGATGTCTATTAAATAACATAGAGCGTGAAGCATTGCTAGCATCCGCAGAGGGTCTTACGAGGTGTTCTTATGTTAGCCATCTGTTTTCAAATCCATAGTTCCTCCCTTTGTAGCCGAGGAACTCTGTGGCTTCTTAGGAGGGGCTTGTTCCCTGTGAGTTAAAGCCTTATTAGACTATGTCTTATTTGAGTGGTGGGCTAATTTCTGCGCAATGCGCTTACGAGGCTGGCTTTAGTCTCCACTCTGCCATTTATGAACTCATTATATGTCTTTCTTTGTCTATAAAATGAGAATAATTACAACAATATGATACAATGTGTAAAATCTGCTCATCACACTGCCTAGCATATGTGAGAATTTGATCAATAATAGAAGGTAGTCTTGGGCTGGAAATACCCATTTTCTGATGTTGATTTTCTTTCTTTTCAGTATAGAACCTGAATAAAAATTGACTTACAGATCTCACTAGAGAATACCAACAAAACCTCCAATCTCTTGGGAACTGGGTAGGGGTACAATGTCTTAGGATAAACAGAAGCAACAGGGCCCAAGGGGGTGGTTTTGGTTCAGGACCAAGGACAGTATCCAGCTTGCTTTTTTTTTTTTTTTTTTTTTTTTTTTTTCCCCAAAAAGCCTGTCAATGGAGGTTGAGTAGGACAGCCTCTCTGTCAAGGCTTCTGGACCTGCAACATGCTCCCTAGTTCTCTGCACCTGTCCACAACCTTCTTCCCATTTGCTTTTCTTCCTCTTGTATGTTAAAGACTTCAGTCACAGCAAGAAGTATGGAAGACATGGAGATCCACTTTGCCATTATCACTCAGCTCCGGCGGGCACTGTCTACACTTGGCTTTTCACATGGGTTCCTGTCTCTCACCTTTCTTCCCAGAGGTGAACATGTCTTGCTTCTCTCATCACCTCCAGTTCCCCCCTCATCAACTCAAGTCCTCCACACTGTAAAGAAGCAGACAACGCCCGTCTCCTGCAGTTCACGATGACCTTTCCTGTAGAGAACAGTGGCACTCAGCTTGGGAGGGATTTCCGTGATTTATTATTCATGACTTTAATCTTGTATCAATCAGTACTCGATTGGAGGTGACACGTCTACTTGCTAGATGTGCAAAATCAAGCTCAACTTGGTTCCAGCCTCTGACAGCTCCCAGAACATACAATGCAGCACATAGGGGATGCTATCATGTGGTGAGAGGGGACGTTTCATAGCACGTGACCCCTCCTTCCTCAGCTTTGCCTAGTGTTAGACCTCATGTTAATGTTTATGATCCAAAAACTGGAAATGTTGTAAGAAGAGAAAGCATAGTAGGTGTGCCTGGGATAGCCCAGGTACCCGTGATGACCTTTTAATAAGCCAACTCATTTGTTTCTCTACTGACTGCTTCAAAATATATACAGATAAGGTTGGAGAGCCAAGTTTGGCAAAAAGTGCAGTTTATGTTTATATTCTCAATATGAATGTTTATATTTATCTGGCTTCTTCGTGTATGTCTACGTGTATATTGCATGCATGTGTTCAAGAATGTGCATGTGTGCATATAACTGTGTGCACATGTGTGTATATCCTTGTGACAGTTCTGTTTAACAATGAGTTAGTGCTATCACTTCCCACCTTTTTGTTGGAGTTAATGTCTTTCAGTGAACCTAGACCTCACTGATCAGCTAAGCTAGCTGGCCAATGAGCTCAAGAAATCCCCTCATTTCCATCTTCTTAGTGATAGAATTATAAATATATGTCACCATGCTTTTTTTTTTTTTTTAAATGTGTGGGTTCTGCGGATCTGAATTAGATTTCCATGCTTGCCTGACAGGTACTCAAGTAATTAAAAGCTCTCCATAATTCCGTCTGACTCATTCTTCACATCCCAAATGAGTTGATATGGGGACTGATCTTTATTTAGTTATATTTCCAGGGCCCAGCACCACTGCTCCTTAGCAGAGAATAATTTATCATTATTCTACAATGGAATACTGATATTCCATGAATACATTTATATTTCTTGCATATCAAACGGATAATCATATTATTCTCTTCAAGCACAATTAAGTAAAAACAGGTAAATAATATCTCCAGACATGACAAACATTAGTATCCATAAATTTTTCTTTATTGACCATTTTCTCCGTCTGATTTGTTCCTGTTATGAACCACTCAGGCCAATCGGGGCTCTCCCAAGCAGAGCTTGGTTTATGGGATTTTGACTTTCTATGTGACATAGGAACTGAGGATGTTTTGGCCTTGTCCTCAGGAGCCCATGATCTAAATGGGAGGATACCTTTAGCAGTTGACATAGTGATGCAAGATATCAATGCCTACTGACAGCCTGGGATTTCTACTCTAACAGGAGATGGAATTACATTGTCTTTGACTCTTGTCCTTTCATTACAACAGGCTAGATTACAGAGACATTTTTTTCTCATTTCCTTTCCCTGCTGTACCTTAAAGTGGCATTGTTTTCCCCAAATATGACATTCTTTTTTTTTTAATTTTTTTTATTCAATATAATTTATTTACATTTCAAATGATTTCCCCTTTTCTAGCCCCCCCCCCACTCCCCGAAAGTCCCGTAAGCCCCCTTCTCTTCCCCTGTCCTCCCATCCACCCCTTCCCACTTCCCCGTTCTGGTTTTGCTGAATACTGTTTCACCGAGTCTTTCCAGAACCAGGGGCCACTCCTCCTTTCTTCTTGTACCTCATTTGATGTGTGGATTATGTTTTGGGTATTCCAGTTTTCTAGGTTAATATCCACTTATTAGTGAGTGCATACCATGATTCACCTTTTGAGTCTGGGTTACCTCACTGAGTATGATATTCTCTAGCTCCATCCATTTGCCTAAGAATTTCATGAATTCATTGTTTCTAATGGCTGAATAGTACTCCATTGTGTAGATATACCACATTTTTTGCATCCACTCTTCTGTTGAGGGATACCTGGGTTCTTTCCAGCATCTGGCAATTATAAATAGGGCTGCTATGAACATAGTAGAACATGTATCCTTATTACATGGTGGGGAGTCTTCTGGGTATATGCCCAGGAGTGGTATAGCAGGATCTTCTGGAAGTGAGGTGCCCAGTTTTCGGAGGAACCGCCAGACTGATTTCCAGAGTGGTTGTACCAATTTGCAACCCCACCAGCAGTGGAGGAGTGTTCCTCTTTCTCCACACCCTCTCCAACACCTGCTGTCTCCTGAATTTTTAATCTTAGCCATTCTGACTGGTGTAAGATGAAATCTTAGGGTTGTTTTGATTTGCATTTCCCTAATGACTAATGAAGTTGAGCATTTTTTAAGATGCTTCTCCGCCATCCGAAGTTCTTCAGGTGAGAATTCTTTGTTTAACTCTGTACCCCATTTTTTAATAGGGTTGTTTGGTTTTCTGGAGTCTAACTTCTTGAGTTCTTTATATATATTGGATATTAGCCCTCTATCTGATGTAGGATTGGTGAAGATCTTTTCCCAATTTGTTGGTTGCCGATTTGTCCTCTTGATGGTGTCCTTTGCCTTACAGAAACTTTGTAATTTTATGAGGTCCCATTTGTCAATTCTTGCTCTTAGAGCATACGCTATTGGTGTTCTGTTCAGAAACTTTCTCCCTGTACCGATGTCCTCAAGGGTCTTCCCCAGTTTCTTTTCTATTAGCTTCAGAGTGTCTGGCTTTATGTGGAGGTCCTTGATCCATTTGGATTTGAGCTTAGTACAAGGAGACAAGGATGGATCAATTCGTATTCTTCTGCATGCTGACCTCCAGTTGAACGAGCACCATTTGTTGAAAAGGCTATCTTTTTTCCATTGGATGTTTTCAGCCTCTTTGTCGAGGATCAAGTGGCCATAGGTGTGTGGGTTCATTTCTGGATCTTCAGTCCTGTTCCATTGATCCTCCTGTCTGTCACTGTACCAATACCATGCAGTTTTTAACACTATTGCTCTGTAGTATTGCTTGAGGTCAGGGATACTGATTCCCCCAGATTTTCTTTTGTTGCTGAGAATAGTTTTAGCTATCCTGGGTTTTTTGTTGTTCCAGATGAATTTGATAATTGCTCTTTCTAACTCTGTGAAGAATTGAGTTGGGATTTTGATGGGTATTGCATTGAATCTGTATAGTGCTTTAGGCAAAATGGCCATTTTAACTATATTGATTCTACCGATCCATGAGCATGGGAGGTTTTCCCATTTTTTGAGGTCTTCTTCCATTTCCTTCTTCAGAGTCTTGAAGTTCTTGTCATACAGATCTTTCACATGTTTGGTAAGAGTCACCCCAAGATACTTTATACTGTTTGAGGCTATTGTGAAGGGGGTCAAATATGACATTCTTGTTCTACCTCAAGTTGTCTCTTGATGTCATCCTGCGTCCAGTGGCTCAAACCAGACAATTGAGCTTTCTTTTCTCTCATTGCACTTTGGGAAAATTCAACTTCAGGGCCATATTCAAGGAAGCACCATTTACAGCTCTCCTAATAATTTCGTTCCACTACTTCCAAACACAGGAGTATGTGCCTTCAGATGCACACTGTGCAGAATTCTGGCACCAAGAATCTCTTCTGTGCACAGTCTGGGACAAATGTTACTCAATTATGCTGACTTGGTCTCTCTCTCTCTCTCTCTCTCTCTCTCTCTCTCTCTCATTGCATGTGTGTGCATGCATCTGCATAAAACATCTTTATAACTTGTATAATTTGAAGTCTCATGTTCCATTTTATGCACTTAAAATCACTTCTCTGAGAAGGGGGCAAGAGACCTTACTAGTCTTTCATGATAGCTATGTCACATAGAATGTCAAAATCCCATAAACCAAGCTCTGGTCAGGAGAGCCCCGATTGGCCTGAGTGGTTCATAACAGGAACAAGTCAGACGGAGAAAATGGTCAATAAAGAAAAATTTATGGATACTAATGTTTGTCATGTCTGGAGATATTATTTACCTGTTTTTACTTAATTGTGCTTGAAGAGAATAATATGATTATCCATTTGATATGCAAGAAATATAAATGTATTCATAGACTTGGATATACCTACTACAACAAGCAATTGGTAGGCAGGGTCTCATTTTATTTCCTGGAGGGCACTGCTCACCAGAAAACTCAAGGATTCCAGAGATGTGAATATCTACCAGCCTTAGTATCTGTCTTTCTAGAATAAGATTGCCTAACTCTTGCTTTAAACTTCCTTTTATACTTCATAGATAATGCATATATTTGGATCCATTGGCTTTAGCTGAATATTCTTAAGACTTTTAAACAATTTAGTCATGTGGCAATTTTCATGCAACTTCTTTCAGGGGCTTTTGATTTCTGTAATGCTTTGGATTGTCTTTGTAGACTCAATGAATGTCTCCAGCCCTATGGACCTCTGCCTTGCTATGCATAGTCTCCACTGTACAAACAACACTTACTATAACTCTTTGTTACCTTGCTGCTTTCGATTTTCTTTTCAATGAGCAGGATATATCTAACATCCTTTCTCTTTGTCTCTCTGTCTCCCTTCTCTCTTCTTTATCCCCTTTCTCTCCTCTTCTTTCCCTATATATCATCTGTTTATCTATCCATCTATCTATCTATCTACCCATCTATAGCTATTTGTCTGTCTATCTGTCTATCTGTCTATCTGTCTATCTATCTATCTATCTATCTATCTATCTATCTATCTATCTATCTCAATCTCTATGAGTATTTCTGCCGCTTGTCAAGAAATTTCAGATGCAGATCTTTCTACCTCTCCACATCCCTTTTCTCTAAGTTCCTTCTATCCATGGGAAAAACCAGAAAGAGGATCTAGGAAGGGGGCTTTCTGGTGGGCATCACTGAGTCATGGACAGATCACTGTTCAGACAGGCTGGGTCAGATCCTTCTGGCCATCTGATCATCTGATGAGTCACCCAGACAGATAATGTGTCAGTGCCTCTCCGCTTCCTGGTCCTAGATATCAAAATAGCCTGCTGTTTCCTCCATCTGGATCCACTGTAGGGAACTAACTCAATTCAACAATAAAGGTAAACCAGTGGGGAAAAGTGCGAAGACCTATTGTTGGGTGACTGAGCTGGAGTTTAAATTTTGCAAGGCACGCTTAAAAGAGGCTTGTCTTATCTTGCAACCACCGAATCATGGTGTTGTGAATTAGGCCTACTCCATAGCCATCAGCACTCTGTTCTCCATTTGAATGTTTTCTTTGTGAAGGTCTGGCTTTGTCACAATGAACAGGGCTGAATAGATGATGTGGGCTGATATATACAGAGCCAAAATGGTAACAGTTTGTGATCAGCAAGCACCTACCATGCTTAGCACCCATTAGACACAATCTCCTTTAATTATTGGGTAGATGTTGCTCACTCTGAGATTCACAGTTGTAAAACTGAGGCTCAAGGTGTGGCAGGTTCTTATGGGTAGGAAAAGATACCACCCAAGTGAGAAGGAAGGTTACTATAATTGATCATCTAAACTAGAAGGTTTGGGAGTCAGGTGGGAGAATGTTTCAAAATTGTGTCCGGTAACAGATAGAAAAGTTGAACATCCCAGTTAGTTGGAGATAGATAACTGTTTGTACAGGAATATTTGGGGCTTCTGATGCCAAGTGGTTTCCTGCTTGTACATTGCTTCTCAAGACAGTAACAGAAGCAAAGTCAGTTCTTCTATTGTAGCTTGTTTTTCCCCCTTCTCATTTCATCTAGAAATTATTAGAATAATTTATGGAGGTGAGCAAGATAAATGTCACTGTGTCAGATCATTATACATGAGGTTGGGATGTCTGGGATATAAAGAGAAATGAGAATGAGGTAAACTGTGGCAACATCTGCCAGGATCATTTTCAATTCTACCACTAAGGCAGAGCCAGTGCTCTGTCTGAGCAGGAAAAAGACACGGTCTGATTGGTAATTTGGAAAGAACACTCCTGTGGTTGTGTTCCAGGTTAAGCCCAAGAGAAACTGGACACTGAAAGTATTTAGAACATGTTTTTAAAAGAGCTACTGAGTGCCCAGCATAATATAACCTTTTACATAATTGAGAGCCGGCCAAGCCTGGGCAGTTGCAGCCCAGCTTAGCATCAGCTTCTGGACACACCCTCTTCACAGCAATCAGTCACCTCTGTGGGGTACCTGAAAGCCACTCTTTCAGTAGACTCGTTTTTCCCATTTACTTTTTGGCTTCTTTCCCTGTGTTAGAACATGTACCATGTTGAGTAGCTAGCTCGGTGGAAGGGGTCTAGCCAGATTTGAGAAAGTCAGGGTCATTTTGGTGTCCATGGCTGATCTGTTCACTGTGACTTTCCTGACACTATTTACTTTCCGTGACCCTTGGGCCTTCCAAGGGTCAGGATGTACTGTTATGGTTTTTCAGCTGAGGGCAGGATGCAGAAGGGAGCTATAGACATGGGTGTTCCCCAAGCTGGGCTGTGGTACCCATCACCCCACCAAAGCAGCCCAGGGAACTTTGCTGTTTGCCATCCTATGTCCTGGAACTTCCCACAAAGCATTACCCTGTCTGGCTGGGAGACCACAGGACGCCATGAAATGAAAGAAACTCTTCACACTTATGGTGACTGGAATGCTATCTATATAAACCAGATGATGTGAGGACCAATTCATTAACAATTTGCAGTCTGATGATGAATGGTGGAACCACTTGGATTAACTCTTCAATTGGCTTTCCTCAAGGGACAGGCAGTATCTAAGATGGTTCTGAACCAGTACATATTGGTGGTGTCACATCCCTGTACTTAGAAGCAGTTAGACACACTTTCTTTCATCTGTGGGCAGATCCTGTGGACTGCTTCCCTCATCCTCTCCTGGATTTCCAGATCCCAGTCTCTCTCTTAGCATCCTCCTCCCCAGAGCCTTCCTGTAATCTCTTGTTATTACCTCATCCCTCCAGCTGAATGCCAAGTCAGCCCGTTTCTGACATGTCTTCATTCATTCCCTAAGTATATAGACCCAGTTTACCCAGCTTTTCCTTGAGTATTTCACATTGGGATTTTTTTAGTCATTAATATTTGACAGCATCAAGCTGACTTCTGTATATCCCTCTTGAACCTCAGTGAGCTCACTGTACCGCTAATGGAAAAGAGGGCTGGAACTCTGATCTTTGGCTTTCTACCTTCCATAGGAAATTGGTACTGGGTGAGAATGTTGGAAGAGGTTTAATAGTCAAATTCACAAAGTGTATTGCACTGTTAAACCAATTTATACATGAAGAGACAGAGTCACTCACCCAGAGTTGATGCAGACGGGATTAATCTTTGAGGTTGACAAGTCCTCAGTCTGAGTTAGGAAACATCTTCCTGGCGAGATGCCTGAATGAGAAGGAAGATTCATGATAAATCAAGAAGCAAGATGGGGGTCGTTTTCCTCCAGGAGAGAGGTTGGAAGTAAGGGCAGTCTCAAGAATATGCTTGAGATAGGACATACTAAAGCTCAAGATGGTAGTTTATATATGATATCAAGTTATGGAGTGAATATATGCTGTTTATATGCTGGTTCTAATTGCAATTTTTATATCAGCTTCTTCCTTTAAACTGTAAAAAACTTGAGGCTCACAGTGATGTAAATATAGAGGAAAGCCTGACTTCAGCTGGGCCTGGATGATTTCAAAGAATAAGCAATGACCCAACAATGTTCTATACATTTTTTACAATGAAAAACAAGAAGGAGAGCCACTGGTCCACTTCGGCAAATCACCCACTGTTGGAACTCCTGTCCTTCTTTCTTCCAGATTTGTAAACAGAGGCTGTGGGTCTATAGAAGCCAAAGTACACAGGGGCAGATGCAAACAAGGTTTCTAGTGAGAATTCTAATGGACTTACTGGTATGCAGTGTTGTCCCTGAGGATTCTTGCCTTCACCACGGCCCAGATACCTAGGCTGTAAATTATCATTGAGCCATCCAGTTGCTGCGGTCTGGTCTGGAAAACGAGCTGGTAGATTTTTTTTTCACTTCTAGACTCATTGCTTTTGAAAAGAGGCAAGAGTAAGAAAATGTGATTTGAAGTTAGGACATCCTACTTTAATAAGTGCTATCAGTTACTCTATCTATAAAATATTGGCTGAGTCCTGTGGATGTTGATATTGGACTGTCAATCTGATTGTAGTAAGACATGCTTGGAGATTGGGGAAGCTCTTTTCTTTTTTTTTTTAATTAATATTTTTATTTTCTATATTCTTTGTTTACATTCCAAATGATTTCCCCTTTCCAGGATCCCCCCTCCCCATATGTCCCATAAACCTTCTTCTCTCCATCCCTTCTCCAATCACCTCCCTCCTTTTTCTCTGTCCTTATATTCCCTTCCAATGCTAGATCAATCCTTTCCAGGATCAGGACCCTCTCCATACTTCTTCATGGGTGTCATTTGTTAAGCAATTTGTGCCTTGGGTATTCAGGGCTTCTGGGCTAATTAATATCCACTTATCAGAAATTTCATTCCATGTGTATTCTTTTGTGATTGGGTTACCTCACTTAGGATGATATTTTCCAGATCAAACCATTTGCCTAAAAATTATGTGAATTCATTGTTTCTAATTGCTGAGTAGTATTCCATTGTGTAAATATACCACATTTTCTGTATCCATTCCTCCTTTGAGGGGCATCTGGGTTCTTTCCAGCTTCTGGCTATTATAAATAAGGCTGCTATGAACATAATGGAGCATGTGTCTTTATTGCATGCCAGGGAATCCTTTGGGTAAATGCCCAGAAGAGGTATAGCAGGGTCCTCTGGAAGTCTCATGTCCAGTTTTCTGAGGAACCTCCAGACTGATTTCCACAGTGGTTGTACCATCTTACAGCCCCACAGGCAGTGGAGGAGTGGGGGAAGCTCTTTTCTAGGTGTGTGTGTGTGTGCATGCGCGCGCATGCACATGCAACAACATGCCTAGAGGAGGGCTAGATCATGAGCGCACTGATCAAATGCATAGTTTAATTTACTTCCAAATAAACCATCTGAAAGTGATAAAACCATGAAATATAGAGCCTGATTGGAAAAAGGTCAGTGGGTCAGTGTTCTTTAGAGCTCCATCTTGCACAGGATCCTTCCTGTTACTTTTCCATTTTTCTTTCTGCTCATAATGTGAGTTGCCTAGGATGTTCCTCCTTCGCCAATAACATAGATTCAGACCTCTGAATCTACAGGTCCATATGAAATTCTCATATGGACCTAAACGATTTAGTCACAAGTCCTTTCAGTGTATCAGGATCTATGCCAAGCCGTGGAATATGGTAGTGAATGAGATAGTACCTGTCCTCAGATAATGCCCAGTTTAACCCATGGGGGCATAGAGAAAAGACATATTTCAATATAAAATATGTGGCCTATAGCAGGGTCAAAAGATAAGGGCTAAGAAGTTCGGGAAAGACATCCGGGATAAAATGTGCCGTAGTAGAATGCAGTCTTCTGAGCAAAATGTCTTCCATTGTCATTTCATCCACTGTGCCTGCTTGATGTCCCCTTAGATGAGTCCAGTAGGGAGTCTCATTGAGCCCTCTCCTGAGGATCCAGCAATTCTTCCTAGCCATTTGTATGAAATTTTGCTCTATTTAAATTGCCTCATGGTTTCATGAACATGTTATGATACGTCGATGGGAGAAAGTTAACAGAAGGGGGGGTGTCTCTATGGAACCATTGGAGAGCTGCCATCCATGTCAGACTGAGACCTTCCAGTATAGCTGCTTTAGGGTCACCCAGGATGCTCCAGCCCATAACTATTTATGATCTCTATGTATGCTGAAAATCTTGTTCATCCCCTAATAGGAACTTTGGTGAAACCATATTTTGGATTGCTCTTTGGACCTTATGATGAGGGGTAGGTATTATTTACATCTCCCCAGGAAAGGAATTCTCACCACAAAATGATACTTGAATAAAGATGAGACAAAGTAAAGCAACAGGCCACATAGACATTTGAGGACAGACCTCTCTGGTGAAGGGAAGAGTGTGCTTAGAAGCTGTACAAACAGAATGTACCCATAGATAACCTGGGACATATGGGGAGCAAGTGCCAGGGACTCCCTGGTTGATGTAGCGTGCAAGCATAAAGAGGAGTGTGAGATGAATGGGAGACTACACCACCTCCCTCCCAGGAAGAACTCAAACTGGAAGATGTGATTTATCCCTAGTCATGCCAGAAATTGTAACAAGATATCTCTAAATTATTATTAGGGGCCAGTTTCAGTCCTCTAATAGGCATGTAGAATAATGAATGCAATGCCAAGGCATCAGCTATAAAATAAAGGAAAAGTACTAATTAATTCATTAGGTATCTTATAAGAACTTCTGTTCTGTAGACGTGCATGCAAGAGTGAATTTTAAAATTCGATCCATTATCTGAATAACATTCACACATTTCAACCGGCTGCTATCTCTTAGACTTCTTTGACTCACAATCCCTCTATTAGCTTGCCAGAGTTACCAAAATAAGATAAAACAGACTGGGTGGTTTGAATAACAAAAATTTGTTTCTTACAGTTCTGGATTCGTAATGTCCAAGGTCAAGGTATTGGCAGGAATGGTTTCTCTTGTGGTCAGTGTCCTTGGCTTGTGGGTTATGGTTTTATCCGTGTGTCTTTCCTTTGCACATGCTTCCTAATCTTTTCTTATAGGGCACCAATCATGTCTGTTAGGGCCCCCACACATGGCCTCCTACCAGTTTCTTACCTCTCTTAAGCTGCTACCTCCAAATACAAGACTCTTGTGGGCTAGAAGTTTAACACATCAATTTTGGAGGGGCATAATGGTCTCTCCCTCACAATTAAGTCCAATGAGCTGTTTGCTCATTGCTCTGCAGATTTCTTTCTTCTTCCCTGGGCTTTACCATATTTTCCTGTAATATTGATGATGCCTAGGTACTTGTTGGGTTGTGCTTTGAATTTTTTTACAAGTTAGAATGCTACGATAGGGCATATGATGTATACTTCTACAAGAGGCGAATGATATCTGGTTGACTCTTCTTAAGATGTAAAAAACGTGGTAAACAAGAAATGTAGATGAGCTATGGCACACCCAAAATACGCTGTTGGTTACTATAGTACGGCAGGCTTTGAGACATACCTGAAGGCTCCCTGTGCCTTTTCAATCAATCTAAGATTCATTTGCATCCAATGTCATTTTAGCAGCCACAGCTTTATGGAATACTTACTTGGCAAATGTAATTAACTTTGCATATGAGCTCAAGCTGTAGCTTAGAACAACCTCCCCCCACCCTGACCTATTATGCAGAGAGTCAGACATTATATCAAGCAGCTGTGAGGTATGGATTGGACATATTCCAAGTCCCTCAGATACCTGTCCTGCCCTGACACATTCTAGAATGTAGTCCTACCCAACTTGCTTAAAATTCTTGAAGGGTGAAATACTCAGTAAGTTTTTATCTTCAAAATTGACTTCAGGTGTTGCCTTCCCAGGTGAATGCCTCCCATCCTTGTTTCATCTCTGATTGACAGCTCCTCTCTAGGAAGCTCTTCTTCCCAGATGACTTCTTTCTCTGCCCTGCTCTTTGCTAACCTTTTGCTATTTACATGCACATCTCCTCCCCAGTGGATGGTGCTTCTTCACGCTCTGGACTATGCCTTTATAATTGTTGTCACAACAGCTGCCTCTTCGTAGGAGCTGCTCAGTGAATACCCGAGTGACTAAAATCCAGCTCCAAACTCGAACAACCATGAACTTGTGATTTTACATGGCGTTCAGGCAGAAAGTACCTGCTTCGCATGCACAGAACCATCTCCAACATCTCATAAACCAGGAATGGTAACTCATAGCTTTAATCTTAGCATCCACAGGATACAGGAATGAGAGAATTAAAGGTCAACCTCTGCTAGAGTGCAAATTTGAGGTCTACCTAGGCTGGGGACCTAACTCCTCTCAAAAATAATTAGTGATATCCTAGAACTCATTTTCAAGCACTTTGAAAAACAGGTATTGTTGGTGATTGGAATGGAGAGTCAGAATTAACATCCTCTTAGCTCTAGTGGATGGTAACAGTTCTCACTTAAGGTTCTCAGGCCAGCTCCAGTATGGTTGTCTACCCAGAAATTTATTAGAAAGTAACATAGAATAAATTCTTGTAGGATTGCACAGCCAGGGTCCATCTCTTTATGATGAATCTATCCTCCATGTGACAATGATGCAGGCCAATAATTGAGAACCTAGCTTAAGGCAGGGGTCAACAGGCATTGTAAGACAAAAAGTGGTTCAGTGATTTTAATCTTTATCATTATTCTAGCCATTGAACATTGTTATGGTTGTTCCAGAAGCCACATTATACAAATGTACATCTCGAGTTCTAATAAACCTATATTTAAAAGTAATCATGAAGTTGTCTAAGGTCTTAGTTTGTCAACCTCTGTTCTTTTTTTTTAAAATATTTTTTTATTTTAATATATTTTTTATTTACATTTCAAATGATTTACCCTTTTCTGGTCCCCCACTCCCCGAAAGTCCCATAAACCCTCTTCCTTCCCCCTGTTCTCCCATCCACCTCTCCCCACTTCCCTGTTCTGGTTTTGCCCTATACTGCTACACTGAGTCTTTCCAGAACTAGGCCACTCCTCCGTTCTTCTTGTACATCATTTGATGTGTGGATTATGTTTTGGGTATTCCAATTTTCTAGGCTAATATCCACTTATTAGTGAGTGCATACCATGGTTAATCTTTTGAGACTGGGTTCCCTCACTTAGTATGATGTTCTTCAGCTCCACCCATTTGTCTAAGAATTTCATGAATTCATTGTTTTTAATGGCTGAATAGTACTTCATTGTGTATATATACCACATTTTTTGCATCCATTCTTTCGTTGAGGGATACCTGGGTTCTTTCCAGCTTCTGGCTATTATAAATAGGGCTGCTATGAACATAGTAGAGCACGTATCCTTATTACCTGCTGGGGCATCCTCTGGATATATGCCCAGGAGTGGTATAGCAGGATCCTCCAGATGTGATGTGCCCAGTTTTCTGAGGAACCGCCAGACTGATTTCCAGAGTGGTTGTACCAATTTGCAACCCCACCAGCAATGGAGGAGAGTTCCTCTTTCTCCACATCCTCGCCAACACCTGCTGTCTCCTGAGTTTTTAATCTTAGCCATTCTGACTGGTGTAAAGTGAAATCTCAGGGTTGTTTTGATTTGCATTTCCCTAATAAGTAATAAAGTTGAGCACTTTTTAAGATGCTTCTCAGACATCTGAAGTTCTTCTGGTGAAAATTCTTTGTTTAGCTCTGTACCCCATTTTTTAATAGGGTTATTTGGTTTTCTGGGGTCTAACTTCTTGAGTTCTTTGTATATATTGGATATTAGCCCTCTGTCTGATGTAGGGTTGGTGAAGAAGATCTTTTCCAATTTGTTGGTTGCCGATTTGTCCTTTTGATGGTGTCCTTTGCCTTATAGAAACTTTGTAATTTTATGAGGTCCCATTTGTCTATTCTTGATCTTAGAGCATAAGCTATTGGTGTTCTGTTCAGGAACTTTCCCCCTATACTGATGTCCTCAAGGGTCTTCCCCATTTTCTTTTCTATTAGCTTCAGAGTGTCTGGCTTTATGTGGAGGTCCTTGATCCATTTGGAGTTGAGCTTAGTACAAGGAGATAAGGATGGATCAATTCGCATTCTTCTGCATGCTGACCTCCAGTTGAACCAGTACCATTTGTTGAAAAGGCTCTCTTTTTTCCACTGGATGTTTTCAGCTTCTTTGTCGAGGATCAAGTGGCCATAGGTGTGTGGGTTCATTTCTAGATTTTCAATCCTATTCCATTGATCTGCCTGCCTGTCACTGTACCAAAACCATGCAGTTTTAATTTAACACTATTGCTCTTTAGTATTGCTTGAGGTCCGGGATACTGATTCCCCCAGAGTTTCTTTTGTTGGTCAACCTCTGTCCTTAAAAATTACAACTGTCAATCCCAACTCAGTTCTTCATAGAGTTAGAAAGAGCAATTCTCAAATTTATCTGGAATAACAAAAAATCCCGCATAGCTAAAACGATTCTCAACAGTAAAAGAACTTCTGGGGGAATCAGTATCCCAGACCTCAAACAATACTACAGAGCAGTTGTGTTAAAAACTGCATGGTATTGGTACAGTGACAGGCAAGTGAGCCAATGGAATAGGACTGAAAGACCCAGAAATGAACCCATATACCTATGCTCACTTGATCTTTGACAAAGGTGCTGAAAGCCTCCAGTGGGGAAAAAAAAAGATAGCGTTTTTCAACAAATGGTGCTGGTTCAATTGGAGGTCAGCAATTGATCAGATGAATTCCATTCTTATCTCCTTTAGTAAGCTCAATTCTAAGTGGATCAAGGACCTTCACATAAAACCAGACACACTAAAACTAATAGAAAAGAAACTTGGGAAGACCCTTGAGGACATGAGCACAGGGTAAAATTTCCTGAACAGAACACCAATAGCTTATGCTCTAAGATCAAGAACTGACAAATGGGACCTCATAAAATTACAAAGTTTCTATAAGGCAAACGACACTGTCAAAAGGACAAATTGGCAACCAACAAATTGGGAAAAGATCTTCACCAACCCTACATCTGACAGAGGGCTAATATCCAATATATACAAAGAAATGAAGAAGGTAGACTCCAGAGAGCCAAATAACCCTATTAAAAATGGGCTACAGAGCTAAACAAAGAATTTTCACCTGAAGAAATTTGAACGGCTAAGAAGCACCTTAAGAAATGTTCATCATTAGTCATTATGGAAATGCAAATCAAAACAACCCTGAGATTTTACCTCACATCAGTCAAAATGGCTAAGGTTAAAAATTCAGGAGACAGCAGGTGTTGGCGAGGATGCAGAGAAAGAGGAACACTTCTCCACTGCTGGTGGGATTACAAGATGGTACAACCACTCTGGAGATCAGTCTGGCGGTTCCTCAGAGAATTGGGCATGACACTTATGGAGGACCCTGCTATACCACTCCTGGGCATATGCCCAGAGGATTTCCTAGCATGCAATAAGGACACATGCTCTACTATGTTCATAGAAGCCTTATTTATAATAGCCAGAAGCTGGAAAGAACCCAGATGTCCCTCAATGGAGGAATGGATACAGAAAATGTGGTTTATATGCACAATAGAGTACTATTCAGTCATTAGAAACAATGAATTCATGAAATTTTTAGGCAAATGGTTGGAACTGGAAAATATCATCCTAAGTGAGGTAACTTATTCCCCAAAAAACACACATGGAATGCAGTCACTGATAAGTGGATATTAGCCCAGAAGCTCAGAATACCCAAGACACAACTCACATAGCAAATCATTCCGAAGAAGAAGGAAGGAGAGGGCCCTGGTCCTGGAAAGGCTTGATCCAGCATTGTAGGAGATTGCCAGGACAGAGAAATGTGAGGGGGTTGATTGGGGAATGGTCGGAGGGAAGAGGGCTTATGGGTCTTATGGGGAGGGGGAACCTGGAAAAGGAAAATCATTTGGAATGTAAACAAAGAATATAGAAAATAATAAAAAAAAGGAAAAAAAAAGAATTACAATTGTTAACTGTTGCTCTGTAACAATCACTATTTGAGTGGCTTTACAACAGAATTACATCTGTGGTTGACCAATACAATCTAGGTTTATCTGAAGAAAAGGGATGCGGCAGTGTGTATCACATCTAAGTACTACTGCATTGTTATAGACATGTGGCAAAGAAAAAAGCATCAGGGCAAAAAGAGACGAATGGTAATACTACTACATTGCAGAATGGCTGAGTGACATGAAAATGCTTTGGAGATTGGACATGTGGCCAGCGCCTTGTAGATGCTGATTACTGCTACACACAGTATGATTATTAATCATTCTTTTGCTTGATTTTACAAGTCAGAGCTGGGTACTGGGTGTAATTGTTTATTTTTTGAAAGGTTGTTACCAACATCCTCAGAGATGGGTGTCATTCACCATTCGTACTTGTGACAACAGGCATAGGGAGTCATTGGTACTAGTAGCCTGTCTTGGTAATAGAACAGTTTGTTCTTGGTGCTGTGGGCTATTTATTCAGAGGAAGCCCCAGGACAGGTTTGTTAAAGCATGATCACTTGCTTTTTATGAGCAGGTAAATCATACTGACAGCCTGCACTGAGTACAGATGGAGAACTCTCTGGCTTGAAAGAAGATGCCTTGCTTTCCCAGAGCTCAAACAATATTCCTCCAAAGTTAATGGGAGTTCAGTTGTGACACCTTTTAGGAGAACAAGGCAAAGGAGGACAGAGCAGATTGGGCCGTGGTGATTTATTTTTACAGGTAGTGGTTAACTTGCAAGGACCATTCTGTGCTTATTCTGCCTTTCCACTTCCATCCCTTTTCTGGTAGTTCCAGGATGCTTTCTGGGGACCATTTGTGTCAGAGTCACCTGGGAAATTTAGTAACACAAACACATTTCTGGTCTAACACTCACAGATGCTGGTTAGTGAGGATCACCTTATTTTAAAAGAACCTTAAAAGATCCTTATTTTAAAAGATATTTTTTATTCAATATATTCTTTATTTACATTTCAAGTGATTTTTCCCTTTCCTGGATCCCCCTCCCTGAAAGTCCCATAAGCCCTCTTCCCTCCCCCTGTTCCCCAATCTACCCCTTCCCACTTCCCTGTTCTGGTATTTCCTTACATTGCTGCACTGAGCTTTTCCAGGACCGTGGGCCACTCCTTCCTTCTTCTGGGACATCATTTGATATGTGGATTTTGTCTTGGGTATTCCAAGCTTCTAGGCTAATATCCATTTATCAGTGAGTGCATACCTTGAGTGTTCTTTTGAGACTGGGTTACCTCACTTAGGATGATGTTCTCTAGTTCCATCCATTTGTCTAAGAATTTCATGAATTCATTGTTTTTAATGGCTGAGTAGTACTCCATTGTGTATATAAACCACATTTTCTGTATCCATTCCTCCACTGAACGACATCTGGGTACTATCCAGCTTCTGGCTATTATAAATAGGGCTGCTATGAATACGGTGGAGCATGCGTCCTTATTACATGCTGGGGAATCCTCTGGGTATATGCCCAGGAGTGATATAGTGAGGTCCTCCGGAAGTGTCATGCCCAGTTTTCTGAGGAACTGCCAGACTGATTTCCAGAGTGGTTGTACCAGCTAGCAATCCCACCAGCAGTGGGGGAGTGTTCCTCTTTCTCCACATCCTCACCAATGCCTCTTTTCTCCTGAGTTAAAATATTTTTGACACTTGTGATGCACAGTGCCATGTAGGTGGCACTCATCTCTTATTTGTACATTCAGACATATAATCACATGTGTGCTCAGTAACTGGGCTGCATGCAGAGCTGATTAAAACTGGAGAGTTCTGAATCCTCAGCTATTAAAGGGCCAGCACCATATCCTCATATTCACGGCAAGATATCTTGGTGCATGTGAAGCCCTCTGTTTCATAGGACTGAAGATGGGACCCAGGAAAGCTAAATGATTCACTTGTGGCTATGCTGTTGATACAAGGCAGAGTCTCACGCTGCCTCTGTACTCTTTACTCTCTGGCCTTCCCAAGATGCTCCTTGGAAAAGGATCCTATATGTGAAACATATCTGAGGTGTTAGATTTTGTGCTGAGTTATTTAAGCATGTGATTGCCTTTTAATCTTTATTGTGTATGACTTGTTAAATTCACATTATCTACTCTGCTTTATAGAAAAGGAAACGTGCAGAAAAGTCATGTAACTGGTGAAGGCAGAATGAAATTCCAAACAAGGTTGGTTTATTTCATGGACATTGTAATTGGAAGGATGAGTGAGAGATTCATGGAGTGCTGATGGTGCTCTAAGTAGGGGTCCTTGGGAGAGAAGTTTGGGGTACAAAGAACCACCATTGCACCTAGGGTTCCTCAGTACACATGTTGTCATTGTACCCATTGTCACATGTTGCTCTTCAGTGACCTAGTGGAAGTCAAATCTTGGTGGAACTGGGCAGCCAACCCGTGCTCATTGGATGGACTCTGTTGCAATCCCCAGGAAGTCTTTGGCTTTGGGGAATCTCCATGTGAACTTACCCAGAATGTAAATGAAAGGTCTAAGATAGATGCCAGAACTTTCCCCTGTCCTGGGCACCCCTCCCTCAATTTTTCCCTCCCCTTCTCTGAGTTGGTGGGAGTCCCTTGGGTATGCTCCCATCCTGGAAATGCCAGGACTTTTTTATCTTCAAATGTTACTGTCTTTCTATGTGAGAAGACCCCAGCAATTACCTGGATATGACTACTTCTCAGGTAACAGATCACAGAAGCTTGTGTATGTAAGATGAAGAGGCTTTCTTTAATTTTTGATACAACATAAACACACGAATTCTTAAAAGCTATAGTCATGTGTATAATAAACAACATATATTTGAAGTGTATGGTTTGATAAGTTTTGACATGCGGATATATCCATGTAATTAAGATAATGATTATGTATATCTACCCATAAAGGATTTTTTTTTGTAATCCTTTTGTTTGGCTCTTCCTTAACTACCTTTTGTTTTTTTTCCAAGTAATTTATAATTTGTTTTCTATTTTTTTTACTATGTGTAATTATTTTTTATGTATCATTTAATCCTTTTTATTCCTTGGTGATATTCTTCATTTTAGATGTACATGGTTTGTGTACCCACTTACCCACTGATAGTTATTTTATTGGACTCAATAGATATAAAATTCTACTTAACTTATATTACTGAAATAAAAAACCACTAAAAATTACCATATTTTCTATATTACTCTATGAAAGTATATATAAAGATAATGACAACTAGTATAGAAACTATCTGCTTTTCTTAAATTTTTATCATTACATAATTATAACTAAACTAGTAAAAATTAGTAAAAACTAATATTCCAGTATTATTATAGTCATACTTTATGCATAATTTATAATTAGAAAAATTAGCTTGTTTCACACTTATTAACTTATCTTCTCTTTTAATAATGATCCAGTATAAATCTCACAAAACTGTGTTGATGGAATAGTAGAGAAGATTTTAAAGCAGTTACAAGAATTTTAGGATATTGTCTTTTATCTAAAATGAAGCAAACAATATCACATGTTCAGGATTTATTTTTATCACAGTTCTTCTCTATTAATTTACTTTGTAGAATTATTTTAACTATGAATGATTTTTAATTAAAGACACACATTCTACATCTAATACTTTTGGCTTTCAACTGGAAAACTAATCATAAGATATGTCATCATAATGGATCCTGAAATGCTCAGTCATCAGGAACCTTTGAGTCTGTATAGTGAGAACCTATGTTCTATCTACTGTGTATACGCAAGTCTTTATTGGATGTGTGCTCACATTTTTCTTGTGTAAATGCTCACAGAGGAACAGCTGGGTCAACTGGGAGGAACAGATATGCCCTTTAAGAAGCTACCACAACTGTGTTGTATTTCTAAGCCTTCCAGTTGTTTGACATCCACACCAGCGCTTGGCAACATCAGCCTTCCATATTTTGGCTCTTTGAATAGGTAGTACAGCTGTTGACAGATGCTCTCTCTGGAAAGCACTGAGGATCAAACCTAGGAGCCATGCCTGCCTGCTTTCAGTAGGCTCACATTGTCCTGGGGACAAAAATCTATGAACATGTCATTAATGTGCATTTACATATAGGGATCTGCATATGTACAAGTTAGTTTTATGTCAGCCTGCACAGTCTACTTTGTATAGACCTTTGGGGACCCTGCCTATTATTGTCTATGCACACACCTGTGACTCATGTCCCCCAAATCACCAGAATCACTGTGTCTCTCTTCTGGAAGGAAAATGAACATGCAGAAGAGCACACAAAGGATGTTCTTATTTATTTATTTATTTATTTAAAACATTTTCATTTTATTACTTATTTACTTCTTTTTTTTAAATTTTTTTTATTCAATATAATTTTTTATTTACATTTCAAATGATTTCCCCTTTTCTAGCCCCACACTCCCCGAAAGTCCCATAAGCCCCTTTCTCTTCTCCTGTCCTCCCACCCACCCCTTCCTACTTCCCCGTTCTGGTTTTGCCGAATACTGCTTCACTGAGTCTTTCCAGAACAAGGGGCCACTCCTCCTTTCTTCTTGTACCTCAACTTATTTACTTCTAAGTTTTTATGTTATTAATTAATTTATCTTTGTGTAGTGGTGTTTTGCATAAATGCATATTTGTGCACCATGGAGATGCAGTATCTTTAGGAAGTGCCTTTAGAATAGGACATTAAATCCCCTAGAACTGGAGTCACAGATGGTTGTGAGCTACAATACGGGTGCTGGGAATTGAACTTGAGTCCTCTAGAAGAACGAGTGCTCATAACCACTTAGCCAGTGGTTCTCAACCCTCCTAACCCTGTGACCCTTTAATATAGTTCGTTATATTCTGGTGACCTACAACCATAAAATTATTTTGTTAACACTTCTTAGTTGTAAGTTTGCTAATGACATGAATTGTAATGTAATTATCTGATATGCAGGATATCTGATATGTGACCCCAGAGATTGAGAACCACTACATTAAACCATCTCTCTCTCTTCTAGCCTCCCAAGAGATGTTTTAGCATCTAGATCAAGGAGTGATGTCCATCATTCCTGTTTGGGCTCCATTGACCAGAGCCCAGCCATTGGTCTACATACTCTAGAAAGGAACTTTGGGAAATGTAGTCTTCAGGAAGAAAAGAAATGGATGTTATAAATGGCTGGAAGTCCAGAGATTTCTCTAACATTAGATTATGTTTTTTCCTAAGAAATTTGCTATGGTGACTCTTAAAGAGTATTTAATGGAGAAAGGCGGGGATGAGGCTGTCATGTGCAATTGATGTTGGCCTATGGCCTTTATACAGTCACAGGCAGGAGGATGGAGCAAGTAGTGTATAAAGTGGTGTCCAGCTGGGCTACGAATAGGCATGTGTGGGCACATCTGCTTCCTACATTTTATAATGGTCTGTAATTAGTAGGTTGCCACAAAAGAGCACAAGGCTCTCTGGGTGAGGTGGTTTTAAAGCCACAACAGGAAATAGAAGCAACAAAAGCAGACTGCAGAAAGACAGTAATCGGCAAATCAATACTGCCCTTTAGTGTGACATGGGAGCAGGGTCTGTTTTGTTACTCTAAATCCTGACTTTGGATCTCTGTCAGGTCTTATCTAATTGATTGTTATTGGGATTTTTGTACAAGACTTTGGAGTTCGACACAGCCTTAAGGCGTAGCTCCAAAACTAACTGCTCTGCATCTTGGCATCCTACCTCTGGCATCATTGTTCCGAGCAGCACAATTCTCTGTGACTTCTGATTCACCTTCTCTTTGTCCCTCAGTGATAACTTGTCCCCATTCATTCATATCTAGCTCTGATTCTCTCTTGAGTACTCTTATAGTAGTCCATTGGGGTATCTCATGGTAATTCCTTATATCTTATATTATAGATTCTTGTTTATTTGTTTATATATCTAGTGACCCTGCCACTTGGAAAAAGTGAGAAACAATCTAATTTTATTATCTGTTAGACATTTTATGCATGAAACTCTTCAGTGTTAGCATGGCATTCTTAGAATAGTGCCTAAGTATCTTGCCTTGTCTCACGAAGCTGAACATATCTGTAGTTCTTTTTTGATTGGCTATGGGATTCTATTTCACTTCATTCAATGTGATAACTCGTTTCTTTATCTGCTATTTACATGACTGAGTCCCTTTTGCCATTCCAGTCTCAATGTATTTGTCACCTCCTCAGACAGGCCTTCTCAGTCCCCTAAAGCTAGAGCTATGTTCTTTTATTTTCTTCAATATTTTACACATGGAAAATGTCCCACTTATAGCTCACCAAACATTGGGATTAAATACTATTACAGTTTGGTAAATACCTTTGTTGCAATATACTAGAAATTAAGAGCATGGATCACAGTGTTCATATGAGTTTATCATATTCCTTTGTCTAATAATGCATTTATTGCCTATCTCTTTCCCTTGAATCAGAATTTGTCATAGGAGCAAATTTATGCCAATTACTGTAATATGTCTAACATTATAGATATTCTGTGCATACTGATTTAATGTAAGTATAGAATTACTAAGTATTTGGTTATACTATGACCCTTACTTTGGGATATCAGGCACAGATGGACATCTTGGATGCTGACTGGCTGAGTGGATGCTAGTCTTCTAAGCAGAAGAGCAGACTACTGAGTTCTATTAAAATAATAGGAAATACTTTTTGAACATTCAAATGAACAAAATAGTAAAACTGGAGAGATGACTTGGCAGTTGAATGTACACTTCTTTCTCTTGCATAGGATCTGAGTTTGGTTCCCAGGACCCAGTTGGGTGTCTCATAATCACTTGCAATTCCATCTCCAGGCTATCCAGAGCTCTCTTTTTGCCTCTCAAGCATCTTCACACATGTGGCCTATGTTGACACATGCATATGTAGCTGCGAATAGAAATAATAATAAGTCTTTAAATGAATGAATAATAATAATATTAACCAAATTCTGCAAGAAAGGTATGAGAGTGGTATCCAGGCAAGAGACAAGTCCTTCGGTGTGCAGAAAGTAAATTCTTCATTGATCATTAGTCTATGGTGAAAATCTGCAGAATGCAAACTAGTAAATGGCCAATATCCAATGTAGTGATTGGATTTTGTGATTAGTTATCAACTTTAGAAAACAGAGGGCCATCATTGCATTGGAACTGATCCACACTAGTTCATAAGTCCCAAGGATACTGTTGTCTTCCAAGTCGTTCCTGGTAGAGGTTTGATGTAGATTTAATGAGAGCATACTTATACCAAGTCTGGCAGTGTTTTCCATCAGGCTTTAAGGTCAGGACAGCAAAACTCTTTGTTAAAGTTTTGTGAAATGATTTTATGAACACACAATTGCTCATTTTAAAGCAGTGCTGGGGGATAGAAGAAGATGGTTGGATAGGATGGATACTGAGGATTTCCATGTACTGGGATTCCTGGCACTGCCAGCTACAGTGCTTTGTGGCATTTAGTTAAAAAGAGAATGCTTGCCTGTTGGCTGTCATCCTGATACAGCCATAAAAAGGTTATCTGCAGACAGAGACTGGGCAACACTTTGCTAGACCTGTGTGGAAAAAAAAGAAGCTCAGAGATTCTTAGAACTATCTCAGTCGATCTAGCTCCATAATAAGTATCTCCATTTTGGATTTAGAATATCTTGTGATCATGATAGACTATCATAGATTAAGCTATTAGAACAGGAGCCATAAGACAACTGGGTGACATTGGATGAATCACATACTTTTTCCTTGTTTTGGCTTTGGTACCTATTTTGGTAAAATAGAGAAAATATTCTGACATGGGAACCTATTGCATGACAATAAAGGGATAGGCTCTACTAGGGCTGCCTGTAGAATAGTTAGAGTTGAAATGTTAAGGGTTATTGACTTCAAAAGACCTTATGTGAGTTTGGAAACTGGATATATAATAAGACAGTAGGGTCTCTGTGCAGCCCTCGTGACATCATGAATTTCCAATGACAACCACTGCAAAACAGATCAATAGTAGTACCAGCAGTCCTATGTGCTCATGGATTTGTTGGTCATGAGTTTGTACCAAGCCCAGCAAAGATGTCGTGTCTATGCCTCATGATGCTGGGGGCCTAAGCTAAGAAGATAGCTGAGACAGCTGGAAGAGGAGCTAGGGTGACTTGAGAACCAGCTTGCTGAAGACTGCCCAGCATGTGCCATTAGACAGGACATGAACACCCCTCAAGCATTATAGCCTCTAGGAGGAGGTCATGCTTCCGCCATGGAAGCTACTTAAGGTTTTTCTTTAATCTTACTTGGTTTTTGTTTGTTTTGCTATGTTGGGAATGTGACTTAATGCCTCACATATAGTAGAAAAAGGCTGTATTACTGAGCTTTAGTCCAAGCTCCTCCTTGAAATTTTAAGAGGAAGTGCTCCAGCAAGCATAGTAGAAGAGCATGGCCTTTCACTATGCAGCCTTGAAAGTTGCATCATGTCATTTATGTTGATTTATGTTGAACTTTATTGAAGCCATCATGACTTGGTCATGTTCAGCCTCAGGGGACACAGACTCCATTGCTCACTGGCAGGATCCTTTAAGAACTGACAACCATACCTGAAAAAAAAATCAGAGCGCTTAGATATGTTTCTTGCAATAGTAGGAAGATTTTTGAAAAGTATGGAGAAGAAGCAATAAAAAGCAAAAATAACCACCATTATAGCTATCATTGTAGGGTGTAGGTATGGTAGGGACTTAAATATGTTTTACAAAGTTTAAGTCACTCAATTGCCATAATATTCCAGGGAGGCAGTAATATTATTATATCTACTCTGTAGCTAAGAGGACAGACACACAGAGAGCTGAGATTACTTTCCAAGGTTCTTACTCCTAGTGATTTGACATAGTAGGAAGGGCAAAAACTAGCATACATTGAATACTCGCTAAGTGCCTAGTATGTGGTAAATCTACATGGTAAAATACACTGGGCTGTGCTAAACACCACTTATGAATTGCCTTAGTTTTCACTGCAAGATTATTGTGAAAACTAAGGCAATTCATAAACAGTGTTTAGCACAGCCCAGTGTATTTGCTGTACTATCTTGTACCAGAGAAAACTGAAGGTCAGTGAAATTACCTGCTCAAAATCAGGATGTTAGAAAAAGCTCAGTTTTGGGCACCTCACTTCCAGAAGATCCTGCTATACCACTCCTGGGCATATATCCAGAGGATTCCCCACCATGTAATAAGGATACATGCTCTACTATGTTCATAGCAGCCCTATTTATAATTGCCAGATGCTGGAAAGAACCCAGGTATCCCTCAACAGAAGAGTGGATGCAAAAAATGTGGTATATCTACACAATGGAGTACTATTCAGCCATTAGAAACAATGAATTCATGAAATTCTTAGGCAAATGGATGGAGCTAGAGAACATCATACTAAGTGAGGTAACCCAGACTCAAAAGGTGAATCATGGTATGCACTCACTAATAAGTGGATATTAACCTAGAAAACTGGAATACCCAAAACATAATCCACACATCAAATGAGGTACAAGAAGAAAGGAGGAGTGGCCCCTGGTTCTGGAAAGACTCAGTGAAACAGTATTTGGCAAAACCAGAACGGGGAAGTGGGAAGGGGTGGGAGGGAGGACAGGGGAAGAGAAGGGGGCTTACGGGACTTTCGGGGCGTGGGGGGCCTAGAAAAGGGGAAATCATTTGAAATGTAAATAAATTATATCGAATAAAAAAAATTAAAAAAAAAAAGAAAGAAAAAGCTCAGTTTTGAGCATATACCCAAAGGATTCCCCGGCATGCAATAAAGACACATGCTCCATTATGTTCATAGCAGCCTTATTTATAATAGCCAGAAGCTGGAAAGAACCCGGATGCCCCTCAAAGGAGGAATGGATTCAGAAAATGTGGTATATTTACACAATGGAATACTACTCAGCAATTAGAAACAATGAATTCACAAAATTTTTAGGCAAATAGTTTGATCTGGAAAATATCATCCTAAGTGAGGTAACCCAATCACAAAAGAATACACATGGAATGCAATCTCTGATAAGTGGATATTAATTAGCCCAGAAGCCATGAATACCCAAGGCACAAATTGCTTAACAAATGACTCCCATGAAGAAGTATGGAGAGGGTCCTGATCCTGGAAAGGATTGATCTAGCATTGGAAGGGAATATAAGGACAGAGAAAAAGGAGGGAGGTGATTGGAGCAGGGATGGAGAGAAGAAGGTTTATGGGACATATGGGGAGGGGGGATCTGGGAAAGGGAAATCATTTGGAATGTAAACAAAGAATATAGAAAATAAAAATATTAAAAAATAGAAAAATCTCAGTTTCATTTTTGTCTTCCTTGAAGTCTGGGGCCTGGAATATATTCAGTTGAGAAAGGGGAGTGATGAATTAGGAAGGGGTGGTAAAACTGGAAAGTTTCAGTGCTTCAGTGGGAGCAAAGAAGAAAATATACTGAGATTACGAGATAATGAGTATGTAATTGTAAGTGTGTGGATGTGTGTATGCATATGCATGTGCGTATTTGTGAGTGGTATGTTTAGGTGCACATGTATGTCTCTGTGTGCATGTGCTTTTTTGTAAATGCTGTGTGAGCATGTATGTGTGTGTGTGTGTGTTTGTGCATACGTGCAAATGAAGGTCCCCTGAATTCAGCAAGCATCTCTGATACTAACATTATGAGTTTATCTCTGTGCCAGTTCACTGCTGGAAGCAGGAGAGGCTCATCCAGAGAAGAGTTAGCTTGCATATCTTTTCCAGTGCTCAGCCAGGGAGTACTTCCAATTCACAGTTCATGAGCTGGATTCTGCTTTGTGACTCTACACTCTGTCCATGGCAGAGTCTTCATCTCTGCTTTACAAAGACCCAGAGTCCTGGAGATGGAAGAAGAAGAATATGGAAATCAACATGCTCACTCAATATGGAAATCAGAGTTCAGGGAAGAGAAAGTTAGCCATGGTAATGGTATCTTATGGAGAAATTTGTAGTAACATTGGAGATGGAAGCAGAGAGCAAATATATAGCCCCTTTGTGCCTGGAGTTTTCAGCCGGCCTGGACTCTGCTCTGCACACATCTGTTCATTATGGCTTCCTCTTTGACCTGAAAGTCTCCATGCTGATTCATCCATCAGTCACTGGAGTCTGGATTCCCCTTGGCTGTGCTGTTCTAGAAGCCTTCAGCTGTCATTTGATGCTTATTAAGAGGAGTGAGTCAGGATGGTGGCTTAAGACACAGTTTCCACCCTGGTCCATGCTCCCTTCCTCTTCTTTTCACGCTGAACTATTCTGAGCTATATAAGGCTTTGTAGAGGCTAGGGAGACCTTGGGCTCTGGGGCATCAGAATTCCAGGGAAGTCTCAGCTCTGCAGTTTACTTAATGTATGACCTTGAGCACGTTTATGTGCTTTGCATTGTTCCTTTAGCATAAAGTGGGATTGTTATGAGATTTGAATATGATTAAATATTAGGGCTTTGCACAAGATTTGGAGAACACTTAGCATGTAAAAATACAGTTCCTTTGCATAAAAGATCATATGCAAGATTTTGCATTCCTTAGCCTGTATAGATGACTGGGTCATCTTAGCATATCTATCTAGTGGAATTCTGGAAACCATTTCCTTTATTATTTATTTTTCTTCTGATGGACGGATGTGGATCATCTCTGTAAAATTCTTTTCTGTGACTCTCCGGGGCGAAAGGAAGCAACAGCTCTGGACATGGTAACATGTCCTAGCCACGTGGGCAGCTACAGAATTGAGCTGCATTCTGCTTTGTGACTTTACTGCTCAGTCCATCACAAAGTCTTTATCTGTTTCATTGATTGTTTGGTGACATGAGTAGAAACCAGAGCAAGTCTCTTGTACCTGAATGTTGCTGGGCAGAGCTGGCAGGGCCTGTGCTTCCTAACTTGGGTAGGTTCTTAAGCTCTGCTAGATGACCTATGCCCACACTAGCCCCTAGACTATTCCAATACTATTCCAAAACTATTCCAATCTTCTCCCAGATTCTAGATTTCTTTGATCTCTTTAGAAGCAAAGAAAAGCTAGCACTTGCTGCCTTCACATCTTTCCTGCCCAGATTCTGACATGTAGAGTCTGTGCTCTTTTCATCCATGACCTCTGTCCACAGCAGGTGAAACCACCCTTTGCCATACCCAATCTGTTCCAGGTCCTCTTTCAGCCTTGGTGCCCCTGTTCTTCACAGTTAATGGGCATATAAATGCTCTCCTTCTCTGTCAGCATAAAGAATGGCTCCTACCCTCCCCTGACTAGATCTAATGGAAGCAGCTAAGAAACCGAGAGTCATAAAATAGCTATGCGACTCACCAGTTTTATATGAACAAATCGCTTAACCTCTCAGCCACAACTGTTCATATTTGAAAGGGCGGGGATCATGCTAATTGCCCTGTTCTCCCCTCCACCCCATTTACTGTGAGAATCCAATGAGATAATGTCTGTGGAAGTGCTCTGTAAACCCAACACTATTATTATAGCAGGATGGCCTATTATTATTAAAAACTGGTTTTCCTGATTCCTCCAACTCTCCCTCCTTCTCGATCTCCCGAGTTGAATGGATAATTGAGGCTTAGTGGAAGTACAGCTTTGGGGCTAGTAAAGTTCTGTTTTGCTTATTCGGAAGTCAAAGAGAGATGACATCTGACACCGGAAGTGTTCTTGGCTTGACAGCTGAGAACCCAGCTTTGGCGGTATGGGGAGCATCACACAGTACCCAGTGATGAAGTCTTGCTCAGGCAGGTGTTTCCAGGGACCTTACTGCATGATGCGTTCCACACACACTGTTCTGGTCACTTTCTTTGCTGTAATGTCATTTTCTTTTGAGGATCATCGGTACCTCTTGGAAGACTGCCACCACATTTGCTTAATGCGCCTGTCTAAAAGCCAACCTCTTCAGTTATGTCACCAACTAGTTTAAGCCCCACACTGTCTCCATTTCCTTCAAGGCTGTTTAAGTACAAGGATTACTGTTGAGCCTTCTGGCCTTTCCTCTAGGGCTTCTTAGCTTCTCTTGTCTAAACCTTCAGCAATTTTATGCTTTTACAATTATTGTTGTTTTTGAATGTTTTAAATCTTCCAGTGTAGCTCATCCTAGCTACCAACCACAAATAAACCTGACCCAAATCCCTTTGACAATTTGAGGCAACTTTCACTGTGTTTCCCCTTCAGGAGCCTATTGGTGATGCTCATTCCTCAAGACCTGTCTTTTCCCAGAAGCTTGTGATTCCACAAGACTGGCCTCACCTTGCTACTCTGTTGCTCACTCCTTAACATCATAGCATCCAACCTAGTAGGGCCCAGAAATGAATGAAACCACACCTAGTGGATAAGTTATTATTCAGGACTTCATCTCTGAAAGTGGAGACTCTGAGAGATCTTAACAAATAAACACTGATGGGTTGCACGAACAAAGCATGCTGCTCTTAAATTTTCTCTTAGATCTTTACACATGCCAATCAGCTAAAGTTGCTTAGTATTTATAGAGTGCTTCCTCTGTGTTGAACATCTTATATGACTCACAAACTTCAAACTTCCCTGCGGTGCTCAGAAATACTGTTATTCTTCTGGGACTTATGAAACACCATGGCCCAGGAACTTTTGGGGTATTTACTCAAGGTCACCCATCTAGCAAGTGAAGGATAGATCTTGAGTCAGATCTATTTTCTTCAAAAATCCAAATTCACTGGGCTGAACCATATGTTTTCTGGTCTGAAATCTTGAAATACATTATGAATTAGGTTTCTCCTTTTGCTCCTCCTCCTCCTCCTCTTCATATTCTTCTTTTTCCTCCTCTTCCTCCCCTTCCTCTTCCTCCTCTTCCTCTTCCCCTTTCTCCTCCTCCTTTTTTGCCCCTCTTCATCATCTTTCTCTTCTTTTGAGACAGGGTTTCTCTGTGTTGTTCTGGCTGTTCTAGAACTCACTGTACAGACTAAGCTGGCCTTGAATTCCAAGATCTTCCTGTCTCTGTCTCCCAAGTGCTGCGATAAAAAGGCATGTGCCACCATGCCTAGTATGGCATTTTGCTCCTTTCTTTTTTTTTTTTTTTTATGTTGTAGAACCAATTCTTTTTTTTTTTTTAATATTTTTATTTTCTATATTCGTTGTTTACATTCCAAATGATTTCCCCTTTCCCGGATCCCCCTTCCCCATATGTCCCATAAACCTTCTTCTCTCCATCCATTCTCCAATCACCTCCCTCCTTTTTTTCTCTGTTCTTATATTCCCCTCCAATGCTAGATCAATCCTTTCCAGGATCAGGACGCTCTCCATACTTCTTCATGGGAGTCATTTGTTATGCGATTTGTGCCTTGGGTATTCAGGGCTTCTGAGCTAATTAATATCCACTTATCAGAGATTGCATTCCATGTATTCTTTTGTGACTGGGTTACCTCACTTAGGATGATATTTTTCAGATCAAATCATTTGCCTAAAAATTTTGTGAATTCATTGTTTCTAATTGCTGAGTAATATTCCATCGTATAAATATACCACATTTTCTGTATCCATTCCTCCTCTGAGGGGCATCTGGGTTCTTTCCAGCTTCTGGCTATTATAAATAAGGCTGCTATGAACATAATGGAGCATGTGTCTTTATTGCATGCCAGGGAATCCTTTGGGTATATGTCCAGGAGAGAGGTATAGCAGGGTCCTCTGGAAGTGTCATGTCCAGTTTTCTGAGGAACCGCCAGACTGATTTCCAAAGTGGTTGTACCATCTTACAGCCCCACCAGCAGTGGAGGAGTGTTCCTCTTTCTCCACATCCTCACCAACACCTGCTGTCTCCTGAGTTTTTGACCTTAGCCATTCTGACTGGTGTAAGGTGAAATCTCAGGGTTGTTTTGATTTGCATTTCCCTAATGACTAATGATGTTGAATACTTCTTAAGGTGCCTCTCGGCCATCTGAATTTCTTCAGGTGAAAATTCTTTGTTTAGATTTGTACCCCATTTTTTAATAGGGTTATTTGGTTCCCTGGGGTCTAACTTCTTGAGTTCTTTGTATATATTGGATATTAGCCCTCTATCAGATGGTAGGGTTGGTGAATATCCTTTCCCAATTTGATGGTTGCCGTTTTTGTCCTTTTAACAGTGTCCTTTGCCTTACAGAAACTTTGTAATTCTTGATCTTAGAGCATAAGCTATTGGTGATCTGTTCAGGAACTTCCCCTTCCCCCCCCCCCCCCTGCCGCCGCCCATGTCCTCTAGGGTCTTCCCCAGTTTCTTTTCTATTAGTTTCAGTGTGTCTGGTTTTACATGGAGGTCCTTGATCCACTTGGAGTGAAGTTTAGTACATGGAGATAAGAATGGATCAATTCGCATTCTTCTGCATGCTGACCTCCAATTGAACCATTTTTGCTCCTTTCTTAATAGTTGTCTAAGAATTAAACAAGAGATAAGATACAGATGGACTTTGGCGTGTGTGTGTGTGTGTGTGTGTGTGTGTGTGTGTGTGAGCGAGAGAGAGAGATAGATAGATAGAGAGAGAGAGAGACAGAGACAGACAGAGACAGACAGAGACAGACAGACAGATAGAGACAGAGAGACAGACACAGAGACACACAGACAGATAGATGAAGAGACAGACAATGGCACAGGTTGGTACCTTTTTCAGTAAGGCACCACCACTTTTTCCCACCACCTTATGCTTTGAGATAGGGTCTCTCACCGAGCCTGGAGCTCATTGATTTGGCCAGACTGGTTGACCAAATTTTCAGAGATCCTTTTGTCTTGGTCCCCTCAATACTAGACTTGTAGATAGATGCTGCCACACCCAATAGTTAATGTGGGTGCTAAGAATCTGAATTTAGGTCTTCATGAATATGCAACAAGCAATTTACTCGCTGAGCTATCTCTCCAAACTGAGGTCTTAGGTTTCTTTTTTAAAGTTCAAACAATTTTAATCATTAGAACTAATTGCTTATTTTCTCTATGGTCCTTGCAGAGACTAGGATCATTAACATATAACTGAGTTCCTGGGATTTTGTTGGTGATTTTCGTTTTCTGACAGAAGATCTTACTGTGTAGTCTGGGCATCTTTGAACTCACTATTTTCTGTCTCAACCTCACAGTACTGGGATGCCAAGTGTGATCCATCATATCTGAGGTTAGCTGAGGAACTGGTGATTTCCTGGGGATGGACAATCCTTCCTTTGTCAGTTGAACCTATCTTTCCACAGAGGCCTGTTATCCTAGAGCAGTGCTTTTCAGCCTTCCTAATGATGCAACCCTTTAATACCATTTTTTATGTTGTAGTGACCCTCAATCATAAAATTATTTCATTGCTACTTCATAACTGTAATTTTGATACTGTTACTAATCATAATGTAAATATCTGATTTTCAGGACATCTGATATGTGGCTACAAAGGGGTCTTAACCCACAGGTTGTAAACTGCTGCTCTTACAGTTCTGTGTAAACTTGCACAGAACCTTTAGAGTCAATCTAGCCCTCGTTCCATCATATCTTCTTGGCCACCTTATGCCAGCTGTCATGTGAGCACGTCAACACAACTACATTCCAGGTTCTGGCCTCTTATTTCTCCAGACAGGATGAAGGATGACATGTGGATACCTGCACTTTTTTTTTTTTTTTTTTTTTTTTTGTCACACACTAAAGGTTAAAGTCTCAGACTCCACCAGATGAGAACTTAGGACCAGTGCCAACTCTCCATTTCCTTAACCAATAATAACTGAGGCCAAAGATTTAAGAATAAGGATGTTCAGTGCACTGCCAATAACAACTGTGGGAAATGTAATGTGTCCAACCTTTAGATCATACCGTGTGCACATGAGCAAATGATATGAGGAATGGCTGTGGAACTGAATCCCAACTGACCTAAATGTAGAATAAGGGAAGAATGAGAGGTGTAAAGAGGAAGCACAGGTCAGAATGCCACAGTCTTCATTTATATATAGAAGAAAATCTGAAAGTGTGAAGAAGGGTAAAAGTGTTTATCTTGGGGTCATGAGATTACAGAGTCTTTTCTTGTTCTAAATTCTCTATTAAAGGGAGGAAGTATAACTTAGTGGTTATGGAAATAGACTTCAGAATCAAACTGGTCTGGCTTTCTGTCTGTCTTTTGGCACTTGAGAGCATTGTCACCTGAGTTTCATTATTTGTAAAACAAGAACCATGATAGTGTTTGCTCTTTAGTCTTCTTGGGGGAGCAATGACTGGCCTTGTATTGGGGATGCTAGTATGTGCTGGGTACTCCTGAGAGCAGATTGTATACATCTTCTCTATCATTGTCTGAACTCTATAATTGAAAAAACAGAAAGGCAAAGATATTTCTCTAGTCCTCCGTTAGCAGTTACCATTCTTGGTGCACTAGTTCATTGATGATGGTCAACATGGAGTCTGTTCTGTCATCCACATCTCCCTGCTGACTCATTCTGGGCCCAGTTTCACTAAAACCCTCAGGATTTTCATACTAGCACGTGTCTTCTATAATCTAGTTGTTTTTTTTGTCTTATATTTGTTAGTTCTTTTTTTTTTTTTTTTGAGTTGAGTGAACTAATTATTGAGATCGCAGGTGGATGAACATTCAAATCATACCATTGATTATGAGGAAGTACAAGAATAAGCCCCATGACATGGCAGTAAAGAGCTTCCAGTCACATCTATTTCACACTGTAGAGGCTCTGGCATGGACTTAGCACTTATCTCTTGGTCTTCATCTGGAGAGAGACACTGGTCCTAATGAGATAGTGGGTATGCAGAAAGGCCGGTCAAGTGAAAATGCCATTATCCTGGGTTCCTAGGAGAAGCTAGAAGACAGGGGACAGTGATGTGAGGACTGAAAGTAGAGAACAGATATAAGAACAGGCAGAGCTTGGGTCTCATCTTTGCGTTTTTCACCTGTGGCTTAATAACATTCTTTGAGTTTCATTTACTTCTCCTCCCTCTCCCTCTTCCTGGTTCCCCACTTTCTTCCTTCTCTTTCCTTCTTTCTTTGTATAATGCATGTGTGTATCTATTGCATACTTGCCATGATACACATGGAGAAGTCATAGGGCAACCTTGAAGAAACATCTTACTTAGTTTGCCTTTGTGCTAAGCATGCCAGCCTCACGGGCCCATGAGATTCTTAACTTTCTTTGATTTGCATTGCCAATCTTGTCATAGTAGCATTGAGATTACATAGACATGTTCAAATACTCAACTTTTTACTTGGGTTCTGGGGATTTGAACTCAGCTCTTTGAACTCATGTGGCAGGCACTTTACAAGACTAAACTTTCTCTGCAGCCTGAACTTCGTTTTCTGATCTTCAGGATACTGCAGTTGGCTGAACAGATCCATGTAAGCACACACAAGGAAGGTAAGGGCTCAACTGAGGGACTTTTCCTCTATATATAAGGTGGAGAGTGATCAAGAAAGACACTCAACATCAACGTAGGACCTAAATTCGCAAATGGCTCAGTTTCTTGACTTTTTAGGTCCTGGCCTATATAGGGGAAGAGAAGCTGTGTTGACCAATCATAAATTTATTCATTCCCTTCCTGCCCTTGACTAGTTGCTAGAAGTTCCTCTTGCCTTGACTGGTTCACTGGCCTAAAGGTAAGAGCTGGAATAATCCCAATCTCCTCTGGGTTGCTTTGGTTATCACATTGCTATGAGCAAAGCAGGAGAGTGGGGATGACAATTTCCTAGGAAAAGCTTGAGAGGCATTTCACACAGGAGGAACCCAACATGGAAAAATGTTAAGAAAAAGGGCAAGATTTTCCCAGGAGGAAGCCTTGACTTATCCAAGGTCCTATATGATGGGCATGAGTGAACTCCGGATGTGACACTGCTTTTGGTGCCACATTTTGATTCTCTCTTAAATATAGTGACTGTGTCACATAGTCAGTTGACAACCAACACTGTGCTGGGATCTGCCAAGGTCAGTGTGATTATGAGGCTGTCTTCTGATCCTTTGCTTCTCTCCTTCCTCCAGAGTTTGAGAATATAAAGGTCACCTTTACATTCCATCTATATCTTTGCTCTCCCTGAACTCGACCTCCTGCTTAAGATGCATGCTTATGCTTACCCAGAAATCCTCATAGTACAGTCCTTTACTTGCCCCTTCTGGATGACTCTTTTTGTAGACAAAACCACAAACCCAGATGGGCAATTAGCGATTCACAGCAGCAGCAATTTGGGATGATTTTGGCTAATTGCTGTCCTGTGTGAAAGAGGGCACCGTCTTTGACAGCTGGCCTGGGCAGTAAGCAGTGTTTGAGGAGAGTTTCTCATCTGGCTTTGGAAGTGGTGGGGTTGGGGGTGGGCAGTGACTGGCTGTAGTTAGTCAAAAATGTTGTGTCTGCCTTTAGCCCTGCACTGGCAAAACCCTGAGCTCTGGAAGACACTGCATGGATTAAATAGGCCTTTGAGTATGCAGAGTTGTATTCTCACAGTTTAGCAAGTTGAACAAGGGTTGCTACTTTGACTCTCTCAGCTGAACTGAGAGGATCTTTAGACAAAGAGAGGATGGGGAATAATTTGATGACCTTATATTTCCTCTCCTAAAGTTGGTTGGGAGTAAATTGTGTGGACACCCTTCCTTCCCTTCCTCCTTCCTCCCTTCCTTCCCTTCCTCCTTCCTCCCTTCCTCCCTTCCTCCCTTTCTTCTTTCTTCTTTCTTCTTCTTTTTCTTTTTCTTTTTCTTTTTCTTTTTCTTTTTCTTTTTCTTTTTCCTTTTGTGCTTTAGACAAGCAAGCACACCACCAGAGGAAGAGGAAATCAATTTACATTCTTACTTTCTTCTAAGGGTAAAAGAATGCGCTGGTTTACTCCCATGGGTTCTCTTTCCATCTTTGTCAGGGCCATCAGTGAGTGGTGTTAAGTGCGGTGCAAAGGCTGGGAAGGGTCTTGTTGCCACACTTTGTGCTCTTGCCTTCCTGTATGTGCTTTGTGTCACCTCTGGGCACTGTCCCTGTTCTCCTGAAAGCGGTGTTAACAGTGAATGCAGCATGCTGGGATCACACTGTGAAGCCCTAGGGGGTGGCTGAGTTCACATGTCCAGCATTCCAGGCAAATGTTTTTAATATTGAGCAATGCTATGGTTTGCCAGGGTGAGGTCCGTGCAATTGGAATGCCACTGAAAGGAAAGTCCCGGTCAGATAGTGACTCAAATCATCTCCTCTACTCATAGTCCTTGGGGCTTTAATTCCTTCTCAATTCCCTCATGATAAATACAGCTCAGTGTACTTACTGACCGCACAGTTCTTATTGGTTCTGATAAGTACAACTTCCCAAGAGATAGGGACGCAAATTGTCATATTTTGTTGAGTCATGTCTGCTCAGCAACTCTTTCCCAAACATTGCATCAGTAATTGGCAGCTCCCAGGTCTCTGCTACATGACACTGCATACTCAGGAAAAGCTCTATCCATTTCATTAAAAGGAAAAAGTGGTCTCCCTCTGCCTGACTTATGATAGCCTGCTCTTACAGAAGCTGAACCCCTGAGGGAGCAAAGACAAACTGCATTTTCAGATGCAGAAAGTTAAAAAACTATGTTAGAAAACTACGGCTATTGTACTTTGAATCTACACTGGTCTCCTAGCAACAAGACAGCTGGTGGCTTCTACAAGGAAAAGGAAGCCTGGAACTTGGGGGAGCCTGTCTGAATTCTTGTCCACAGTCTGATTTATTTGAAGCTTGGCTGCATTCTTGGGTATGGAGACCCAGAAGTCCAGTCATCAGAGCATTCTCTGACCTTCGGTTGACCTCCATCCATGAGCAGATAGAGGGAAAGCAGATGAGAGGTGCTTTCACAAGATTCTTTCACAGGAATCGGCTGGGTTTGGAACAGATCTTTCCTTTGATTTGAAGAGGGGCAGTTGAAAGCCTGCCTATGACATGGAATGAAATCCCAGAAAAAGCAAGAAACTAAGTGGGTGTCAGAAACGAGGGGTCCTCATGGTGTCAGTCTCTCTTCAACTATAAAGGGGCCTGAAATAGTTGTCCTTCAGGGTTATATGCCTATATGTGTTCTTAAGTAATTTCCCAAATATACCATTATATCATCAGCCTTTCTATCTATCTATCTATCTATCTATCTATCTATCTATCTATCTATCTGCCTCTCTCTCTCTCTCTCTCTCTCTCTCTCTCTCACACACACACACACACACACACACACACACACACATACACAGAGTCACTACATGTTGTGCAAGAATTCAAATCCAGGTCTGGCTGCTACCCTATGCAGTTAAGATATTCACATAAAGCAGCAGCTATGCCGTTCATATCAATGTTTTGTCAGATGGTTTTACTATCAATCTCTGTTAGCTCATGGGGGCAGAACTGGGAGACTGGGAAATTCTTTAAACAGAGACCTAATTTATACTCTGCCTTTTAACATCTGGTAGACTCCGAAGTCTCTAGTAGGAAATAGAAAGAAGGAGCCTTTGAGTAGTTGCTTCAATGCGATTAGGAACCAGTGATATGATGTCCATACAACTTACTTCCCACATAGTGCCTGTTCCATATTAAGAGCTCAGTAAACAAGGAAGGGAGCTGGAAATACAGAGAGAGAGCATGAGAGGGTGGGGGAGGGAGAGAGAGATTTGTTTCAGGTCCCTGGAATGTAGGGACTTGTCCTAATTGTCCCCTCACCTTGATATGTTATGTGGCACACAGATAAGAACTAACTTCTTTAGCCAAACCAGTTCAGCCCACAAATGTACACATGTGCCTACCTAGACACACAATTGAACACACACAGGTCTACACATACACATAGTTGTTTACACATATATACACACTCATATACTCATGTACACATAGCGGCATACACACCCACATAGGTATGCTAAAGAGTAATGAACATTGGGATCCAGGCATGGAAGGACTTTGAAGTAAGGGCCTGAATTTTAGAGCCACACTACACAGCTAAAGTAACCAAGATGATCTGACAGTGATTGGTAGTTCATACACCACTTACTGGTGTTCTTCAATAATTCCTGAAATATGTATTTTTGGCTTTGCCCAACGCTCCTGTTATCTCCTGCACTGGTCAGCTAATATTAGGGCACTTCTCACCATTCCCTTGCCTCTTCCTTGCTCATCCCTTATTCTGTCTTACACTTTTTTTTAAACTTCATTGTTTTATAGCAGCCTTTCCAGGTAGTGTTTGCTACTCCTCACAACTGTGAGGCTCAGGATGTGAGGGAGAAAAGAAGACAGAATGGGGAACGACAGCCAGGAATGTAACTTCCATGTCTGTATTCAAATGGGATGTGAGATGATGTGGTGGTTCAGTCCTTCAGTCTCAGCCTGTGGGATGTGGAGGAAGGAGGGTCAAGAGTTCATTGTCATCTTTGACTGAGCGGCAAGTTTAGGATCGGCTTGCACTATAAGATACTTTGCTTCCAAATGAATAACTAGATAACTAGATAACTAAATCTAGGGTATATGGGGAAGAACATGATAGACATCTTTTACTGAATAGTGAACTTGCTGCTTTGAGACAGCAAAACAAATAAACAAAAAACCTGTTTTCCCCTGTATCACTACTGTGGAGCCTTCCTGTGTTTCTAGCTTTAGTCTGATAATACACTTTTTATTTCTTGTCGTTAATGACCTTGGAGAATGAATATCGATGATTACACTTCAATTTCAAAGGGCATACTTATTGATATTTAGACAGATTAACTAGTGAACTCATAACCTGAGTGATGCCTAACACAATGAAGAACTCTACTTAGGTAGCATGACTCCAGAGCAAACCCCGCTGGCAAGGATGATCCACTGACTGACTCAGTATCCCTGGAGTCTCGTGATCCATGCCAATATGGAGCCTCCTTTTGGCTTATCTTGAGGGAATCCCACCCTTATGGTCCTGCACATCATTGCCCCTTAGATTAAGAAACAAGAGTCAAGAGGCTAGAGAAGCACCAGCTATTGGAGTTTAAAAGTGGAAAAACTTTTCCTAAGGTCTTCATGCCTAGTGAGTTCCAATTGTGGGGCATGGCCTGGTTATTGGGTTGTAAAATCAAGTTAATAGTTCATGACCCACAGTCCAAAAATGAAATACAATAGACAGTAGCAGAGGCAACAGCAGTTGGGACACTGTGGGGGCAGTGGCACAGTTGTATGCCATCCATGTGTGTGTATGTTCTGAGTCACTATGTAAAAGCAATTTTTACTGTTGGTTATACCTGCCCATTGTCCTTCTTTTTTCTTTCCAATTTATGTTTTATCTAAAGAGGCTTCATGTGTCTTTGGGGGAAGGGAGGGACGGAAAAATATATTAGAATGAATTTCATGAAAGTCCCTCTCCCAGGTTCTCTCTGTTCTCTGTTTTGTAATTTCATGTAATATTTCATATTCCTAAAAGAGGCTGGCAACACAAGTCACTGGGAGTGCTCTTGCCTAGTACTCATAAAAGCATGTATGCTTACCCGCTAAAGAGAAAAGAATCAAAGAGCCACTGATGTCTATATCAGAACAGTGTTAGTGGTCTATACAGTATTACTTTTACTGTATTTGCAAATGATGTTCAGAATTGAGCAAAATATTTAAGGAGACATAGGAAACATTGCTACCAGATGGGTATAGAGGAATAAAAGCTAGATGAACTAACATGAGGAGACTAACATGAATTGGAGAGATTATACTTTGGTTCAGATCAACGGCTTAAGTAAAAATGTGACAAGAATTTAGTTGACAGCATTTTAGGGCTCAAAGTCCAGGGTTGTAAATTAACTTATCTCTGAGTAGTTACCTCATTCTGGGCCCAAACTAAGTGTGGGCATACTTATTGATATTTAGACAAATTAACTAGTGAACTCATATAACCTGAGTGATGCCTAACACAATGAAGAATTCTACTTAGGTAGCATGACTCCAGAGCAAACCCTGCTGGCAAGGATGATCCACTGACTTACTCAGTATCCCTGGGGTCTCGTGATCCATGCCAATATGGAGCCTCAAGCCAAGTGTGGCTGCACTCAGCTGTTTGTGGGCATAACATTATGGAGTACTACTGGGCATATCTTGGGCAGAGTTTACAAAAAATAATCATTATACCTTACAGCTTCCGTATTAACTCCCTTTCCCTAATACTTTATTTTAGTTTAGTCCCATGACTTACTTTGAGTATCAGAATGTGGCAGAAATGATTTGTCATTTGAGCCTATTTCCCAACTTTTGGAACTCTGATATATATGTTTAAATAAGCCATGTCTAGTTTTCTGGAAGAAGGCGGCGATGAAGATCCCCATCTGTCCCAGTCAAAGCCATCCTGTACCAACTAGTGAAGCCAACTGCTGTCTGTGAAAGCCTATTTGAGATCAAGCATAGCGGAGCTGCTGACCTGGGAACTGAGTCCTTCTTTTTGAAATAGCCTCAGAGCCTAGTAGATACATGTAGAGCCCTGTATTAACAAGCTCATTCTGAGTTGTGTCTAAGTACAAGAAATATTAACTAGAAGCATTCACAGTCATTATCTAGAAACATACACACACACACACACACACAGGTCAGGTTGACAAGAAAGGCTCTGTGGCTCTCTAAACTTATGAATAAGACGTTAAGAAAGCCTTACTCTGCCCAGGTTGTCATTGGACCCCTTAACCTCCTGAGTGAATAGATGAGATTACAGGTACCTGCTGTGGTGGTTCAGCTTTAGGAACTTCAGGATGTTCACTGTAGCTAGCTAGCACTATTTCCAGAGAGCAGAGGACCAGGCAGAAATGCTCTTATCTTTCTGTTCTAGGACCCAGGCTCCCATTTCCTCTTTAATCATGAATAGAAGGATGAGGAAACATGATTCTTGCATTTTTTTGGTGGGTCTGGAAAACTTGAGTGATCTTCATAGCTAATTGTGATGATGAGGGCAGGACACACCTGTTTTGGTGCACAGCTGGATGGTGGTTCTTTCAGAAAACGAACAAATAGGATTTCAGAAATCCTCCATATTTTCCTTTAGCTCCAATGTTTACTTGTATTTTCTCATCTCTCTGGGAAATGACAACCACAAAATATAAAGATAAAAAAAAATCAAGGTCAGTTTTAAAAGTTTCAGAAGCTTAACTTGAAAAGCGAAGAAGGTTTGTAGGAATATGGCCTTGGTCTCTATCACTTGGGATACAAACAAAAGACAGATAAAGAATTCAGAAATTCAATAGTGTATGAAGTAATGTGCTACAATTCTTACTTGAAGCATTGCATCCCTTCTTACTGAAGCCATTTGGTAGGCGGTGTAAACCTTGCTCCTTGGCCCTTGTCTTAACATTTTCCTTGGATACATGACTTATTTTGGCCAATGTGCAGAGGCAGGAGTTACAGAGAGGTAGACTTGGCACATCAAATGACATAGCCTGTTTCCACTTGTTCCTCTGAACTTCTAACACCATGATAACAGCATGTCCTATTTGGCCAAATCATCCCAAGCTAGAAGAGAAGCAGTATACAATAAAACCTCCTGCAGCATACAATAAAACCTTCACAGTCAGTCCACACTTACATTGAGAATTAAATTCCTGTTAGATGTCACCAAGGCTTGGATAGTAAGTCTTACCCAGATGCAGTTGAAGAGCACACTTCTGAGACTAAATTTAGTATAAGGACTGACAACATCACAGAAGTTCCAGACTCCTGAATCATGGAAGGACGGTATTTCCAAACAAGATGAAATGGTGGAATGAGTTGTCAGTGCATGGGCAGGCTCTGCTCTATGGAAGTTGTTCATGGTCTTTTCGGCAGCAATCCCAGTTTCATGCACAATGACTATGGTATTTGGAGGAAGGGTTGTGGTTTATTTCCGTTGTGTTTCAGCAGCCAGGGAGGGTGAACATCGGGTTGTATGCATGAGTGTGTAGAAAAGGAATTACAAAGAATAGAGACTGTGGGGAAGCTTGGATGCCTCATTAAAATGTTGTCCTTGGATTCAAACTGTTGGCCACTTGCCATTCAAACTGTTTTAGCTCCCACTGACCTCTTAGTCCTCTGCCGTACTGGGGATCCATCTCAAGCTATTACAGGCATGGATCTGAGTTCAGGGGCCACCTGCTGGTCTTGAGTCTCTGGGCAAAGAATTCTATCAGGGACACATGATGACATAGTAAAGATAGAGAGTTTATTGAGAGAGAGAAAGACACTCTTGGGAGTGGTAATGGGCTATCCAGCTGCAGAATACATGCTGTCAAAACCACTGGCTATAAGTTTCATCGACCTTTATGGGTCATTTATGTAGCACCTGCCTCTCTTGCTTGTACAAGATTATGCCGTGATAATTCTGCTGAGTATCTGTTGTCTGTATCCTTGCCACTATGTCTCTGCCTAACTGCTTCTTTCATGTTTGTCTTGGTGTAGATTTCCTTAGTTCCTTGTTGTCCTACCACAGAGTCCAATTTTTATCTTCTGTATCCATGATCTTTCTAGCCTGTGAGGATCAGTGTTGCTCTAAATTCCCCAAATTCAACTATTCAGTTGCTCCCTGGCATCTTTTACTGTGTACTATTTTTTTTCTCATTTTTTTCCCCTTTGGGTTCTTAAAGATTACTCTCACATAAGGACTTTTGCCATCTCTTTGATTATGATTTCTTCTTAGTGGTCTGTTCTCCCTCAGGTCTCAGTTTAAGTTTCCTTTGAGAAAACTGTCCCAAGTATACATTCTGAGGGGTCAAGCTGTTTTCTTCCCCCATACCTTCCAGTCTTTAGTTTCTGACTATGAATACTTTCTGAACTTTTGTATTCCTCTTTCTCCCTCCCTCCTATTCTCTTTTTCCATCCCTTCCTTTCTTCTCTCTTTTTATATAATGCTTAATTTTTGGTTTTGGGGAGGTTGTTGTTTTTTTGTTTTTTTTGTTTTTTGTTTTTTTGTTTTTTGTTTTTTTGTTTTTTTTGTTTTTTTATTTATTTTTTTTTTTCATTTGGATTTTTTAGAGACAGGATTTCTCTGTATAGCCCTGGCTGTCCTGGAGCTCATTCTGTAGACCAGGCTGGCCTCAACTCAGAAATCCTCCTGCCTCTGCCTCCCAGAGTACTGGGATTACAGGCATGCGCCACCACTGTCAGGCTTGTTGTTTTTGATAAAATGCAATCTCAGGTGCCAGTATGATGGTTCATGCTACTGGGTGGAGGATTGAGGTAACAGATAGAATTTGGCTTGATTAGTAAGCCAAAGATTTGGAATGTAATGAAATGAGAGGGAAACATAAAACTACAGGTTGAAACCTCCTGAAGACCCAGGATATTGATGCTTTTGACTCTTTGGAAGCTGGTTCAATTGAAATATGTGCACAACCACGCATACAGCCTGCACACACATCCCAAACACCCAACATCACCAATACCCTATAGCTCTCAGAGCCTTCTGCAATAAATATTATCTTAATATATTTGAGGTTAGTGACCACTGGGTCTATTAACCTTAAATTACCACAGCAGAGATTTTCTTTTCAAGCCAAAAATCATATTCAAGTCAATATCCAAGCTCTGGATGCCGTGTGATGAAGTAAAACAGTATCCAAAGGATCCCAGTGTGCAATGGATCCTTCATTAGACTTACAAGGAGCTCTTTGGCTCCAGCCCTTCTTAATGTCTACCTAGATCTGTGTCTAAAACTAATGGTAGAAGAAAGAGCAGCATGCGATTCAGCTTACGTGGGAAATCAATAGAACTCCTCTGATAGAGAAAGCAAGTGGGGAAGCCAGAGCTGACCTCCCTGGGGCTGTTTAGGGGCCAAGGGTCTAGGGAGTGCTTCGCACAGGATAAACATATCTAACATTGCCCAACTTCCAGCAGGATCTAATTAGCAAACACTTTCAAAGGGATCTCTGACTTCTGAGACAAAGTTTTCCATACCCAGCCAAGGTGGGCAAGTAAATATTTAAAGGGCATGTCTGTAGGTGGAGGGAAGAAAGAGAAAAGACCAGGAAGAGATAGGTGCTAACTTTGGAGCACTGTTGTGTAATTGCCCTTGACCTATCCCATTTCACTAGTCAAACAAGCTTCTGTGGAACTTAGCTGGCGAGATACTCAACCAGCCTGTCTCCACAGAGAACCGAGATACGGACTCGCTCTATTCTAGTGCCATAGTAACTGTCACAATGGTTTAGGATATTAGGCCTCTGCAAGAGCTGCGCAAGGGCCTGGAATGGGACACTGCTAATTGGCAAACTCCTGTTAATATGCAATCAGCTATTAAAGTTGGTCTTGACCCCAGTGGTGATGTCATCAAATGGACTGACTCTCCAGGGGTGGCGTTTCAGGCTGTACTGGTGTTTGTCAGCTGCACCTCTATAGAAGCTCAGTCTCATCTAAGGCCTTTGTCAGCTTCTTCATGCATTTTTCAGTTCTTGTGGCCAATTATCACTCACCTCCTGTACCACACTGTGTTGGAACAGCAATTATCAGGACCTCCTGGGTCTTAAAAAAAAAGGCTCTGGAAGAATCAAAGTGCATGTGGACAAATGACCCTGTTACCAAATGCACCTCCACTGCTGGTCCTCTGGCTGACCCCTGGGACAAAAAGACTTTTCAGCACTGAACTTAAAAACCTAGGACTCAGTTTCTGGAGGAAATTCTAATGGGAGATCAGTGCAAATTTTATCATCATCATCATCATCATTATCATCATCATCATCCATCATCATCATCATTATAGTTTTGTTTGTTTTTAGAGGATACATGCATGCATGTGCTTGTGTACTGTGTGTCAGTGTGTGAGCCAGAAAACAGCTTATAGGAGTCAGCCCTCTCTTTCCACTATATGGGTCCTGGAGACTGCCCTTAGATCATAACATTTGGCAACGACCACCTTTACCCACTGAGCCATTTTGGCAGCCTATGACTGAGCGTCTTCATATGTCTTATTTGATGTATCAGAGGATAAATGTGAAATAACAAGAGAGAAAAGAAAAAAACAAAAACAAACCAAACCCATGTTCTGGGCATCTGCTGTGTCCCAAGCATAATGCTAGCTCTGTCATCTATTCATTATCTCATTTACCTTCCCAGCAAACTTGGAAATCAGGCACTATTACCACTTTACATATCAAGACAAGACTTGGGGACATCTGCTAGGCTATACACAATCCAGCTTCCCTGTTTTCCCCTCGCTGGTTCTCAGATGCAAGCTCTCTCAATGAAATGGGCAAGATAGCAAGCAGTTAGCCCTAGACAGTGAGAACTCTCTAAAGGAGCAGGCCACTTCCAATGCAGGTTTTATTTGTCCTGGGAAAGTGGGACTTTTCTATTTAGAGAGAGCAGCTTTGCTTTTAATCTTCTGTTTACTCCTATGTTGCTCTTGTGTGTTATTGTAGTTCAAGACTTAACTTCTTAGCTTCTGTCTGAGTGAAAGAAACCTTTTGTTATGTGTGGAGTGGGAAGTAAGCAAATGAGGTGGCTGGAAAGTGCACCACTTTCCTCCTGTGATCATTTCCAGGAGAGAGCTAGTTTTGGAGGAGGTAGATGCTAGCATATTCTCACCCTGCCAGAGCCTGAGCAAAATCACTATATGTTTGTTGTGGATTCCCACCATCTGATAGACACAGAAAGGAATGTGGCCAGTCTTTCTGTTCCATCTTTGTGGGATAGTTGGTACCTTAAGCTGAATTTTACAAAGGCAACTGTAGGTGGGGGGGGGGGAGAGCCTTTGTATGAGACTCTGATTCCTAAAGCTGCTAAGAAAGCCTGTGGCAAATGCTGCATCAGGAAGGATGCAGAAAACATAAGCAAAATGAGTGATAGATTCCAGCTTTCTGCTCCTTCCAGAGAAAGGAGTTAGGTAGGCATTTTTAGCTGATGCTGAAGCTCTGGATTTTGTTTCCAACAGTATGATCCGTTTGTTGAGACTGGCTGTGACTCTGTGTAACCCAGAGGTAGACTGACCTGGGTGAGGATTTCCTAGAATTTTCTAGAATTTGAGGACGGAGTGATAACAGAGAAGTGGAAAAAAAAGTGGATGTTTACAGACACAACAGTCTTATTAAAAATATTAGGTTTACATTTGTAGACTTTAACGAAAAAGAACAAAACAGAACAATTTACAGATTCTCAGCATAATATAGATTATCATATATAGCAAATTCTAAGTGAGCAGGTAGGTTTTCATTCTACTATTTATGTCAGAGAGAAATTTTATCATCTGCCCAGCTATGGACCCTTGCTGTGTCAAGCACATAGATATGGAAATTCCCTAGGACATACTCTTTTCTTCTACCTTTCTTTTTTTTTTTCTGAAAATGATTTCTCAATGTGGCTCAATATCATGTTCCCATTTTTCATTCCTATCTTAGAAGGGTAGATCAGCCCAGTAAACGTTAAAGCCCTTCTTCTCAGTCCATTATCAGTTATCACTTTTTCCTTTAGTCATCTTACCCATAAACCAGGCTAATTAGCAGCAGAACATCACTTCAAGTAAGAAATGAATGATTGTCATGCTGGAGCAAGATTCTATCATGAATAAGTTTACACAATAACAATAATAAGAAAAGCAATGGTTAGAATATTAGGAAGGACTTCTGTGGTTTGGTTATGTACCATTGAGAAGACTTGTTCACTAAATGGCTTTGAGTGGGCATGTGCTACAGCAAAGTTCTGTTGTCTGGTTTTCTTACTCAGGTAGTGACCTCTTGTGGGGGAAAGAAAGGGGCCTTAGCTCTAGCCAACACAGCATCTGTACTAAGGCAACTAAGAGTGGGGTAGATAGTCCTCAGATGAACAAAGTCTTGTGTAGAGCTCTATCTTCAGTATCCAGATAGAAAACAAAAAACAAATGGACTAAGACTAAAACAATGAACCCAGGATAGCTAAAACTATTCTCAACAACAAAAGAAATTCTGGGGGAATCAGTATCCCTGACCTCAAGCAATACTATAGAGCAATAGTGTTAAAAACTGCATGGTATTTGTACAGTGACAGGCAGGCAGATCAATGGAACAGGATTGAAGATCCAGAAATGAACCCACACACCTATGACCACTTGATCCTCGACAAAGGGGCTGAAAGCATCCAACGGAAAAAAGATAGCCTTTTCAACAAATGGTGCTGGTTCAACTGGAGGGCAGCATGCAGAAGAATGCGAATTGATCCATCCTTGTCTCCTTGTACTAAGCTCAACTCCAAATGGATCAAGGACCTCCACATAAAGCCAGACACTCTGAAGCTAATAGAAAAGAAACTGGGGCAGACCCTTGAGGACTTCGGTACAGGGGGAAAGTTTCTGAACAGATCACCAATAGCTTATGCTATAAGATCAAGAATTGACAAATGGGACCTCATAAAATTACAAAATTTCTGTAAGGCAAAGGACACCATCAGAAGGACAAATCAGCAACCAACAAATTGGGAAAAGATCTTTACCAACCCTACATCAGATAGAGGGCTAATATACAATATATACAAAGAACTCAAGAAGTTAGACCCCAGAAAACCAAATAACCCTATTAAAAAATGGGGTACAGAGTTAAACAAAGAATTTTCACCAGAAGAACTTCGGATGGTGGAGAAGCATCTTAAAAAATGCTCAACTTCATTAGTCATTAGGGAAATGCAAATCAAAACAACCCTGAGATTTTACCTTACACCAGTCAGAATGGCTAAGATTAGAAATTCAGGAGACAGCAGGTGTTGGCAAGGATGTGGAGAAAGAGGAACACTCCTCCACTGCTGGTGGGGTTGCAAATTGGTACAACCACTCTGGAAATCAGTCTGGCGGTTCCTCAGAAAACTGGGCACATCACTTCCGAAAGATTCTACTATACCACTCCTGGGCATATACCCAGAGGATTCCCCAGCATGTAATAAGGATACATGTTCCACTATGTTCATAGCAGCCCTATTTATAATAGCCAGAAGCTGGAAAGAACCCAGGTATCCCTCAACAGAAGAATGGATGCAAAAAATGTGGTATATCTACACAATGGAGTACTATTCAGTCATTAGGAACAATGAATTCATGAAATTCTTAGGCAAATGGATGGAGCTGGAGAACGTCATACTAAGTGAGGTAACCCAGTCTCAAAAGATCAATCATGGTATACACTCACTAATAAGTGGATATTAACCTAGAAGACTGGAATACCCAAAACATAATCCACACATCAAATGAGGTACAAGAAGAATGGAGGCGTGGCCCCTGGTTCTGGAAAGACTCAGTTTAGCAGTATAAGGCAAAACCAGAGCAGGAAAGTGGGAAGGGGTGGGTGGGAGAACAGGCGGAGGAAAGGGGACTTATGGGACTTTCAGGGAGTGGGGGGTCAGAAAAGGGGAAATCATTTGAAATGTAAATAAAAAATATATCGAATAAAAAAAAAGAAAAAAAACTGAAAAAAAAAAAAGACTAAATCTTTGCTCACTAGCTCTGTTGGCTAGCCCTGATAAAGCTAATCAAATCACTGGAGCCTGACTCTGATCAAGAGGTGACGTTACTATTTGCTTAAGCTGGCTGGATCTAAGAACATAAAATAGCTCTTGGAGAGCATGTTCCGGAATAAGTTCAGATGGGAAGTAAAATTTCAACGTATTCATAACTGATGAAGAAGGGATACATATGTTCTAAGGTGGTTAATTCTTTGCACTGCCGAGGATGTCAACCATGGCTTCCACTGAAACTCAGCTTTAGGTAGAGGCCTGTGACCATCATACTATTTTCTCCTTGTTGAATGAGATTGAGAGAGCTGGACTCAGAAAAGGACTGCCCCAGGCCATGTCAGAAATCTAGGCAAAACACTTTAATTAGATTTTAATCTTCTGATCACCTTTCCCCTCATTATCCATCATTTTCTTTTACCTCCAGCTTTTTTCTACAGAATGATTTTATTGGTAACATTCATATTGGTTAATTTGTAGCATCAAATTATAGGTAACTCTAATTTGTTAATCAATAAGTGCATGGTATTTTACATTAATTTTTTCATTTATTCATTCATTTAAGATACACTTGTCGAGAGCCATGGCCACGTAGGAGATGTGAGTGCTGCAACAGTATGAAAGCATGGATTACTTAAGTGTTGGCTGGAATCACTATCATTGTGATGAATACCAGCTAGAAACACAGAAGGGAGGAAAAGTTTACTTTGGCTTACAGTCTTAGAGGTTTCAGTTCATTGAGGGAAGGAGAGTAGTGTAGTTGAGTTCCTTGAATAGCAGTGGAAAGAGATAGAAAGATAGATAGATAGATAGATTGATTGATTGATTGATAGCTAGATGATAGATAGATGATAGATAGATGACCGATGATAGATAGATGGTTTGTATTACTGAGATATCCCTTTAGTTCCCCATTTTATTCCACCTTGACCCCCCCATGGTGTGAAACAGAGCTCTTTATATTCAGGGTCAATTATTTACCTTTCAAAATACACTCAGGCATATTCATATATATATATATGCTTTTCTCATCCCTTAGGGATTTATCAAGACAGTCATGATTATCAAAGTTTGTTCAGATTTTGTCAACAAAGATTATGGGGGCATCAAAGTAGTTCAGTTGGTAGTGGTGCTGCTTACAATGTAGGAAGTCTTTGATTCCATCTGAACCCAGGAATGGTGGTGCCTACTTAGCACTCAGGAGGTGGAAGTGGAAGAAGGAGGATCAGATAGTCTAGAAAAGTTCAAAGTCATCCCCAGCTACACTGATGTCTAGGCCAACTTTGGCCACCTGATTCCTTCCAAAAACAATCTTAAAGAACTGAGACTAGACACTGTGTGACCTCAGAACATAGAGAATTTGATATTGTAAATTGTAATGATGATGAGGTGGGATTAGTCCAAAGAAGACTTTCCCTAGAGTCTCTTTTTGTCTGTTGCTAGGGCCTAAAACCTCATAGTCATCTGATTATCATTAATTTTCTTATAACCTACAGCCTACCCATCAGTTAATATTATTACACATTTAAAAAATGTTCAGAATTGATCTGCTTCTGACACTATACTAGCTTTCACAAGCATGCTAGTCTTTCATCTATATTACTGGAGCATGGTTTCTTTATTTCTCAAAGCCATATATATTTGTACAAGGATATTAAAAAAAAAAAAGCCTTTTAAGGTCTCAAGCTATAGAACTTCAGAGGCTTTCAAGTGTTAAATATGTTAATCATTTTAGTAACCCTCCAAGAATAGGGACCGTATACCACATATCACTGTTACCTTTTTTTTTTATTGAATATAATCTTCATTACAATTCAAATGGTAAAACCTTTCCTGGTTTCCCTCATCCCTGAAAACCTCCAATCCCTCCTCCCACCCCTTGCCTCCAAGTATATCCCCCTCTACCCGACCCACTCCCACCTCCACCCAACCCCGATTTCCCTTTGTTGGGACATATATTGAGCCTTCACTTATTGAGCTACTTTTTTCACTGTATCTTACACTGTATGCCTTCTATTGAATGTGCTGTGGAAAACCCAGAGAGCTCCTATAGAAGTGACCAACTCATGCTTTTCTTCTTTGCATAGTGTTCGTTTGCTTTTCTTTTGAGAAATGTAAGTAACATACATAGCTCACTTTTATGGCTACTGGGAGAATTATAGGAGATACAATATGAAAGATGAAAACAACACTCCATTTTTCTCATTTTAACCTAGCCAATGGTATTACTCTGCTGGGATAGATACCATTGATAGACTCATTGATATTTCTGTTTATGCCATTGTCTTAGTTAGGGTTTTCATTGCTGTGAAGAGACACCATGACCAAGACAACTCTTATAAAGACAACATTTAATTGGGGCTGGCTTACAGGTTCTGAGGTTCAGTCCATTATCATCATGGCGGGAAGTATAGTAGTATGCAGGCAGTCATGGTGCCCAAGGAGCTAAGAGTTTTCCATCTTATTCCAAAGGCAGACAGGAGAAATCTGAATCTCTCAGGCAGTTATAAGAAAGGTCTTGAAGCACAAATCCACAGTGGCACACTTCTTCCAAGGCCATACTTCCTCCAACAAGGACATACCTCCTATTAGTGCCACTCTGTGGGCTAAGCATATTCAAACTGTCACAGCCCCAAACTCAAACAAAACAATCATTTGGAGCTAAAGCTGTAGAGAGTGCTAATTAGTGACAGACATGGAACGTGGGGAAGGCAAGAGGAGACAGTAGCATGGACAACATAGAAAAATATAAGTCTGAAGAAAGAAGAGAATCTGAGAATAAATACCAGGAGAGAAGGCTGTAAAACCATACTGCTGCTGATAAAGAATTCACTGTCCCTTTAGCAGATAGTATTGACACAGTACCCTGCACTGACTCACTGAATGATGCCAGGCATTGTGATGTAGAGTAGGTCAGTGGAGTGGTCCTGAAGCTGGAAGCTGGCAAAACTCTGAGGTCATTCAGAGAACTTTCATACCAGCTCAGCAACATGTAGGCCTGCCCATACAAAAAAGACTTCCCTCTCAATCCAAATGCTGCTGCCTTTTTTTTTTCTCTTGTCTCTAGGGCTTTTTGAAGAAACAGATCAATTATCTTGAGCTCAGGAATCTGAAGCCTTGGGTTAACACACAATCAACAAGTATGTCCAAGTGTATTTGTGGGCCAAGCTTCTAATGGTGATGTTGAAGATGTTTGATGGTAATGTTGAGGATAATGATGGTGATGTTGTTAAAGGTATAAATTCCATATGACAAATTACTGATCACTTTACTATATAGGCCTTTCAAAATATGGCTTGAGATTGATGTTAAAAATCTCTACTAAATGCAAACAATTTATTGGACATCACGTGGTATGGAAGACAGAGCTGGGACAAGGACCCAGTAATCTATTCCTTAATCCTAAATCTTTGTTTTACATAATGGAATTTCTCCGCTCATAATCCAAAGGAGGAAATAATAGTATGATTAGGTACCTAAATCAGGAAAGTCTCTGTTTACTCTCTACTACAAGAAATGAGGATAGGAAGTTGTGTTTTTTTGGTGGGGCTAGGAGAGGGGGCATAAAGATCAGAAGTGACAAAAAAAGTTAATGTGTCATTGCATCTCTAATTAAGTGCCCATTAGACATTTTATATAAAGAGGCAAAATACACTCGAGATAACCAACTTTACTCTTCTTATCTGTCACTTATTATAACTGTATGGCATGGGTCTCATTTATAAGTCAGTCATGGGTGACTCAATTTACCTTCTATAAAGTGGGGTTATTAACCCCTAGAACTGAGGAGTTATGTAAATACATATAAGTAAAAATGTAAGTACTTGGAACTGTGCCAGTATATGCTGCAATGTCAGGGCTACTTGGGTTTGAGTTTTAAGGTTTGCATTACTGGGGCTGGAGAGATGGCCCATTGGTTAAGATCACTGACTGCTTTTCGAGAGGTCCCAAGTTCAATTCCCAGCCACCACATGGTGAGTCACAACCGTCTGTAATAGGATCTTATGCCATCTTCTGGTGTACCTGAAGACAGCTGCAATATACACATTTATATATGAAATAAATAAATTCTTAAAAAAAAAGATTTGCACTTCTTTTCTATTCATCATTCTCACTTCCTAGAACTCATCATTTCACTGGTATTATCTGGTTCTAGGAGGATGACAGGTCTAGAAGGGCAAAGAGATGACTTTCTTGATTTCTGTAGTGTTAGTACCTAACACATAGAAGGCCCATATGGACAATTGTTGACTGAAGAAGTGAATGAATAAATACAAGAGTATCTAATGTAATGCAGCATTTAAAAGAATTAGATAAGCCATTATTTATTTGATCACCATAAGAGTCCTAATTCTTCTTGACACAGTAAATAAAAAATAAGTAAGTACATGTATGCCTTCCTAAAGTCTTGTTCTTTCTGTACTTTTACATCAACAAATGCATCTTTAAACATTTGAAATAAAGCCAATGTTCACTGGACAAATACTAGGCAATCAGGTATTTGTGTTATCTAGAATGTTTCCATTCCAGATGGATATCTGGACTCCATTCCCCATGGACAAGAGGAATAAGGTTCTATTTTGACTGTTCTAAATAAAAAAGGATTTTACTTTAATCTCTGTTATATATTCAGCTAAGAAATATGTCCATTGACTGATGAGTATTCAGTTCATACTTGTTGAGTGAATAAACATTTAGCTGTTAGAAACTCTTTAATTTCTTTATTATTATAGCAAAAGCTGTGGTTACTTTATCCTATTGTTATAGGAATGTTAAAGAAGCTTTACTTATAATAAAAGTCTAAATCAAAGGTGCCCTTTTTAGTTATTCCTGCAACCAAAGTGCCCCAGGTAAGGACTCAGTAGAATTAAAAGGTTTCTGTTTGCCCAAAGCTATTTACCAGGGTTGCTAAGCAAACAGGAGAAATGGAACAAAATGATAAAAACAACCCGTGCTTCATTCCTGTGGGATTTACTGAGTTCTATCAAGACAAAACCAATAACTGATGAAACTGACCACTTAGAGCTAGAGGAGGGTGACACACATTGCCAAAGTCTCAAAATCTGTAGTCAGTGAGCTTCGTCATTCCAGCTATCAGCAGTTCTGTCCAACTTTTGTTAAACAGGATTCTCTTGAAATGCTGTGCTGCTAGAGACACAGGCCAATGACATTCCCTGGAATGGAGGGTGGGCTGATGCTGGAAGTACAGCCTGAATGGATTGACCTGGCCTTTCTCAGAAATGAGGGCTCATTATGCAACTGAATCCAGTAGCAGCACAAAGGACAAGGAGCATTTGGTTGGTCTCAGGTTATCAGCAGTGGCACCTTTGTGGCCTGGCTCAGAAAAGGACACAAATATTTATGTAGCTGCTTGGGTTCTCACAACTGGCTCACGAAACAGGCTGACAGCTCATTTGCTTTGAAGTGAATATCACTGTGCCCTATTGAATAGAGGAGGAAACTGCTGTGGAAACGACACTGTAGTTGTTTGAGGTGCTCAGCCAGAAACTGGCAGTGCCTAGTTCCCAATTTTGAGTTTTGGATGCCACATCCCCAATTTTTTCCTCACAGACAGTCATCTCAGAGATTAGGAATATTTAACTCATTGCCACTGTCAAATTTATTAATTTGCTTGGAATCTTATTTTAGTCTCGGAAACTCAGGTAGCTTCCAGGTTTGCAGGTTCTCCTGGTAGCCAAGAACCCATTGGGTTTCAACAAATCACAAACATAGATCACTTATTAAGTGTTGGGAACAATGCTGAAGGACACACCGAGTGGAACTTTTCTGTTTCTTGCAGAATTATTATCTTTGGGCTCATATCCAATGGAAGGGACTACCCTTCTATTTAATTGTGAAACTATTCAACTTAAACTGAAGTTACAAGATTGCTCAGGTATGAAGTGAATGACATTCCTATAAACTTGAGGCTGTGAACTGGACACCTGCTGTAAGCAGGCAAGATGTCCAGTGGAGGGATGGTGACACCAACCCAGCCATATACCCTCTGACTTACAATTTGTCCTACTTACAAGATATATTACAGAAAAGGTAGAACAGAAATTGTAGGAATGGTTAAGCAACGAAGTTTGAGATGCATGCCACGAGAGAGATCCCATCCATGACACTGCTTGGAGGGCCAGGAACCAGAGTCTGGAGTCTGGATTGCCCAGAGACGACCTAGGATAGAACAAAGCACAACTGGCACACACACACACACACACACAAACACACACACACACACACACATGCACGCACGCACGCACACACACACACACACACATACACACACACACACCCAATGAAATGATTCCTAATGATTATTTGCTCTTCTCATAGTTTGTTGCCCAACCTAATTGTCATTAGAGAGGCTTCATCTAGCAATCGATGGAAACATAGTTAGAAAACCACAGCCTAACATTAGGTAGAGCTTGGGAACTCTGCAGAAGACACAGGGCAGGAGAGAGAGGAGGATTGTAGGAGCCAAAAAAGGTCAAGAACATCACAAGAAAACTCACAGAATCAACTAACCTGTGCTTATAGAGGCACACAGATTGAATTACTAAGCAGGGAGCATATATCGGTCTAAACTGGATCCTCTGCACACATAATCACAGTGTGTAGTTTGGTTTTTTTATAGAACTACTAACAATGTGAGCAGGGGTTTTCTATGACTCTTTTTGCTACTTATAAGACTCTTATCCTGCTAGTGGGTAGCCTCATCCAACCTTAATATGAGGGAAGGTGTGTAATTTTAATGTAACTTGATATGTTGTGTTTGGTTGATATTCATGGGAATCCTCCCCCTTTTAAAAGAAAATCAGGATGGAGTAGGGGCATAGGGACAATGAGCGGGAAGGAGGAAGTCTCTCTCCAGAAAGGTTGTGATGGGAAAAGAATTAGGAAGTGGTGACATGGCAGTCACCTTCTGAGAATGTAGGACAGACATTTTATTCAAGCAGACTTCCTGAGGTCAAGTGACTTGGCCAAACTAATTTAACTAGTAACCAGTGTTGGCCTCCAACTCTGTGCTGGAGTTCCTGTGTGTTGCCCCAGAGTGAGTCATGTAGACCTCAGAGATCTTTGAATCATGAAGAAAAAACTTGGCAGAAATCCATAACTTCTGATAAGATGATACAGAATCAGAGGAGATAGAACCGTAACTTGGCTGTTCTGTCAGGGGTTGGGAAAAAGGAAGATGAAGAGAGGACTTAGGGGGAGGGAGAAAGCAGCTAGGGAAATTTTCAGGTGCTGTTCTAGAAACATTACTCTCTCTTCATCTTAAAATCATTAATGTCACTATTGTCCCATAAGTGCTCTAGCATTAAGCAAGTTATAAAATGCAGTAGAGGTGACCTTGGTCTTGAGTGACAGCTTTGACTGTGACCTCAAAAAGATGTTTTAACCTCTCTGAGATCAGCTGCCACATAGGTGCCCCATTATTTACCCAAGGTCACGCATGTCATATTTTCTCTCCAACTTTGTACTTCCTCCAGCCCCAAGATGCTCACTATGCAAACACATTATTCCCAAGGAAGGTCTTCAATCCCTTGTGCTTGGAAAGGTAGCACATTTGATGGGCTTTCTCTTCTGTGACCCTCAAATTGTTTCCACTATCAAGAGCAACTGGAAATCATTCTAGATACCAGCTAGAGAGAAACTCTGTGAGGGAAGACAGTAAGACCTTCAAAGAGTCTCAGCAACCAATCTTGATTGGTTGTTTAGCAGAAAAAAATGGGGAGGGAGGCATTTTCCTTTTTTTTTTCTAAAATCTATGTAAAGGGCACCATACTTTATTGAATGACTGAAATACACCAAGCATCAAGTGGCACTTTCTGAATGTTATTTCATTTAAGAGGTACAATGTTACCTGTGGAATGTATATAATTATCGCCATCCTGTAAATTAGGAAAATGCAGCTATTGATCATTTGAATTAGGATTTAAATCTAGTTTCTGAGTTTAGCTCTCTGTCAGATGGTGCCTTAAATGGTACTAGCATTGTTCTCAAAATAGATACATTGATGGGGAAACCCTTGGGAATGCAAATGGAGGAAAGGTTGCAGAGGCAGAGATTTTCAGTAACATTTATCTACAATTCTTCTCACCTTGGCATGTGACTCTGCTCTACTGACTGACATCACTTTTTGTTGGCCTCAGAGATGAGCAATAACTAGTGATGGAGTGGGGAAGGCAGGAAGGAGGGAGAAGACTGGTTGGCTAATAACACCACTAGAGTGTCATGAGGCAGAGTACAATTTCTTTATTAACACTCTTCTTGCATAGGCAGTGCTGTTTGGAAGGAATGTGTGATAAAGCGCTGTAGGCAATGAATGCTTATATTTAGGTAGAGTTCTCCTTTTTTCTATACAATTCAAGATAGTAGCTCATGAAATGGTGCGACTCTCAGTCAGAGTGGGTCTTTTCACCTCCGTTATCCTAAACTATATAATTGCTTATGAATATAACCAGAAGCTTACCCAAATGATCCTTCATAGGCATGTGCAGCGGCTTTTCTTCCATGTGATTCCAGATCTGGTCGTGTTGACAAATCCATCATCACTGGTGTACGTTACTTATCCAGCTCAAACTGCTCCTTTTGTTTTTGTTTTGATAAATACACTTTTTAAAATAGTTCTTATCATTTGTGTTTTTACTTATTCTTTAGACTTGTGTACAATATATTTTTATCATATTCTTTGGTCTCTTCCAACTGCTCCTGGATCCTGCTCCTGTTTCTCTTTATCTCTTATCCAATTTCATATTCATTCTTTCTCTTAATAAAATGGAGTCTGATTTGTTATGACCAACTATTTTGAGTTTGGAGCTTGCTCTGGAGTATGTTTGACATATCTGGTAAATTCCATTGAAGAAAATTCGTATTTCTTCTGAAAAAGAGAGGGGGGAGGGAGAGAGGGAGAGAGGGAGAGAGGGAGAGAGGGAGAGAGGGAGAGAGGGAAACGTTTACATCTTCCAGACACAGGAGTACAGATGGACATATGAATTCACAGTCTATTGAGCAGGCACAAGACTTGTACAAACTCAAGCCAGACACAAGCCAGGATAGAGGAAGGCAAGTTGGTTTCCCCAAATAGCTGTTTTAAATGAGTTTCTGGGAATGGTATTCAGATACTTAGGTTATCAAGGCAAACGCTTTACTGACTGGCCCATTTCCCTAGCCAATTTTAATCTCCCTGTTGTGAGAACAAGGAAAAGATTTTCATGCTCATGTTAGCAATTATCATGAAAAGGAGAAAGTACTGTAGAAAATGTCTGATCTGGGTTTGATTTGTTCTTCATCACTTATTAATATGACCCAGTGGACAAGTTACCTAATATTTCTGAGCCTTAGTTTCTTCATTTGTGATGTTGGGTAATGATTAAGGGTGGTGTCTGGCACATAGTGAAGGCTAAGTAAGATAACTGTAACAGTCTTAGGTGATGCAATAGTTATCTAGTTACTGAAATAGGTATGTTTTGCAAAGACAGCTGAAGTTGACTTTGGAAGGCAGAGTATGCCATGTGATATCCCAGTGTCAGTTCATCTGAACAGTCTTCTTACATTGCAAAGAACCTTCTTGATTCTTCATATGGTCCTTGATCCTTGAATTATATGGAAGACTTGATGAGACCTTATGTCTTTAAAATGACATTAACTACCAATTAAGGGTTGCTTGAAAATTACCACACAATGGACTTTTCTTCATTCATACTGAAGAAAGTTTCTTTGAACTGAATTGACTACTTAGGTCATACCTGGATTGATTCTGTCTCAGATGTGAAATACAGTATTATGTAAGAGAGAGTGTGGAGAACTTCTAAGACCAGGAGTGGGGCCCTACTATTATTTACCATTTCTGTTTGCTAAAACTTGGCTCTTCAAAGCAAGTTACCTCATCATTTGTGGACTTCATCTCTGATCTCTACAATGAGCTAATATCTATCCATACCATTTAGATAGATCTTGAGTTGTAAAAGAAGGAATAATTCTGTTTTCTCTCAATGATTACAGTTTCTCTGGTGTGTAAGTTGTCCTACCCTCCTAGCCCACCAAAGTAAAATGTTCTGTGTGTGAGGAGGAGAACATTTAGTCTTCTCTGATCAGTGCTTTGCAACTCTCTGAATAAAATTCACATTAAGTGTAAGAGAGGTCCCCAAAACTCTCTGTTCTGGTCACTTGAAATCTGACTAGAAGGTACAAGTTTGGCTTATCTGAGAAACACACAAGAGAAAATTTGTTTCAGGAAACACCTGTGAAGGAAAATAGGGAGGAAGTAAGAGAAGGCAGAGACAGTCTTCAGACCCCATGAAGGTCTCCCAGCTGTGCAAGGAGAGGAAGAAGAAAGGAAATTAGATAGAAAGAGATTGAGATTATTGTTCAGTATTCAACTAAACTACCGGGAATACTCATGATAGAATTACCCATTAAAGCAATTCTATATCGTAGAGACTAGCCTGAACTACAGTCTTCATAGCCCCACTTAGTTAGTAGCTAGGAGCGTAACAATGGATTCAACAGAGCCCCAACAGCTGGACATGCAACCAATTACCTCCATAGCAGATCTGAGCAGAGCATTTTCATGGCTGTTTATTACATTGGAAGAGATTTACTGTTGAAATCAGAAATTCTCATAATTAAAAAAACAAAACAAAACAGCAAGCAAAACACCCCAAACCATTTATGATAGTGTAGGCTTTGTACCTAATATCAATGTTCTCTTCCTTTATTTGGCTTTCACTTCCTTATGTGTTTCAGCTAGACCAATCATGTTAAAAACCCCACCCAAGTTTGTAGAGTTCCTCATTTGACAATTATGATGAAATTGTATGTGAATAAGCAGGGTGGGGGCATCTTTGGTTTTTGCCTTCTCTGTGAATTATGATACCCTTCACATGTTGTATTCCTTGGAATGGGAAAAGCCTCCTAAGTCAGATTATTATTGCTCCTTGCCTTCAAGTCTTACCAATATGAAACCAGCTATCCAAAGGGCTTTGGCAAAAATATCTATCATCTATCTATCTATCTACCTACCTACCTACCTATCTATCTATCTATCTATCCATCCTATCACCTATGTACCTACATACCTACTTCTCTATATATCACACATCTATTTCTATATATCTATATCAATGAGGGAAAATACTCTAAAGAAATATTTTCAAAGAATGAGAAAGTGTCATAGGACTTGTTAAACATGAAATATTTTTAGGATTTGTCTCTATTTCAGGTCATGATGTGAAGAGTCACTGGGGGCCTTCATGATGATTTGGCATTTTAATCCCTGAATATGGTTGTTTATAAGATATTTGAAAGTGTCTGGATTCCTTAAGTAGAAAATAAACATGCTCATCCACCCCAAAAAATCATTGTGCAGATAGGCCAGGATGGGATAAACAGGGTACCGAGTGAACCTTTTCCACCACTTTCTGATTTTATACTTGAATGGATTTTTTTTTTTTAAATCATCTTTAGGTACAAGTCGGACTCAATTGGTGTGAAGTGGACAGACTGATAACCATCACTCCCAGACCTGCCACACACGAGGCAAGAAGTTCTTGTGTTCTTTGCCCTGTCTAGTGAAAAATACCATAGCCCAGGACTCCAAAGTAATGGAGGGCAACGAGGGTCCCTAAATAACCATGGGGGACAGAATGTCCTAATAACTCATGTGGGGTTGGAAATTGAGTGAGAAATATGTATTTCTTGAGGGAAGTTTCTTGAGTTTTTAAATAGATTGTGACAGCCATTTTTTTTTCTGGGAGAGAAGATATAGGAACCTTTTTGAAGAATTGTACAGAATGAAAGGAGGTCTGGGGGGAAGGTAGTATAATTTGACTTGACAAACTAGTCTTCAGTGGTATTTTGAATCAAGCTCTGTTGTGGGATTAGTGAGAGATGTTTGCTACTTTCAAGGACTCAGAGCTATTTAGGACAGTGAGATATATAGACAGTGACTTATGATATAACTTGAGGAGACAGCTGCAATATGCCTAGTGAACAGAGGAAGCTGAAACAGCTAATTCCCTTGGAAATGTGGATCTAAGGAAATTATATGGGAAACAGTCTAAAAGAGAAAGGTAGAAGAAGAGAGAAAGACATTGCAAGGTCTGATACCAGTTTGTGATTCCTCTACAACTTTGAACTACACAAAGCTTTGTGAAGCACAATTTTGTAACTTATTTGGGTAACCACAACATGATAGTTCCTTGTCAGCTATAACTATGAAGAATGAACATGAAGTTCCCTATTCTCCACTGTCACACTTGGTATGGATAGTCACATGTTTCATGGTAGAATTAGCATGATTATGAGGTATGTTCTTATTCCTACTTGAACTATTTCTGTATATGCACTATTTCTATTTGTAGAATCCATAAAACCATAATTGATAAATCACGTAAGAATATATGTGAGCCAGTCTCTTATTTTATAGTATGCTTATCACCCACAAATGTTGGCACTTGTGAAAGACTGCTTCTCTCAGCCGAGCAACTTGGAACCAGGTTTGCAGCATGACCTTACCTGTCCTCTGCCCCATCCTGCTTGGCCACACTACTATCCTTTGTTCTGTGATGAGACTGACTGTACCATGTCCTTCAAATTCATTGCCAGAGCTGTTCATCTGCTTGGAAAGCTTTCTTCTTGGCTTATGATGAAAATTTCACTCTCATCTACTATGTTTCAGTTCAATGTCTATTGCTCAAAGAACCCTGCCTTAATTATATGCCAAACATAGCTTTTCTCAGGTACTCACAATGGTACTACTCCATTTGTCTTCATTACAATACTTGTTATAGGATACTTTTCTCTTTGTTGTTGTTGTTGTACTTGTTTTGTTTTCTTTTTTCTTTCTGTAATTTAATATAGTGTCCGTGATGCATGAAAAGATTCTGGTTCTTTTCTTTGAGGTTCCAGCTACCCAGTACTCTGTGTGGAAAAGCAGTGATGAACACAGCAATTGATTTTCCATAATATTAAAGCCATTTTAAGTCTCTTAACTCTTCGATGAGAGGATATGTATATGGGGTTTGATGATATTTGAGGAAAAGACAATAGATTTTGTTTCATGGTCGAGACACAAACAGCTACATGTCCTTGGGCAAATTTCAATCTTGCAGAGCCCAGGTTTCCCCGTGTGTTAATGAAATTAGTAATAGTCCACCTAACCAAACTAGTGGAATAGTAAGGGAGATACAAAATGTATACTTCTAAGCACAGTACCCATCACATGATAGGTGCTTAACTAATGCTTGATAAGCAGATGTGTTTGAAGAATAAATTATATAGTTCTTGTTTCTCTTCATGTATTTTCAGAATGCCCCTGTTGCCCTATAACTACCAAAGAGCCAAGCAAGGGCAGGTACATGGAAGCAAGAAGTCCTCTCACTATGTAAACATGAGGTCTATTGTTGCAGAGGAAGAGAGATCCCAGTGTCTGTACTGATTGTGTAAGAAAGGGCATTCCACCACAGTATCAGGTTTGAAGATTTTGATGGCTAGAGATGTGAGGTGGTGAGCACTGTAGTCAAAGGCAGTATTATAAAATAGGGTTCACAGTTTGAGTAATATTGAATAATCTATGTTGTGAGACAACAAGGTAGAAGAGTTCACTTGACAATCTATCTGTCTTGGAATCAAGTCTGGAGAATCTCCTAAATGCTGAGATAAAGAAGTTCAACTTAAGGTACTTGAAGTCCTAGCCAGAGCAATTAGATAACAAAAGGAGATCAAAGGGATACAAATTGAAAAGGAAGAAGTCAAAGTATCACTATTTGCAGATGATATGATAGTATACTTAAGCAACCCCCAAAATTCCACCAGAGAACTCCTACAGCTGATAAACAACTTTAGCAAAGTGGCCAGATATAAAATTAACTCAAACAAATCAGTAGCCTTCCTATACTCAAAGGATAAAGAGGCTGAGAAAGAAATTACGGAAATGACACCCTTCACAGTAGTCACAAATAATACAAAATACCTTGGTGTGACAATAACCAAGCAAGTGAAAGATCTGTATGACAAGAACTTCAAGTCTCTGAAGGAAGAAATTGAAGAAGATCTCAGAAGATGGAAAGATTTCCCATGTTCATGGATTGGCAGGGTTAATATAGTAAAAATGGCCATCTTGCCTAAAGCAATCTGCAGATTCAGTGCAATCCCCATCAAAATTCCAACTCAATTCTTCATAGAGTTAGAAAGAGCAATTCTCAAATTCATCTGGAATAACAAAAAAACCCCAGGATAGTTAAAACTATTCTCAACAGTAAAAGAACTTCTGAGGGAATCACTATTCTAGACCTCAAACAGTACTAAAGAGCAACAGTGTTAAAAACTGCATGGTATTTGTACATTGACAGGCAGGTGGATCAATGGAATAGAATTGAAGACCCAGAAATGAACACACACACCTATGGTCACTTGATATTTGACAAAGGAGTTAAAACCATCCAGTGGAAAAAAGATAGCATTTTCAACAAATGGTGCTAGTTTAACTGGTGGCTATCATGCAGAAAAATGCAAATTAATCCATTCTTATCTCCCTGTACTAAGCTCAAGTCCAAGTAGATCAAGGACCTCCACATAAAACCAGACACACTGAAACTAATAAAAAAGAAACTGGGGAAAAGCCTCAAGCACATGGGCACAGGGGAAAATTTCCTGAAAAGAACACCAATAGCTTATGCTCTAAGATCAAGAATTGACAAATGGGACCTCATAAAATTACAAAGCTTCTGTAAGGCAAAGGACACTGTCAATAGGACAAAATGGCAGCCAAAAAATTGGGAAAAGATCTTTATCAGTCCTACATTCGATAGAGGGCTAATATCCAATATATATAAAGAACTCAAGAAGTTAGACTCCAGAGAATCAAATAACCCTATTAAAAATGGGGTACAGAGCTAAACAAAGAGTTTTCATCTGAGGAATATGGAATGGCTGAGAAACACCTACAGAAAGATTCAATATCCTTAGTCATCAGGGAAATGCAAATCAAAACAACCCTGAGATTTTACCTCACACCAGTCAGAATGGCTAAGATCAAAAACTCAGGAGACAGCAGGTGCTGGGGAGAATGTAGAGAAAGAGGAACACTCCTCCACTGCTGATGGGATTGCAAGCTGGTACAACTACTCTGGAAATCAGCCTGGTGGTGCCTCAGAAAACTGGGCGTGATACTACTGGAGGACCCTGCAATGCCACTCCTGGGCACATTCCCAGAGGATTCCCTGGCATGCAATAAGGACACTTGTTCTACTATGTTGAAGCAGCCCTACTTATAATAGCCAGAATCTGGAAACGACCCAAATGTCCCTCAATGGAGGAATGGATACAGAAAATGTGGTATATTTACACAATGGAATGCTCCTCAGCTATTAAAAACAATGAATTCATGAAATTCTTGGGCAAATGGTTTGAACTGGAAAATATCCTGAGTGAGGTAACCCAGGCACAAAAGAACATACATGGTATGCACTCTTTGATAAGTGGATATTAACCCAGAAGAATATCCAAGGAATCCCCAAGACATATTTCACATATCAAATGATACCCAAGGAAGAGGAAGAACTAAGTATGGATACTCTGGTTCTTCTTAGAAGGGGGAATAAAATATCCACAGAAGGAGAAAGAGAGACAAAGTGTTGAACAGAGACTGAGGGAAAGAACATCCAGAGACTACCCCACCTAGGGATCCATCCCATACAGTTACAAAACCCAGACACTATTATCGATGCCCACAAGTGCTTGCTGACCTGAGCTGGATAGAGCTGTCACCTGGAAGGTTTTGCTAGTACATGATAAATACAGATGGGGACACTCTCAGCCAGCCATTGAACTGAGCACAGGATCCTCAATGGAGTAACTAGAGAAAGAACCCAAGGAGCTAAAGGGTTTTCAGCACCATAGGAGGGATAACAATATGATCCACCCAGTACTCTCAAGCTCTCAGGGACTAAACCATCAACCAAAGACTACACATTGGTTACATATAGGCAACAGAGGATGGCCTAATTTATCATCAAAGGGAGAAGAGGCCTTTGGTGCATGAAAGGCTCGATGTAGCAGTGTAGAGGAATACCAGGTCAGGGAAGCAGGAGAGGGTTGATTGGGGAACAGGGGGATGCAAGATAGCTTATGGGATTTTCCTGGGGTGGAGACCCGGAAAGGGGACATTTGAAATGTAATTAAAGAATGTATCTAATAAAAATAAGAAACTTCAAGTCTCTGAAGGAATAAATTGAAGAAGATCATGGAAGATGGAAAAATCTCCCATGCTCATGGATTGGCAGGGTATATATATAGTAAAAATGGCCATCTTGCCTAAAGCAATCTACAAATTCAATGCAATCCCCATCAAAATTCCAATTCAATTCTTCATAGAGTTAGAAAGAGCAATTTCCAAATTTATCTGGAATAACAAAAAGTCCATGATAGCAAAAAACTATTCTCAACAATAAAAATTTTCTGGGGGCATCACCATCCCCGACCTCAAGCTATACTACAGAGCAACCGTGATAAAAACTGCATGGTATTGGTACAATGACAGGCAGGTAGATCAATGGAATAGAATTGAAGACCAGGGGCTGGAGAGATGGCTCAGCGGTTAAGAGCACTGTTTGCTCTTCCAACGGTCCTGAGTTCAAATCCCAGCAACCACATGGTTTCTAACAACCATCCGTAATAAGATCTGATACTCTCTTCTGGTGTGTCTAAAGACAGCTATAGTGTTCTTACATATAATGAATAAATCTTTAAAAAAAAAGAATTGAAGACCCAGAAATGAACCCATACACCTATGGTCACTTGATATTTGACAAAGGAGCTAAAATCGTCCAGTGGGTAAAAAGAGCATTTTTAACAAATGATGCTGGCAGTCAACATGTAAAAGAATGCAAATTGATCCATTCTTACCTTCCTGTACAAAGCTCAAGCCCAAGTTGATCAAGGGACCTCCACATAAAACCAGATACACTAATCTAATAGAAGAGAAAATGGGGAAGAACCTGGAGCACATGGCAACAGGGGAAAAATTCCTAAACAGAACACCAATAGCTTATGCTTTAAGATCAAGAATTAAAAATGGGGCCTCATAAAATTGCAAAGCTTCTGTAAGACAAAGGACACTGTCAATAGGACAAAATTGCAACCAACAGATTGGCAAAAGATCTTTACTAATCCTACATTCGATAGATGGCTAACATTCAAAATATATAAAGAACTCAAGAAGTTAGACTTCAGAGAACCAAATAACAGTATTAAAAAATAGGGTACAGAGCTAAACAAAGAATCTCACCTGAGGAATACCAGATGTCTAAAAAACACCTAAAGAAATGTTCAACATCCTTAGTCATTAGGGAAATGCAAATAAAAACAACCCTGACATTTGACCTCACACCAGTCAGAAGGGCTAAAATCAAAAACTCAGGGGACAGCAGATGCTAGAGAGGATGTGGAGAAAGACAACACTCCTCCACTGCTGGTGGCATTGCAAGCTGGTACAACCAGTCTGGAAAGCAGTTTGGCAGTTCCTTAGAAAATCTGACATATTACTAAACAAGCTATACCATTCCTGGGCATATACCCAGAAGATGCTCTAACATGTAATAAGGACATATGCTCCACTATGTTCCTAGCAGTCTTATGGATGGAAGACTGGATCCAGAGGAATGGTTACAGAAAATGTGGTATATTTGCACAATGAAATACTAATGAGCTATTAAAAATGATGAATACATGAAATTCTTAGGCAAATGGATGGAACTAGAAAATATCCTGAGTAAGGTCACCCAATCACAAAGAACACACATGATATGCACTCGCTGATAAGTGGATATTTGCCCAAAAGTTTGGAATACCCAAGATACAATTCATAGAGCACATGATGCTCAAGAAGAAAAAAAACCCAAAGTGTGGATACTTTGGTCCTTCTTAGAAGATGGATCAAAATACCCATGGCTCACAGCCAACTAATGTACTGAGCATAGGGTCCTGAATGGAAGAGCTAGAGAAAGAACCCAGGAGCTGAAGAGGTTGGCAGCCCCATAGGAGGAACAATAATATGTACCAACCACTAACCCCAGAACCCCCAGGGACTAAACCTCCAACCAAAGTGTACACATTGGGACTCCTATGGCTTGAGCTACATATATATGTAGCAGAGGATGGCCTTTTCATAAGTCAGTGAGAGGAGAGGCCATTGGTTCTGTGAAGGCTCAGTGTCCCAGTGTAGGGGAATGCCAGATCAGAAAAGTGTGTGTGTGTGTGTAGGGGTCGGGAGGGGGGGGGGGGTTGGTAAGCAGGGGGAGGGGGAGGGAGGGGATAGGTTGTTTTTGGAGGGGTACGAAGGAAAGGGGATAACATTTGAAATGTAAATAAAGCAAATATTTAATTAAAATAAGAATTTCAACATAGTTCTGTGAACGTTGGTAAGTCTTGGGCTAGCTAACAATACGAACGGTAGATTAAAAAACAAAAAAAGCCCCCTTTTCCCAGCATGTATGCTACCTTGTTAGACTTCCTGAGCTCCTCCCTCTTTCCTTTCTGCCACCACCATGCTGGTCCAGACTAAAAAAGCCCCGGAAACTCCGGAGTCACGTGAGTCATGGCCACAGTCACCTTGGTAAGCATCGTAAACATAGAGGAGGCTACAGGAATGCTGGAAGCATGCATCATCACAGGATCAACTTTGACAAATATCATCCAGGTTACTTTGGGAGTGAGGCATTACCACTTGAAGAGGTACCAGAACTTAAGCCCAACTGTCAACCTGGATAAATTGTGGACATTGGTCAGTGAGCAGACACGGGTTGATGCAACAAAATCAAGATTAGAGCTGCTCCTATCATTGATGTTGTTAGATCGGGCTACTACAAAGTTCTGGGCGAGGGCAAGCTCCCTAAGCAACCGTCATCATGAAGGCCAAATTCTTTAACAGAAGAGCCGAAGAAGATTCAGGGTGTTGGAGGTGCCCGTGTCCTGGTGCCTTAAAGGCCACTCTGGAGGTTAATTAAATGCTAACATTTTCCATGTGAAACAAAACAAAACAAAACAGTAAACTGTTCTATCCAGAAGATAACCAAAGAGGTAATTTTTCTGTATTGACTCAAAAACATGTTGAAAGAGGTCACATGTTGATGTGTTCTCTTTCAGTGGAGGGAGTCTCTAACTCTGCTTCGCTGGGAACTACCATGTGTACTTCCCTGAAGTGGAAGTTTTAATCCCTATCACAAAGTAGCTTACTTAAAAAGACTGTAGTCTAGAAAGCATGGATGTGTGTTATAATATTTGGGTATTGTGTATATGAATCTACCTTCTAGATGTGTGATAGTTTGTTAGAATAAGTTGTTTTATGCCTCAGTCTCTTCACCACAGAAATGGAAAGATGTTCACTGGCTCCTAAATAGGCTTGTTTTAAGCATATAATGAGGCTCAGAAAAGCTTTCCTATAAATAGCCAGGTAGTAAAAATGTTAAATGTTGAGGGTATATGGTCTGTGTCTCAACTGCTCACCTTCGAAATTGTAGTGGAAAACAACTATAGGCTCCAGGCCAGTGAATGGGAATAGCTGATTTGGACAAACTTATGACACTACTAAGCTGTGCTTCTATATGTCTTATGAATTATTATTGTGATTTTTTTATAGTCATTCTGAAATATAAAAACCATTCTTAGATCTCTAGCCACATAAATTCAAATGGAATACTAGATTTAATTCATAAACCGTGGTTGCCAGTCCTGACAGTAGTGTGCATAAATATATCAGCCTTCTCCATGGTATCAGTAACCTTTCTCCTCACCATAATACAATACATGACATGAAAAACTCAATGGAGGAAGAGTTTATTTCAGATTCAACTGTGAGGGGGTACAGTCTATCACGACGGGAAAAGCATGGCAGCAGCAGACAGAGGCTGCTACTCACACCAACAGCCTAGTGAAGAAACAGAGTGAACAGGAAATGGGGCTGAGCTATAAATCCTTAAGACACACATTCAGTGACCCAGTTCTTCTAGAAAGGGCCTATCTTCTAAAGGTTCCACAACCTTCTTAAGCATCACCCCCAGCTAGAGATCAAGGACTCAAACACATGGGGACATTTGAAATTTCAAACATACCATCAATCCATGATGTGGCTTAGAAAATGGAATCTGAAGTGTGAGTCTAAAAATTCCTACCAGATTCCAGAAAAGACTTTCTGTCGCATAAGTAGTCAGTTGTGAAATGTTATGCATTATAGTGAGCCAGGGTACTGATGCCCAGTCCCTCCCTTCCCTCAGATTTCTCTGTACTGAGGAGCTTTTTTGGTTTGGGTTATTTTCAGAGCTCTCGGGATGACAAGGTGGAAAGATAGATGAAAAGAGGAACTGAGAGGAAGAGAGTGCTTTATTCAGAGAATACTAGTTGTTATCTTGGGCTCTACTCCTAATCCTATGCAGGAATGAATCAAACTTTACCCAAAGGCATCTGAGCATGAAAAATGAAGCCCGTGAGATACGCACCATCCTCCCCCAAACTACTCAAGTGCTTTGAGAAAAAAAAAGGTGTAAATCAGTGTATGAATGAAATGAATAAATATGAGTACCAAGAAACAATTCTTAATTTGAAGCCATGCCCTTCCCATGGCCCAAGGGAAAGCATCTATTACATCTGTCTGTTGGCTCGTTACTTTTAAGAATTCTGAATGCAGTAAGCTCATTTCCTTTTCACAGATTTTTTTTTTAAAAAAAATTGTGCAAAAAGGTGTTTGCACATTAAAAAAAAATGTGTTTCTCTTTCTCATAACCCAGCGTAACTTAAAAGCCATCGTATAGCCCAATGAATCTCAACAGACATGTTTGTCTCTCTTACTACTTCCAGGCCTTGTTCATAAAACAACCCATATTGGTCTTTGAAAATTAACCTTTGACTCCCCTGCTTAACATCCCTGGGAGTTCTACACATTGGCCCAGTCATATCACACTGCACACACTTTCTTTATCCTCTGAGGCTTTTTATGTTCCAATTATTATCTCTTCCCTCACAGTGGAGTTAAATCATTACAGGTTCTGGAAGTCAAGGCTTGTTCATATGTTCTGTGTCCGAGCTATGCTGTTCTCCTAGAATTGATGTTTTCCATCCAAGATCAGCTTAATTCATGTGAAGACAAATTATGACAAAGAAGACAATTTAAAGAAGCTTTGTGGCAACCAGGCCTCTAATTTTTAACTTGCTACTTCCAAGGTCCAGACTCATCAATTATTTTGAAGAGTGAGTACTGCAGCAGGAGGTGGCGAGTCCAGTTGATTCTACAGACTAGAGTTGTTGAGCATCTTCTGCAGACTATGAGTTCAAAATCCAACAGCGGATTTTTTTCAACGAAGAGAAAAACCATGCCTGAACGCTGAGCTCTCTAGGCAGGAAGCACAAAGAAGGAAGTCAACAAATCAAAGTGCTCCACAGAGAGCCCACAGAAGGGAAAACTGGATCAAGCTCCTAAACACTGTCTAGTGACACTTGGATCTTGAGAGAGAGAAAGATTTGAAGATTCAGAAATTGTTGAAAAAGTGAGTGTGGGTGAGTTTGCTTGCCAGATTTTTCTGTAGAAAGGTGACAAGATGGAATGATGCTGGATTTTTCAGAGAGAACTGTGGAAAGGCATGGGGGAGCAAGGGAGCACTGAAAAATGAAAGTGGGGAGGTCAGGAACAGATGGAGAGTAAGTAGCCTGAAGAATCACAGATGCTAAATTACCTGTAGACTAAAAAACCAAACCAAAAAATTCTCTCCTGCTACAAATTGTGTGGGCAGAAGCCTGGCAATGTACCCAAAAGAATAAGATGCTGCCAGTGTGCTTTCTGCGATCAGCAAACTGATCAACACATTACAATTGACTTCCAGACTCCTGGTCCACCATTGTCTTATTTTGTTTTATTAATTATTAAAAGCCATTAGGTTGGTAGTATAATATTCTTAGGTACAAATTTAAAGACACCTTGTAGTAAGAATGCTGAAAGGGCTGGAGTATCTCTCCCTCTCTCCCTCTCTCCCTCTCTCCCTCTCCCCCTCTCTCCCTCTCTTCCTCTCTCCCTCTCTCCCTCTCCTTTCTTCCTCTCTTCCTCTCTTCCTCTCTTCCTCCCTCTCTCTCTTTCCCTCTCTCCCTTCCTCTCCCTCTCCCTCTGTTCCTCTCTTCTTCCCTCTCCCTCTCCCTCTCCTCCTCCCTCCCACCCCCTCCCTCTCTGTCTCTCTGTGTGTATGTGTGTGTCTGTGTGTGTGTGCCTATAAACCTATGTGTATTCACCTACCTTTCAGTAACTGAGGGACTTTCCCAGTGTTTTTCCTTAAGTTTGTGTGGCCTTTAAAGGAGAACATTAGACATGTGGGCAGTAAACAACAATACCAAATAAAAAACTCTCAACTTTACACTCATGTGGAAATGGATTGTCATCTTGTTGTATATCATCCCCATGGGAGACAGTGCTTAACTGGCTAAAGATGGTCCTTGGCAGTAGTACTTATTGGATTGGATTTGATTTGTCACTGTTCCTCTCAAATGGCATGTGGGTTACTTCTTATATCTATTCATTTAGCATGTTCTGAACCTATATAAGGCATGAAGAATTGTACCATGTACCTAGGTATTATTGTTGCAGAAATAACAAAAACTATGTCCTAGAATTAGTCAAGATGCCCACCAATGGGAGAATAAAGAACATGTGATGCATATATACAGTGAAGTGTTATTCCACAATTAAGAACAAAATTATGTTATTAAGAAATCAAGTAGAATTGGAGATTGTCATATTAAGCACCATAAACTACCCTCAGAAAGACAAGAATATCTTTTCTCAACTGTGTAGAATCCCTACCTCCACCCAAAGGAAGATTGAAAGTAGAACTGTATTTGGAAAGAGGAAGAAGAATGAGTAAGAGAGGGAGGAGAAAAGTAGGGCAAGCATGAGACATAAAGACAAATCAAAGTACCTTATCCATACATATAAAAACATCAACAAACCCACTATTTTGTATAAGCAATATACATTAATAAAGAAAAGAATTATACTATGTGTTTTGTTAAGAAAGAGAATGTTGGGGGGGCACTGCAGATATAGGATTTTAAAAGTCCTTGAAGATCAAATATCTAACAGGTTTAACTTGTTCTTTGACCAATTTATGCAAGCATAGAATACATTCTGGTCACCCCAATATTACACATGTTTTACCTCTCTCTCCCACCTCTCATCATCTCCCACAAAGTCCTATCCAGTTTCTATGTCTTTTTTTTCTTTTTCTTTTTAGTTTTTACTTTGTGACCTAATTGGTTTAGTTAGGCCACCAACATGGCTATAAAGTTATTTACTGGACCATGAGTAAATTATCAGTGCCTACATCACTGAAGACCAAGACTTACTCTTTGGTAGCAGCTCTTGATTTCTAGCACTCCTCTGTGTGCGAGCCCATGAATTCCTCCTCCATTAGTCTCTGAATGTTTTGCGTGTTGGTTTTGCACAAGCTGTATACAGGCAACTCTACCTTTAGTGAGTTCATGAATGCCACAGCCATGTCATGACAGCCTTTTAAAGACCTACTCCTCATTATTTGTCTTATACCTTCTTTCTGTCCCTTCTTCCACAATGTTCCCTGGGCTTTGGAGGAGATGGTGAGTATACTATTGAAGGCTGAGCACACAGCAGTCATGTTTTCTCATCACCTTGAGGAACCAAGTGTCTGTGCATTAATTGTGGTCCATTGCAAAGGAAAACTTCTGTGGTGAAGGCTGAGGGTAGCACTTGGGTAGAACCTTAAGTATTTAGGAGGCAGCCTGATAACATGTTAATTTATAACAAATGTGCATTTTTAGTGCTTTATGGGCAGAAGTGCGTACTAAACATCCTATGTCCTAGAAGGTAGTGCCTCATTTAGCCTGGCTAGAGGGTATTTGGAAGGGTCAAGGAAGATTGTCTCTAGGAGCTGACGGATCAGTGCAATACGCTTCTTCTTTCCATTGGTTCAGCTTTAAAAATTACAGCCTTTTCAAAACTGGCCCTCTCTGAGGTCAATACACATATCAAACTTGATTGCTGTCACTTCCCTAATTATCTGATTTCCTTCAAAACTTCAAAGGACAGAGATTGTTTCCAAATTGCTTTCCATGTGTTCATGCTAGTATGTAACAATATCTGACATAGAATGTGTGCCTTTTAAATACCAGTTGCTTGTTTGAGAAGAAAATACTAGTATGTGAATTTCTACCCCTTTTCTGGAGTGCCAAGGGGAATGTTGTTGTAACTTTTAATGACTGCCTCCTACATTCCTAACTCTAAACCAGTTCTAGAAGGAAACAAGGAAATGGCAAAATCCATGGAGCGTTTGGACTGTGTGGAGACTTGGGCATTACCCAATCCTAGGCTTGAAAACATTTAAGGATCTCAGTGTTCCTTCAGAATTGATTTTGACCTTGTAGAATTACATTCTAACTTTCTATGACAAACTATGTTAAGAGAAGTGATTGGACATTTTAAAATAGTTTTTTTTTTTTTTTACAATGACTTTTGATGTTAAGGGGAAGAAGTGCTGTGTAACCTATCTTGAGAATGATTTTTTTTTTTATTTTTATTTTTTTAACTTTTTTTTATTCTATATATTTTTTATTTACATTTCAAATGATTTCCCCTTTTCTAGCCCCCCCACTCCCCGATAGTCCTGTAAGCCCCCTTCTCTCCCCCTGTCCTCCCACCCACCCCTTCCCACTTCCCCGTTCTGGTTTTGCCGAATACTGCTTCATTGAGTCTTTCCAGAACAAGGGGCCACTCCTGCTTTCTTCTTGTACCTCATTTGATGTGTGGATTATGTTTTGGGTATTCCAGTTTTCTAGGTTAATAACCACCTATTAGTGAGTGCATACCATGATTCACCTTTTGAGTCTGGGTTACCTCACTTAGTATGATGTTCTCTAGCTCCATCCATTTGCCTAAGAATTTCATGAATTCATTGTTTCTAATGGCTGAATAGTACTCCATTGTGTAGATATACCACATTTTTTGCATCCACTCTTCTGTTGAGGGATACCTGGGTTCTTTCCAGCTTCTGGCAATTATAAATAGGGCTGCTATGAACATAGTAGAACATGTATCCTTATTACATGGTGGGGAATCCTCTGGGTATATGCCCAGGAGTGGTATAGCAGGATCTTCTGGAAGTGAGGTGCCCAGTTTTCGGAGGAACCACCAGACTGATTTCCAGAGTGGTTGTACCAATTTGCAACCCCACCAGCACTGGAGGAGTGTTCCTCTTTCTCCACATCCTCGCCAACACCTGCTGTCTCCTGAATTTTTAATCTTAGCCATTCTGACTGGTATAAGGTGAAATCTCAGGGTTGTTTTGATTTGCATTTCCCTAATGACTAATGAAGTTGAGCATTTTTTTTTTTGGAAGTAACAATATATTTAAAAATGTGTAAAAATTTAATGCATTAATGGTCCTTTTTTCTTTTTTTTTTTTTTTTACATGTTTTTATTTTCTTTTATTTTTTAATTTTTCCCTTTATTGATATATTATTTAATTTACATTTCAAATGATTTCCCCTTTTCTGGGTCCCCACTCCCTGCAAGTCCCATAAGCCCTCTTCCCTCCCCCTGTTCCTCCATCTACCCTTTTCCACTTCCCTGTTCTGGTATTCCCCTATAGTGTTGCACTGAGTCTTTCCAGAACCAGGGGCCATTCCTCCATTCTTTTTTTTTTTTCCCGATATAATTTATTTACGTTTCAAATGATTTCCCTTTTCTAGCCCCCCCACTCCCCGAAAGTCCCGTAAGCCCCCTTCTCTTCCCCTGTCCTCCCACCCACCCCTTCCCACTTCCCCGTTCTGGTTTTGCCGAATACTGTTTCACTGAGTCTTTCCAGAACCAGGGGCCATTCCTCCTTTCTTCTTGTACCTCATTTGATGTGTGGATTATGTTTTGGGTATTCCAGTTTTCTAGGTTAATATCCACTTATTAGTGAGTGCATACCATGATTCACCTTTTGAGTCTGGGTTACCTCACTTAGTATGATATTCTCTAGCTCCATCCATTTGCCTAAGAATTTCATGAATTCATTGTTTCTAATGGCTGAATAGTACTCCATTGTGTAGATATACCACATTTTTTGCATCCACTCTTCTGTTGAGGGATACCTGGGTTCTTTCCAGCATCTGGCAATTATAAATAGGGCTGCTATGAACATAGTAGAACATGTATCCTTATTACATGGTGGGGAGTCTTCTGGGTATATGCCCAGGAGTGGTATAGCAGGATCTTCTGGAAGTGAGGTGCCCAGTTTTCAGAGGAACTGCCACACTGCTTTCCAGAGTGGTTGTACCAATTTGCAACCCCACCAGCAGTGGAGGAGTGTTCCTCTTTCTCCACACCCTCTCCAACACCTGCTGTCTCCTGAATTTTTAATCTTAGCCATTCTGACTGGTGAAAGATGAAATCTTAGGGTTGTTTTGATTTGCATTTCCCTAATGACTAATGAAGCTGAGCATTTTTTAAGATGCTTTCTCCGCCATCCTCCTCCTCCTCCTCCTCCTCCTCCTCCTCCTCTTCTTCCTCCTCCTCCTCTCTCCTTCTTCTTCCTTCATTTTTCCTTCTTCCTCCTCCTCTTCTTCCTCCTTCTGTACCCCTCTTCTTTTTTAAATGTATGGGGTTATGAGTGGGTAGCTCTAGAAATGTTCATACAACACTAGAGAGATTATGTTATGACCAGTGTACAACTTGAGTCTTGGGACCCTGTTCTTTCCCTCTACCATGCGAGTGTCATGTACTCAGTTCTGGTCTTCAGGCTTTGAGCAAGTGCCTTTATCTGCTGAACTATCTCACAAGTCCTTATAAAACATTTTTGGAACAAAAAATAGGAAGAAATTGTGAGAATAAAGGATTAATTGGAGGACACCAGATATTGTCCAAACAGCAAGCTGTAAAGAAATACCAAGAATAAAATCTAGAGTGCTGGTTTTCAACTTGTTGGACAGGATTCCTTTGGGATTAGATGACCCTTTCACAGGGGTCACCTAACACCATTGGGAAACACAGATAGTTGCATTGTAATTCATAACAGCAACAAAATTGCAGTCATGAAGTAGCAACTAAAATATAGTCACTAAGTAGTCATGAGGGTCACCACAACATGAGGAACTGTATTAAAGGGTCACAATATTAGGAAGGTGGAGAACCTTTGTAGAGAATAGAAAATATGAACACATTATTGTATTACTAATAAAACCCCACAGTTTCTAACATGTATTAAATATTCATTATATGTTGACCTGTGTAGGTGGAATTAGTATATACAAAGTCCATAGTATTCTAGTGAAGGTAAATTATTGTCCTTATTTTAGGGATGATAGAATGAGGGGCCCATGTGATAGATTACATTATAAATACAAGGCTCTGAGTCCATTCCCCGAGAATAAAAAGTCAGATCTTATTGGACATGTTTATCATCCAGTGCTAGAGAGTTGAAGACAGGTGGATGCCAGGGCCTCTCTCTTCAGTCATCCCAGTATTTTTCAGGACAGTGAGAGATCTTGCCTCAAAAAACAAGACTGAAGAGCACCCAAGTTTATTCTCTGCCATTTGTCAACACACACACAAACACATGCACCAGAATACACATACATGAATGCCCATCCCCCACATAATCCTACAAGAATTGAATTGAGCTGAATGAAGTGTTATACACCTGTAATACTACTTCAGGCTGCATTATTGATTTAAGTCTGTGCACCATAATGGGAGTAGAGAAAACAAAAACTGAAAACCAAAAAGAGTGAATGAGACTCAGAAGGCAAATACAGCTTTCTCAAGACCAGAGAGGAAATCATTGAGTTCATGTACAGAGGCACACACAGATATTTATGGGCGAGCATTTCATCAAAGCATTGACTATAATAATAGAATCTGGAGACCATCCAAATCCTGAACACTTAGAGATGGCCTCACTGCTCAGGCCAAAATTGGAAAAAGACAAGCAAAACACAAAGAAGAAGGAAATCGCTCCAAACCCCATCTTCTGAAATAAGAATAAGGAAATGACAGTGTGTGTCTTTGCAAATCTTTTCTATCTGAACTAAACTTGGAGTCATACTTGATATATTACTTTGCAATCTGGCTTTTTTTTTTTTTTTTTTTTGTATAGAGAACACCACACATTGTTTTCAAGTCATTAAGTAGTCTATTTATTTTAGCAGCTTCATGGCATTATCTTATTAATATATATTATATCTTCCTACAAATCTTTTATCATTGAATATATCATCTTTTAACTATTATTAAATGACACCTCTCCTGTCCCTAATTCATCATGCACAGGAAGTAATTCTGACTCTCTAGGACCTTTTGCCATGTATATATATCAACCATGCCCCTGTGGTCACTGTAGTGGTTTGAGGAAGAATTGTCCTATAGACTCATGTGTTTCAATGCTTGACTCATAAGGAGTTGCACTATTTGGAGGTACAGCTTTGTTGGAGGAATTGTGTCACAGTGGAGGTGGGCTTTGTGGCCTCATTTATGCTCAAGCTAGGAGTACTATCAGTCGTCTTCTGGTGTCTGTTGATCAAGATGTAGGACTCTCAGTTCCTTCTTAGCACCATGTCTGCCTGCATGTTCCTTGCAATAATGATAATAGACAAAGCCTCTAAACTCTAAGCCAGACCCAATTAAATATTTTCCTTTATAAGAGTTGCAGTGGTCCAGGTGTCTCTTCACAGTAAAACCCAAAATAAGGCAGTCACTACTCCTGAATAGTACACAAAAGAAGCATTTATTTAGAAGTGTAATTGGAGGTCTCATAAATCTCTTACTGGATTTTATTTTTTACATAAGCATACATTGTACTTCACTAAAACTCTGCAAGGAGAACTTCTATGAACCGGCTTTATAACCGGCCTTAGGGTTTCTATTGCTTTGAAGAGACACCATGACAGAGGTAACTCTTATGAAGTAAAGTCTTAATTGGGGCTAACTTACAGGTGCACAGGTTTATTCCATTGTCATCATGGTGGGAAGCATGATGACACATAGGTAGACAAGTTACTAGAGAGGTAACAGAGCTCTGTATCTGCATCAGCACACAGCAGAAGGGAGAGAGATACTGCTCCTGGTTTGAGCATTTGAAACCCCAAAGTCCACCCTCAGTGACACACTTCCTCCAACAAGACCATATCTACACCAACAAGGGCATACTTCCTATTAGTGTCACTCTTTAATGACCAGCCCCTTAAATTTATGAGCCTGGGGGCAGCGTCATTTCTATTCAAAACACCACATAACTCTCTATGACAATAACATGCCTTGTTCTTTAATTGAATGATCAGTAAGTGAAGCAGGACTAAAGGAAGGTATTATAGTATATCCAGCATTGAAAAATTAAAAATAATTAAAATGCTAGTTCTAAAAATTATTGACATCAATTAAAAGGAAAAAAAGAAAAAGACATGTCTATACGTAATGATACAGAAAAAGGAGTAGATTTTATAAAAATATGTGACGGAATGTTAGCTATTTTAGTAGTTTAAACCTGGGAGAATTAAAAAAAATTATTTTGAGAGGCAAAGATATAGTTGTATTATTTGTCAAATTTCCCACAATATTTTAGGAAAGATGGTAAATACAAGAATTTCATTTGCCAACATATTTCCAACTCTGAGCTGATTTTCTTAGATAATGGTATGTACACCTGTTTTTCTTAGACAATATACTTGCAGTATTTTTAATATCCAGAAAGCAGTAAATTCTTAGAACCATCCATTGAAGTTAGTACTGGTGTCATTTCGGTTTTACCACATTGTGACCCTGAGCTACTCAGTAGCTTGCTTATGGTAACCAGCTAGGAAATATCAAGGTTACGATTTAGGGTAGTTTCTGGGCTTCAAAGTTTATGTGTCTTCTGACTAAGTACTAAAATGGTTAGAAACTCAGTAAAAAAAAAAAAAACAAGCTCATTAACAAAAAACATTTAAATGGTCTCAAGAGACTTAAATTTGCTTCAGTGTATATATTTATGAAGCAGCACAGAGAGGAAGTGGATGGTAGTTGGTTCATCTTATCCATTTGCCCTGGACATTCTATTAACTTAGGCTTAATCTGTAGATTTTTTTCTCTCCCTATCCCTTCCACTCATGTATGCATTCTATTCTGGTTCCTAAAAGTTTTGTGTTCAAATTTCCAGCATAAGATTTAGCTGCATGCTGCTGTGTTTCCTATAGAAAATGTTTCACCAACATTCGTATGTTCCGTGTTCATGTGGTATAGTGGCCACTACATATGCATGTGCATTTTTCTTCAATGAGAGCCTTTGTCACTACTTTACCACAAACATTCTTTCAAAAACCCCAAACCCCAAAATGAGCATTGCAATTTACTGCTGCTATAGAAATGTGCAAATACAATGCCTGTGGTTACCCAACTCTTCCTGCAGAAGGCTTTCTTTCCTAAAATCAAGCAAATATTTAATTTGTCACATTTTTAAAGCAAGGGTTGTTATAACTTCATGTGCTATATTTAGTGTCATGATAGTGGGGACAGAATTCTTCTTATAGCCCTTAAGGGTGCTGTTCGGTTGTCTTGAAACCCCTCTAAAGAAGAATTCAATACCTTATCATGGTGGGATGGGCACATCTTGTTTCTTTTTTAGAACAGTAATAATTGATTGCTTATTCTCTTGTTATGCAGGGAATATGATCTTTTATTAAATTCAGGTTTTCTTCCCCAACCACTCTATCATATGTTCCTCTCCTGGATGGTCTTTAATTGTTTTGTCACTGTATCAATTGTCTTTATAATCGGAAAGAATAAGACTTTCCAGTTTATGGACATTTCAGTGTGTCTTAATCTAAGCTTTCCAAAGTAAGGAACCAGTTGTCCTGTTTGGGAGTTAGGTGTCTACCTTTGTCTCTATGTTGGAGAGGGTCACATAGAATATGTGCATAATGATCTCATAAAGGAAGCTGAGATATAATGCTAACCCAGTGTATAAGACAATTATAGGACCTTGTAACTCTTTCTTCTCAAGTCCTGATTAATATACTAAAAATCTCTCATGTGTATTGTCATTTCTTCTTCCATCCCTGTTCTTTTGGACTTCACGTATATAGAGAGACCTTAGAGTACCATGCTAGTTTGTTTCTTCATCTCCTTGTTTCTTAAACATTCAACCACACCCCCAGATTCAGGTGCACTCCAGATCCCTGAATTGGAAAACATCAATTGACTACTTCCCTAATTCTGAGTTCATCAATTGCTTTAAAATGCACACTCAAGGATTATGCTGTATACATTTCTTGGAACCGGGCTCTGCTCTTCCTCCTTTATCACTCTGTTCCATTGCACTCTTCTAAGTGACCTGCTGTTCACATGACCACACCTTCTCAGCTTCATTCTATCCTAGCTCTTTCTTATTTTATGAATACTCCTTGACTTACCATGGGTTGCATTCCAACAAACTTACCACAAGATGAAAAGTGTCCTTAGTTGAAAATGCATTAATGTATCTAACTATTAAACATTCCAGCTCATGCTAGTTTCTCTGAGACATAAACCTACAGTTGGAAAAGATTACCTAGGAGAGGTTTGTTTTACACTAAAGTAGTTAGAACCTCACATAATGTTTTGACTACAGTACCATATAGAGTTCTGCTTGTTTCTGCCCATGACCATATATCTATGTGCTACAAGTGAGCATTGTAAACCAAGACCACAACATCTATGGCCAATATAGAAAAAAGATTAGAACTTGATCTTCCAAGTATGATGTCTATTGAATGCATATTTCCACCTATGACATTTGTACTATCATGAGTGACAGAGATACAAAATGACAGTTTCAAGGTGAGAACCATCTGCATATGTGGCCATTGTGGGGCTGGGGTTCATGGAATGGCTGTTGAGTGAAAGAAAGTAGGGGCTGGAGAAATGGGTCAGCAGAAAAGAGTCATTGCTTCATGGCCAAGGACCAAGTTCAGTGAATGAGCTGTGGAGAGCTATGGAAGACTACAGGATCAATCTCTGTTCTTGACATTGGCAGTATCATTCTTTCATCTTTGCAAGTTTTCCTGAATACGCTCCCTGAATCCCTAGAGAGACATGAAAGTTATGCAAATTATAAAAAAGTTTAGTTTTCCAAGCAAAGCACACTCTCAGCAAAATGTCATCTTATTCTAATTTTTATAAAATGAAATCAATTTCACATCGCAGCTTTACCTCATGTGAGTTAGAAAAACTAATTGGCATCTTCAATTAGCAAATCTAGGAAATGTTGAAATAGTTTTAAAAACAGTATTTTTAAAGATATTATGCCATGTTATTGTAAGTTGTTGGGATCAAATCATTGACATAAGAAAAATGAAACTGCCTTAACATTTGTGACACTCAATTTCATTATCTCAAAAGTGGAAAGTAATTAATAACTTAGGTATTTCACACTGATATGTTTATATAAATTTAAATTGCCTCAATTCTTATTTTTACCTTTTGTTGTGACAAAAAGATCAATATTCTATCTTTCAGTTTCAAACTCCTAAATCTAAGGTTGCAAGTATTTATTGATTGAATAACTGGCCAAGTCTTAAGTATGCTGAAAAAGAAGACCAAAGCTAGACATAGTAACACTAAACTCCAAACTCAAAAGAAGGAAGAAAAATAATTTATATCCAAGTAGATAGATTGACCACTTAGAAGTCAAGATGAGTGTGGGCATATTTACAAAAGATAAATGGGAAGAAGCTTGGAGCCACACAGTTGAACATTGATTAACTAAATTTTTAAGCAAATGGAGACTCCATGGAGTAAATATCTAGGAGCAAGGATAGCAAACACAGTAAGGCAAAACAGAAAGGAGAAGCAGAGACAAAGACTATTGCTTTCCACTGAACTCAACTCTCCCATCTTGTTATCCATACTTTGTGTGTGTGTGTGTGTGTGTGTGTGTGTGTCTGTGTGTGCATGTGTGCGTGTGCCATCATAAGGAGGGTGAGGGTAAGCTAAACTTGGTACTGATGATGATGATGCTTATCAGCATTTCTTGTACCTTCCATTTAAAGAATAACATTTATCAAAATAAAGGACATGACAAAGGAGAGAAGATGACAGGCTACTTAAATGAAAGGAACTTAAATAAATTGCCAAGTAGGGGCTGAAGGGATGGCTGGGTAGTTACAATTGATTGCAGTTTTGCAGAGGACCGAGTTCAGAGTTCAGTTTCTAGCATCCATAACAGGCTGCTAATTACTAATGGTAACTCCAACTACAGGGCATCTAATTTCTTCATCTGGACTCTTAGGGTCCCTGTACACATATATGTACATACACACATATAAATAAGAACATTTAAATGTCAAATTAAGAAATTTATGTTAATTTTCTTTTATAACAAGTATCTGAGATAAGTTTTCAGAAAGCGAAGGTTTATCATGACTCAGAATTTTATAGATTTTATTATGTGATCACCGACTTGCGGATTTCAGCTTGTGGTAGCACATTATGGCTGGAGCCTAGGGTGAAGTAGACTCCCCTTCTCTGCTGGGTAATGAAAAGAGAAGAAAGGGGAGAGGAAAGGCTTCTATTCCATTATAGTGTTTAACATCAGTGACCTAAACGCCCCTGTTAGGTCCCACCTCTTAAAGCTCCACCCAAATCATCATTTTGGAAAACATAGCTATATATATGAATCTGTGCTGGTGGGGGAAACATTTGAGCTTTAAACTATAAAATAATACTGAATGGATTAACTTGTTGCTTCTTCTTTTGGATGCCAATAGATTTACACTAGAAGACACTAACCAAGTACTACTTATGTGGACACATTTTTAAAACATTCCCAAGCTCAGATTTATTATCCCTAAAGTGTGGAAAATAATTCTCAACAAGAGCTTACAACACTGTTGTGAGTCTTAAATAAATACATCCAGAAGTAACTGGCAAATGACAGAGCATTATACACATGTGAGACTTCAAAGACTGTTTAGCATGGCACTCAATGGTTAGATGATTATATACAAACAACTGTGGATACATTGACTGCGGGCACTTAGGCAAGGCTTGATGAGGGTCCAGTGAAAAGATGAGGTAATTGACATAATGGAGATGTGTTCATATAGGGTCTTCTGGGTCACTGTGTTAAGAACCATTGATGTTTGTACAGAATAAATAAATGTACTATTGTTGAATGCAGGAGTAGCATGAGATAAGCTTTAAGATGTTGAGTTAGGCTGCTAAGCCTATGGCAGATTATAAAGTAAAGAGAGGATGGGGAAGTCAGTGGGGTTTTCTAGTCATATGGGTGACAGAAGGGGATCATTAGGTTGGAACAGTGATGGTAGGGCTGGTGGGAGAGGACAGACAATGGACTTGCCTGACAAAGGATGTGGGAAATGATGGAAGGAGGGAACCATACTGGAGTCGTAGCAGTGTGGCCTTTGCACAGCAAAGACAGGTTGCTATCCTATGTGGTGTGGAGGCTGCGAGGGGTACAGGTTTGATAGGAAGGAGGAAGGGGACAGTTTTAAGATATCTGAAGTTTGAGGGCTGGGTTGGCTATTCAAATAGATGTATCTGGTAGTGATCTATCATACTCTAGAGCTTGGGAGATAGGGCTGGACAAGAGACTGAAGTGTTGCTGATATGAAACAAATGCATACAAAGAACTTCAGTCCAGGTTGCAAGGAGGTTTTCCCAAGCTTAGTTTAATTTCTTTTGATTTTTTATTTTTTTTACATAAAATAAGTGTGTGTGTGTGTGTGTGTGTGTGTGTGTGTGTGTGTGCCATAGCATGCTTATGGATAGATGTCAGAGGACAACTTCCAAGACTCATTTTTCTGCTCCTACTATGAAGGCTCAGGGAACAAAGGCTCAGCCTTTACCCACTGAACCATCTTGCCAACCCTATTTTGTCTTTCTTTCACATAAGTCCAGGAACTAGAGGTTCTAAGTGCTTTCCCTCTCTGTCCCTTTTATCTCTCTGTCCTACAAAGGACTATCTATTTATATCATAGCCTCTTGGGTTTTTCTAATTAATTTTGTTGCTTCTATTCTGTTTCTCAAATAGTCATTGACACACTGTGTTGGGATTTTGGTCCAAGCTACAAAGAAAGACAAGATGTCAGTTGTAGGAAACAAGAAACTGGTATACTGACCATTGAAAACCAGAGATGAGATTGTTGCACATCTGCCCACAGACTTAGGTGTGACTCAGAACTTCTGCTATCAATAAGGCTCCTGTCATAAGTGTAAGTTAATATGGTCTTTGCTTTTATGGGACCAAACACTTGTGGTTTTTAGAGAGCATACTGGAGCACTAGGCGAGTTGCCTTTTTTTTTTTTTAATAGAAAGTAAACATTTTAGTGCAGAAAAGTCACTGTTTATCTCTAAGAAGCCTTAAGGCATATTCAGGAAAAATGAGAGTTGATAGACAAGAGAGTTGCTTAGGGAAAAAAATGACTTCTATTTACTTACTTTGTTTCAGATTAAATGTTACATCATCTCTAAGTCATCATTGATTTCCAAAAGAATGAACAGCAAATCCATGGTGCTCAGGAGGTATAAACAAGATTTATTACTGAGAAAGTATACTTCACTTGCAGAAAGCTATCAGAAAATAAAAATAAAACCCAGGCCAGGGATGACCTTGAGAAGATTCTCTGTGCATTTGTTTCTATGTGTGAATTTATTTTATAAAAAATGAGAATGTAAGATATTTCTGTGCAGATTTTTCTTCTCCTTTGACAAAAGAGCTAAGGGATTTCAGTATTTCTAGGCACTTGTCTTTAGTATGGGGCTTCTTATCTATGCTTTGACTATCTTTCTCTGATACTATTGTAGCTGGTTCCTTTTGTCATTTAGCACACAGGGCCAGATACTTCTGGAATCACACCAAAAGCTTGAAGCCCTCAGGCATCATCTAGCTGACTTTTTACTTCAGGAACTGGACATCTCAGGCTTTTGGAGGGTTAAAGGGTTTACCAGTCAAGCACAAAAGCTATAGATCAAGAATCAAAAGCAAGAATCTAGACTCAATGTCCAGGGCTCTGGTACTTCATCTCTGAATTGCAGGTATGCTCAAAGCAGGGTAACTATCAAGGTAGACTATCAAGGGGTATTGGGGGAAGACATGATAACAGAGATCTCCTGTGTTGTTTTAGAATTTTCAGTTTTACTTCATACCCCCAGACCCCAAATTTTCACAGATGAGTGAGGTTACAGGGTGGAGTCTGTGGAGGAGGTAGGTTTGGGAAAGGAACTTTTGAGCTGAGGTTTGCAAAACCCACAGTTGTACAACAGCTCAGTGCTAGCCAACACCCTGGGGCGTGCAAAAAGTTAGGAGAGTGTACAGCCACCCAGCTCTTGATTCTGCTTTCACAACGTATCTGCAGGGCCCCACCAACACTCCCCACTTCACTTCATAATGCCTTGAACATTTTGACTTTCTGAGTAGTCAGGGCTGTTCTTCCATTTGAGTCTAACAAGCCAGAGTATTTTGTGAGTCACTCTCCAAGCCTCCTTGATGTGGAAGAAGAGGACTATGCTTGGAAGGTTTCAGACCACACTCAACAGTAAGTGATGACAGGGATGGCTATGTGCTCTGTCCTATTATGTAAATGAGACATCATCTGCAAGTTATCTGCCACATTTTTACAGCTGCGACTTACTATTGACCAAATCTGGCCATGCCACTCTATGCCCAACATCTACAGGATCAAGAACCACCTCTAGAGTAAGATCATCTACAGTCATGACTTTCCCCACTTCTCTCTCTTCACTGCCATAACTGTCAACTTGATACAAGCTAAAATTATCTGAAAAGAAGGAAGCTCAATTGAGAAAATTCTCCCTACCAGATTGGCCTATGGAACAATTTCTTGGTTGAAGACTGATATAGGAGGACCTAACCCACAATGGTGGTGCCATGCATGGGCAGGCGATCCTTACTCCTGTTAGAAAGCCAACTGAGCAAGGTATAAAAAGCAAGTCAGTAAGCAGCACTCCTACAAGGATTCTGCTTCAGTTCCTGCTTTTCAGAACCTTCCATGCTTGAATTCCTGCCGAACTTCCCCCAGTGATGGATACTTATCTAGAAAGTATAAGCTGAAATAAGCACTTTCTTCCCAACTTGCTTTTTTTTTTTATATATTTTTTTTTTTTTTTTTTTTTTGGTCTTTTTTTTTATTTGATATAATTTATTTACATTTCAAATGATTTCCCCTTTTCTAGCCCCCCCCCCACTCCCCGAAAGTCCCGTAAGCCCCCTTCTCTTCCCCTGTCCTCCCTCCCACCCCTTCCCAGTTCCCCGTTCTGGTTTTGCCAAATACTGTTTCACTGAGTCTTTCCAGAACCAGGGACCACTCCTGCTTTCTTCTTGTATCTCATTTGATGTGTGGATTATGTTTTGGGTATTCCAGTTTTCTAGGTTAATAACCACTTATTAGTGAGTGCATACCATGATTCACCTTTTGAGTCTGGGTTACCTCACTTAGTATGATGTTCTCTAGCTCCATCCATTTGCCTAAGAATTTCATGAATTCATTGTTTCTAATGGCTGAATAGTACTCCATTGTGTAGATATACCACATTTTTTGTATCCACTCTTCTGTTGAGGGATACCTGGGTTCTTTCCAGCATCTGGCAATTATAAATAGGGCTGCTATGAACATAGTAGAGCATGTATCCTTATTACATGGTGGGGAATCCTCTGGGTATATGCCCAGGAGTGGTATAGCAGGATCTTCTGGAAGTGAGGTGCCCAGTTTTCGGAGGAACCGCCAGACTGCTTTCCAGAGTGGTTGTACCAATTTGCAACCCCACCAGCAGTGGAGGAGTGTTCCTCTTTCTCCGCACCCTCTCCAACACCTGCTGTCTCCTGAATTTTTAATCTTAGCCATTCTGACTGGTGTAAGATGAAATCTTAGGGTTGTTTTGATTTGCATTTCCCTAATGACTAATGAAGTGGAGCATTTTTTAAGATGCTTCTCCGCCATCCGAAGTTCTTCAGGTGAGAATTCTTTGTTTAACTCTGTACCCCATTTTTTAATAGGGTTGTTCGGTTTTCTGGAGTCTAACTTCTTGAGTTCTTTATATATATTGGATATTAGCCCTCTATCTGATGTAGGATTGGTGAAGATCTTTTCCCAATTTGTTGGTTGCCGATCTGTCCTCTTGACGGTGTCCTTTGCCTTACAGAAACTCTGTAACCTTATGAGGTCCCATTTGTCAATTCTTGCTCTTAGAGCATACGCTATTGGTGTTCTGTTCAGAAACTTTCTCCCTGTACCGATGTCCTCAAGGGTCTTCCCCAGTTTCTTTTCTATTAGCTTCAGAGTGTCTGGCTTTATGTGGAGGTCCTTGATCCATTTGGATTTGAGCTTAGTACAAGGAGACAAGGATGGATCAATTCGCATTCTTCTGCATGCTGACCTCCAGTTGAACCAGCACCATTTGTTGAAAAGGCTATCTTTTTTCCATTGGATGTTTTCAGCCTCTTTGTCGAGGATCAAGTGGCCATAGGTGTGTGGGTTCATTTCTGGATCTTCAATCCTGTTCCATTGATCCTCCTGCCTGTCACTGTACCAATACCATGCAGTTTTTAACACTATTGCTCTGTAGTATTGCTTGAGGTCAGGGATACTGATTCCCCCAGATTTTCTTTTGTTGCTGAGAATAGTTTTAGCTATCCTGGGTTTTTTGTTGTTCCAGATGAATTTGATAATTGCTCTTTCTAACTCTGTGAAGAATTGAGTTGGGATTTTGATGGGTATTGCATTGAATCTGTATAGTGCTTTAGGCAAAATGGCCATTTTAACTATATTGATTCTACCGATCCATGAGCATGGGAGGTTTTCCCATTTTTTGAGGTCTTCTTCCATTTCCTTCTTCAGAGTCTTGAAGTTCTTGCCATACAGATCTTTCGCATGTTTGGTAAGAGTCACCCCAAGATACTTTATACTGTTTGTGGCTATTGTGAAGGGGGTCATTTCCCTAATTTCTTTCTCAGCCTGCTTATCCTTTGAGTATAGGAAGGCCACTGATTTGCTTGAGTTGATTTTGTAACCTGCCACTTTGCTGAAGTTGTTTATCAGCTGTAGGAGCTCTCTAGTGGAGTTCTTTGGGTCACTTAGGTAGACGATCATGTCGTCTGCAAATAATGATAGTTTGACTTCCTCCTTTCCAATTTGTATCCCTTTGACCTCCTTATGTTGTCGAATTGCCCGAGCTAGTACCTCAAGTACAATATTGAAAAGATAAGGAGAAAGGGGGCAGCCTTGTCTGGTCCCTGATTTCAGTGGGATTGCTTCAAGTTTCTCTCCGTTTAGTTTGATGCTGGCTACCGGTTTGCTGTATATTGCTTTTACTATGTTTAGGTATGGGCCTTGAATTCCTGTTCTCTCCAAGACTTTAAGCATGAAAGGATGCTGAATTTTGTCAAATGCTTTTTCAGCATCCAATGAAATGACCATATGATTTTGTTCTTTGAGTTTGTTTATGTAGTGGATTGTATTGATGGATTTCCGTATATTGAACCAACCCTGCATTCCCGGGATAAAGCCTACTTGATCATGGTGGATGATCGTTTTGATGTGTTCTTGGATTCGGTTGGCAAGAATTTTGTTGAGTATTTTTGCATCGATGTTCATAAGGGAAATTGGTCTGAAGTTCTCTTTCTTTGTTGGATCTTTGTGTGGCTTTGGTATCAGCGTAATTGTGGCTTCGTAGAAGGAATTGGGTAGTGTTCCTTCTGTTTCTATTTTGTGGAATAGTTTGAAGAGTATTGGTGTTAACTCTTCTTTGATTTTTTTATATTTTTATTTTCTATATTCTTTGTTTACATTCCATTGATTTCCATGATTTCTCCTTTCCCAGATCCCCCTCCTCATATGTCCCATAAACCTTATCACAGCAGTGGAAACTCTAAGATGAGGCCCCTAGCATTCACATCTGTATTGGTCAGGATCTGGCAGAACCTCTCAGGAGGTTCCTGAGAACCAGACTCCTGTCAGCAAGCATCAGACTGAGCACAGGGACACCAATGGAAGAGTCAGGGGAAGGACTGAAGGAGCTGATAGGGCCTTATCTGGCACCAATGGGAGGGGAGGCTCTGGGTCCTGTGAAGGCTTGATGCCTCGATGTAGAGTAATGCTGGGGCAGTGAGGCGAGAGTAGGTGGGTGGGTAGATGGGGGAACACCCTCATAGAAGCAGGGTAAGGGGAGATGGGATAGGGGGTTTACAGAAGGGAAGCAGGGAAAGGGGATAACATTTGAAGTGCAAACAAATAAAATATCAAATTAAAATGGTATGTAATAAGAATAAAAAAGATGAGGCCATTTTTCTTATCCTCATAGATAACCTCATAGATAACCATAGCTGCCTTTGGTCTTGCTTCCCTTTGTTTATAGAACCCTAAGATTCATTGTATGGGGACCTCAATGCCAGTGGTTTCTACATTTAAGAATTGAAAAAGCTACAGAATAAATAAAGAAAAACTTTCTTGTCTACAACATGCATATTTGGTTTTTTTGGTTGTTATTTCCATGAAGTATAGAACTTTCATGACAGTTATATCCTATTAGGCACTGTAAATGACCTAAAAGTGATTTAAAGTATCTTGGAGGGCACACATGATCATATATAAGACCGACATAGTTTTATAGGGCCCTTGAGCATCCTTATATTTTAGTATCCAGTGTGCAGAATAGGGTGAAGTGTATATTTTGGAGTGAATTTCCTGCAGATTTCAAAAAACTAGAATCAGTGATAATTTTTAAAACACTCTTGAAATCTTCAGCTACATAGTAACCCCTATCTTAAGTTTTGTACTACCATCATGGCTCAAAGCTCATTCACTCAAGTAGTACATTCCAAAACACTGGCTTCCTGCTAAACATGCAGCATTAATGAAGGAAAGAATATCAGTTAACTTAGAAAGGGTCCATTGTTTATCAATCCTAGCTGCAAATTATCTGGATGACATGATAGTTTTCTGTAGTACAGCACTTAGGATACTTACTTAAATATTGGCAGTGATAAAAGGATGGGTAAGAAATTGCACATTCATCAAAAGTACCAGACTGATAGAAGTGTATAAACATGGTACTCATCTCAAAATTAAATTACCATATGTACATGGTTTGACTTGTCATTTATGCACTTGGATATTTATATACCCATCATCCTTAATCACCTGCAAGAATGAATGAATGCATTAAAGAACAAATGTTTGCAACATAAGCTAATGGTTAATTGAAAATCTCTTCTTGAAGGAGAAAGCTTGGAAGACTATATCAGGGAAGACAAAGGTTTTAAAGACTACAGCAAGACTCAGGAATAATATACAGTCTGAATTTAGCTCAAACTAAATAAATTCCTGGCAAGATAACGCTAGTTTGTTCTTTTAAAAGGATGTTATACAGAAAGACAGTTCAGCTTACGAGACAGAGGACTGATCTGGCATTGGGAAATAGGTTTAGACTCTTCACATAGCAAATTTTAATAGTATGACAGGAAATTATGTGATTTCTTTAAATCTCTTGTCTCATGTTTAATTTGAGAATAATGGTAAAACTTTGAAATTGGGTTGTAACACCACAAACTTATCGCAATGCTTTGAAATACTAAATAAAGCTCATTTGCATAAATTATTTTCAACCTACCAAACCATCTCCTGAAAATCTGTTTTTTTTTGATCCTTCACAATATCACTTCTCCTAATACCACCATTATCACCACTACTACCCTTAATGACAACAGTGATAGCAATAGTTAATATTTCTTGAGAATTTACCATATGTCTGCCATCTTGGATTTTTACAAGAGTTAAGCATTTGTAACTCATAATATCCTTATGGCATATCTCTTTTAAGTTCTCTAATTGTGTAGATAAAGAATTGACTACTCAGAGAGGCTAAGTCACTTGTTTAATAGCACACAGGTCATAATTCCAAGACCTAGAATTTGAACTCATGCCAGAACCTGAGATTCCAAGCACTGAGGACACTCCAGTTTCTGTCTAATAATAATAGAGTTCCTGGTGACCTCAGCTGCACACTACTTTTTTTCTTTTAGATTGATGCCCCCCTTTCATCCTGGCAGAAGCTCTATGAAACAGAAGTCATTGCATTTTACAGCCATGGAACTTGGGTCAAAAAGATTAAGGGATTTGCCCAAAGTCACACTGCTCCCAACTAATAAACTCAGACCTCTGCCCTTTGATGGAGCTGATGAGAAAGTTCTCCTACTCTCTTTCAGACTTGACACCACTTTCCCTGACACATTTCTGCAGAAGAAGCTAACTATGGGGACCCTAACTTAGTACGGAGCATTTTTGTTTGTGGAGTTGTCTCTGGTCTATCATACTTAGGTCATGATGCCAGTTGTTTCTGAAAGCACCAGGTAGCTTTGTGAGCTTAGACTGAGCTACTTACTGTAGGCTTCTGTCCCAGATGTCACCAACATTTGAAGAACTTACCCTGGGAAGACATCCCTGGGTGAACTCAACTCATGATGTCAGGGTCACCTTCTCTTCAGGTGCTGATCTTTATCACATTTCTGCTGGGAGAATGTGGTTATCCTTAGGTGGAGCACATCGATGTCATTACTTTCTGCAGATGTTAACCACGAGCTTTGTTCCCTACTGTCTGAAGCTTTGCATGCTCCACACCTGGTCCTGATTAACTGTCTCAACTGCTCAGCCTGCTGTCTCTCAATTATGTCATTTTGTATTATCATTGCACCTTGTGCTAAGCTGCTCCTTCATCTCTTTAAACTCTTGTCTTGGTTGACAGAATCTCAGCTTAGACGTAACCTTCCTCACATAACATTCATGGGACACATCTCCATTTTCTCTTCTATCTCTTTTAATTTCATCTCTCCTCATTTATTATGTCATTTAATATATTTAAAATTGTTACCTTTAACCACCCATCTTTTGTACTGTTATAAGCTCTTTGCGGCTTGTGGCTTCTCGCTTCCATGTAACATCAGCATAAAAGCAAGCATTCATTATGTCATTGTTGAGAAAACACTGATTTCTATAACTAAAGTCATAAAATACTTCAGAAGAATCTCTTCACCTGTATTGCAGTGAATATTTTGGGTACAAATATTTTCTCTTCTTTCATACCGTGTTCTTAATGCCTGGTATGAATGAAGTAAATGAGAATCAACAAGAAGTTTAACCTAACTTTAGGGTATGGCCTGCCAATCCATTAATGGCTCTTAGCAATTCATATTCTTCCCTATAAGTCTTTATAGCAGCTCCTTCTCTTGACTGTGGCCTAGATGTAGTACCTCATGTTTAGTCAATAAGCAAAGATGTTTGGTGTCTTAGTTCAGTTTTTGTTGCTGTGAAAAAATACCATGACCACAGCATCTCTTAAAAAGGAAAACATAATTGGGGGCTGGCTTACAGTTTCAGAGAATTAGTCCATTATCATGATGGTAGAAACAGGGCAGTGTGCAGGCAGACATGGTGCTGGAGAAGGAGCCAAGAGTTCTATATCTTGATCCAAAAGCAGCAGAAGGAGACTATGTTCCCCACTGGTTGTAGCTTAAACGTAGGAGAACTCATAGCCTACCCACACAGTGACATACTTCCTTAGCAAGACCACACCTACTCCAACAAGGCCAAGACTTCTAATAGAGCTATTTCCTATGGACCAAGCAGTCAAACACATGAGCTTATTGGGCACATACCTATTTATTTATTTATTTATTTATTTATTTATTTATTTATTTATTCATTCATTCATTCATTTTTTAAAATTTTCTATATTCTTTGTTTACATTCCAAATGATTTTCCCTTTCCTGGTTCCCACCCCTCCATAAGTCCCATAAGCCCTCTTCCCTCTGCCCATTCCCCAATCAACCCCCTCCTACTTCTCTGTCCTGGTAACCACCTACAAGGCTGCATCAAGTCTTTTCAGGACCAGGGCCCTCTTCTTCTTCTTGGGCATGATTTGATGCACATACTTATTTAAACCACTATAATTTGATATAAGTTTTTGATACAGGATCTCATATAGCCATGGGTTGCTCTCTCATTCCTGATCTTCTACTTCAACCTTCCTGGTGCAAGGGTTGGATGTGTGCAGTAGTACAGTGGGCTTTGGATGTCATTTTTGAGTTGGTTATTAAAGGGCTAATGGTTGTATGTTGGGCCTCCCTTTCTGTTGCTCAGCCCAAAGGAGCAATTTGCCACATTGTCATATTTCTCTTGAGAAATCCATGTGATATGTTACATGCCACAGCAACAAGTTAGTATGTATGAACTGCCAACAGCTGCAGGGCTGGCTTCTCACTGGAGCTTTCTGATGACTCTCAATCACATGTTTATTGTACATCTGTGAGAAGCAGAGCCAGACATGCCTACTAAACAATGCCCAGATTTTTGATACAGAGCCTGTGAGGGATAAGGATGTGTTTTGCTAAGACAATACTCTTAGGAGTCATTTAATTCATAGGCAGAGAGAAATAACATATGATCTTATACACAACAATACAAATGTTGAATTGTTTATGTTTCACTATTAATCACACTGAAATTGAATTAAGTAAAGAAAGCTGATAAAGTATGTTTGTACTTAATCATTCTTTTTAAAAGCCTTGCTTACATTGTGAAGCAGTACCACATATAAGAAAAAAAAGTACAGGCACAGATGTGTAACCAGAAGAATATAAGCAAACATTGAGATTCTAATTTATTAATATTCCTTAAAAATGAGTTCAGTCTGTAGCAACATCGGAAATTATTTCATCCTCAAATAGAGAATGATAAGAGAGCTAAATAGATGCACCATTTTTGGATAGTCTATGAATTAGAGTATAAATTATTATGAAATATTGCTATGTATTTTTCTTTAACAAACTAAAGAGGAAATTCTCAGTCAGCATTAGTCATCTGGAGGAAGTCTAGAAATTATGCCACAGAGAGTCATGTGTAATCTGTGGGACAGAGTGGAGCCTCAGAAACAAATTCATGAATGGATGAATAGACCTGGAATTCAAACATGGCTTGAAGACTTTTCATTGAACATGGGAATAGATGTTTGCCATATTAGTTTCTTAGTACATCTGAGCTCTCCCTTTTTCATCTTTAAATGGGAAGTATGTTTGTTCTGCATCAGGCTTTAAATGAAATGCTATGGTTTCGACAAAGCCCCTTTCCTTAATATTTCAATTATTGGTGAGCAATAATTCTGGTTTTAAGTTAACATGAAATAGTGACCTACCACTTCATTAAGATTCACTATATTCTAAGACCATTGTCTTATTTTTTTGATAAAAATTTTTATTGTGGCAACATAAAATACCAAAAAAGTTACCTCCTTCAAGACTTCCGATGGAGGGATTGAGACATCAACCTATCTGCAAAATCTTCGACCTATACTTTGTCCTGCCTTCAATTTATGCTAGTGTAAAAGAGGCACAAAAGTTGTGATAGTAGTCAACCAATGACTGGTCCAGCACAAGACCCATGACATGAGAAGGTGCTCACCCCTGACACTGCCTGAGAAACAGGAACTACAGGTTAGGTAGTCCAGAGACCTAGGATAGGACCAAACACAGTGGGAAACAAATAGCCAATGAAATGATTCCTAATGATAGATTTTTGGCTATACTTGTAGACAGGAGCTTAGCATATACTTCATCAGAGAGCATTCATCTATAATTGATGGAAACAGGTGCAGACACCCAAAATCAAATATGAGGTAAAGCTTCGGGAATCCTGAGGATGATGAAGAGGAAGGATTGTAGGACCCAGAAGGTTCAAGGACAACACACACATACACACACACACACACACACACACACACACACACACCAACAACAACAAGAGAAAAGCCACACATGTAGAAGAATTAATGAACCTTTTTTCCTGGGGGCTCTCAGAGACTGAACCAACAATCAGGAAGCCTGCATGGGTCTGACATAGGCCTTTTGCATGTATTTTATGTTTATGTAGCTTACTCTATTTTTGGGACTCTTAACAGTGGGAGTGGGGGCTGTCCCTAACTCTTTTGCCTACTACTGGGACCCTCGTCCTTCTATTGGGTTTCCTCATCCAGCCCTAATATGAGGGGGGAGGTGCCTAGTCTTATTGCAAAATTGAACTACTATGTTTGGTTGATACCATTGGGATGCCGGCCCCTTTCTGGAGGGAAACAGAGGAGGAGTAGATGGTTGTTGGTATTTGAGGGAGATTCTTAGAGGAAAGAATAGAAGGGAAACTGCCATTCAGATGTAATATATAAGAAAAGAATAAACACAAAAGAAATTCTGTAAGTTGCCATTTTAACCACTATTTCATTATGGTAACCATTACAATATTTGTTCACTGCTATTAATCGTATTCATGCTCTTTTGTTACCACTGTTGTTCATGTAGAAAAACTATTTCATTTTGCAGAACCGAAACTTTTATGTCTATTAAACAACAATCCCATCCTTCCCCCAGTAGACCCTGGAAATCTCTACTCTATTTTGTCTCTGGATTTAGCGGTTCTATAATTGTGAGCACTGTGAATTTATTTTATTTACTTTAGGTGCCTCACATACATGCAATTCATGCATTATTCAGCATATGTCTTTGTGACTGGCTGAACATGTTACACTATCCTCAGGGTTCATCTATGTTTTAGCACATACAAAATTTTCCTCCTCTTATGCTTTTATTTAAAATCTGTTCTTAAGAACTTAAATATGGCTGCACTTGGAGGACAATATGTGACAGAGCAGTCCTCCACTGGACAGTATGCATGGAGTGGATAAACAGGTAGGCCTATGAACATGACACAGTGCCTGCTCTGCTATCTCCACCTTAAAAACCCAAACTCTTTATTTTGGGTTGCTATGGAGATGGATGGAAGAACAGATAAAGACAGGCACTGCTTATTGAGTGGGCCTCCTGTGGGCCAGCCACTGTTCTGGAAACCATTCTAGCGCAGGACTAGTGCAGTGTCAGCAGCGCAGCACGCATGTCTCCTAAACACTCTCCCCCACTTTTTAATGAGGAAGTTGAATCTCAAGCTCACATCTGGTTAAAAAAACAATCCCGGATACACACCTTTTATGCCAACACTCAGGTGAAAGGGACGGGTGAGTTCATAGAGAATTTCAGGCCAGCTGGGGTTATATAGAAAGAACCCATCAAACAATAAAAAAGGGACCACAACCAAAAACAAACAAACAAACAAACAAACAAACAAACAAACAAAAAAGGACAAAGGAGAAAGGAAGAAATGGCTCTTAATGGACAAAGAAGAAAGGAAGAAATTGCTCCAAATTTCTGACGTCATGTAATAGCCACAAAATAATTATTTGAGTATAAGACTATTCCACATTTTCTCTTTCTTTCACGTAATAGGAGGCCATGAAGATAAAAAAAAAAATCATGAGGTAAAAGAGAGCATGCTCAGTGTGCTCATGAAAATGGGCCATACTTAATTCACATGAGAAAAATGGAGTGAAATGTGAGGAACTTCTAAATTCTGTGTCAGACCTCTTCAATCACTGGTGATCTTCCTAAGGCTAAGGTAAACCTTGAGGAAACTGACTGAGACACTGCCATTTCTTCCTTTGGACTCCATCATTCAGTCTGTTGGATACGCAGGCCTCTGCTGTGGAAAATGAAGACCTGTATCTCAGATGCTCTTGCTCCTTCTCTCTCGTCAGCTGCTGACTCTTTGCTGGTTTTTAAGTTTTACCTTAAAATGTTTGATCCCATGTTTTTACCCAGCAAAACCAAATTGCTAGTGTGATGCTTTTCTTTTTACATTAATTTTAAGAGTGTTTTAACTATTCATTAACTGAGAGGCTTCGGGAGAAACTGGGCATTTCGGTCGATAGCAGGTGCTGGTGGAATGGAATCTTAGGCACCTTTCCTTGTCTATCATTTTTTGAAGCTTATCAAATGAGATTGTAGTTTTTTTGTTTTTGTTTTTTTTTGATTGAGTGGCTTCTGGGAAATGTCAGTGTTTGCCTTTGTCTTTCTAATGTATTTATTTTATTGGGAATTAAGGGAGAGCAGTTCTATGACCCAATTTCTTCCTTTGAGTTTCATTCATTGTTTGCAGTCAATTATGTATATTCTTTTATTAGATTCCACAGCAATCCAAATTACACACGATATGTGTAAGACTCCTGCATGAAGCTTTTGTTTCTGTCCTATACTATGCATTTGGATCTGTTTCAAGCTTCCATTTCTCAGTGCTAGAAAAAAACCTACTTATTAATAATTTAGGATCTTTTCCCATTCTCAAGTGATATAGCTACATAATTTGGGGAGGGGGTTGGAATATTTTATGGGGTAGAAGTTCAGAGAAATAAGCAGGAAGCCCACTCTCTAAGGAGGCTCTGCCTGTTATTTGCTCTTCCATGTTTACTTGTTACTCGGGTGAGAAAAGATGGGTTGCCTTTTCAAGAATGTTAATGGCATTCTTGAAAAGAATACTGATAAGTGGACATTAGCTCAGAAGTACAGAATACTTAGAATACAACCCACAGACTATAAGAAAGCTAGCAAGCAGGAAGGCCCAAGTGAGGATGGGGGGAACAAAATAATGGGAGGAAGGGAGGGATCTGCATGGGAGAAGGGGAAGCAAGGGGGAACGGAGAATAGGATCAAGTACAGGGAGGGGACAGGGTAGAAGCCCAGAGGGTCAGGAGAATGAATGGAAATATGCAGCCTCTGTGAGGGGGCCATGAGGGGATCCTCTAAGAAGTACCAGAGACCTGGGAGGTGAGAGACTCTCAGGATTCAATGGGGGTAACCTTAGCCAAAATGCCCAACAGTGGAGAGAGGAAACTCAGAGTGCCCACTTCCAGTAGATAAACAGGGCCTCAAGTGGAGGGGATAGGGTTACCATGCCATAGTTAAAATTTCTGACCCAGAATTGTTCCTGTCTCAAAGAACTGCAGGGACAAATGGACAAAAGACTGAGGGAAAGGTGAGCCAGTGACAGGCCCATCTTGGGATCCATCTCATGGGGCGAGGAGGGTGGGCACCAAGGCCTGATACTATTACTGACACTGTACTGTGCTTACAGACAGCCCTGTGCCTAGCAGGGCTGTCCTCTGAGAGGCCCTACCAGCAGCTGAATGAGAAAGTTGCAGATACTTAAACCTAACCATTGGACTGATGTCAGGAACCCTTTATGGTTGAATTAGGGGAAGGATTGAAGAAGCGGAAGGGCTGGGCAACCCCATAGGAAGACCAACAGTATCATCTAACACAGGTCCAGAGACTGAGCCACCAACCAGGCAGCATAGAATGGCTGGTCTGAGGCCCCTGGTATATATGTAGCAGAGGACTGCCAGGTCTGGCTTCAGTGGGAGAATATATGCCTAATCCCTATGGCCCTAGGGAAGGAGGGATACCCGGTGGGGGATGGCACACTGTTGGAGGCAAGTAGGGAGGAATGGGATAGTTAGGGGCAATGGGAAAGGGCAGTGAAATGGCTGGAATATAAATAAATAAAATAATTTTTAAAAAAAGAACATTATTACTCCACAGAACTGGTACCTAGTTTTAAGAGATCGAAAAGAGCCTCTTTGTGAAATGCTTTTCTATACTGGGATTATATTATAATGGAATTGATACCCAACTATTTAGAGATTAAAGATAGTTTCTCCCTTTCAGTTATTTCCCTTCCCCAAGTCACTTGATGCTACTGTGTCTAACCACTGGAATGTAGGGAGCAGGAAGGACTGCACACATTAAAAACTGTCAGGAAGACCAGGCTGATTAACATATAACATGCATACCATTTTAGAAGCTAGTCTTTAGCATATGCCCCAAAGTCTTTGTTATCTGTGCTCCTCTCAGATTCTGTAAAATCAGTTCCCTTCCTTCCATCTCATAACTTGGAAGTTTGAGGATTAATGATATTCAATGTTCCTTGTTAGTATTATTGTAAAATATTTGAATAGATAGTATTTAACACTTTAACAGAAAGTAGAAGAGGGATATATTGTAGGACTTGCCCCAATGGACATTGTCTTCGGGCTTCTATAGGAAGCTTAGGTAACATTGTGAGGTTGTTGATGAATTGGGATTCTTCAATTGACTCGCTGGAAGAGACTTTATTCTCTCCTTGCTTGTTCATGTCATTTGTGGGACATCACGGGAAGAATTTCATTCAAACTCGAACCTATGTACCACCAGAGCTCAGAGCCTCCTCTTCTTCCACTACATGTTAGAGTGAGCATGTCCACTTTGCTGAATTGTGAGGACGCTGCATAAAAAAAAAATGGTCAGGGAATGGGAAGAACAACTTCATTGTTCTTCCTGGAAAATGAGATTTAAGGAAGTACTTCTAGTTTGCTCTCCAGAAGGCACTAATTTTGTGACCACAATCAAGTGGGGTAAATTTCATCTGGCAGCATGTGTCAGCAGGCCTGGCCTCTTGCAACTTGTTTGCCACTGTCCTGTCCTGCCTCAGTTTCTCTGGGAGATGCAGGTTAAGCATCCTTGCTTCTCTGTAGAAATACATGGAAAACTCAAGAAGTGCCACCGACCGAGACTGAGGCTTAGTGGCATGTGAGAAGACCCGAGTTTGATCTTAATAGCACACATTAAAAATAAATAAAAAGATGGACATAATGCTATACATATGTAATACAAATGCTTGGGAGGCAGGGACAGTAGGATTCCTGGGAATCAATGGCCACTTATTCAAGCCTGCTCCAAAAGCAAGGTGATTGTATCTAAGGGGTAATAGCCAATGTTATCCTTTGCCCTCCACGGATGCATGTATGTCCATGTACGTGCACACACATTCTGGAGAGAGATGGCTTGCCATCTAGATACAGTGGAGAGATTTCTCCACGTAGTCTGAGCAGTATTGGGTGACTGTGTTTGGCTGAGTGATTCCTCTTTCAAAGTACAGGTCATAAGGGTATGCTTGTCACCTTTGATTGTCATTCTGACGTTACTTTCTATTATTTCTTTTGTATGTGGCAAGCTGGTCAAAGGTTCTTAGAAAGAACTAAGGGGGATGGAATGCCTAACAAAGATATGTCTGAAAGAACACATTCCCCAGCAAGCACGATTAACTGCTAATAGCAACATTTTGCCCTTCAAATCCCCTGGAAGACACCAACTCGTCATTCCTCTTAGCATCTCCATTGGGCAGGTTATTTTTCATATTTTAAAGTGAGGAAACAAAGTTCAGATAGGTCAAATAAGTTGCTTAAGCTTGTACAGATATTGAATGATAGATCTGGGATCTGAATCTGGAGAATTCTAACCTGTGCAGCACAACTATCATGTTACACATCATAGGAATATATATGCTAGGCCATGCTAGTTTGTTTCCATGCTTATTTCTCTCTTGGGTTGAATATCTTATTATTGAATCTGGTATAGACTTTAAAAAAAAATCATCATCTAAATCTGGGATGAGTATGATGGGAACTGGAAGCCAGAAATGAGGCAGGGAAGTCTGAAATTAGGTCTGAAGTCAGAGAGAGAATGGGGGTGAACCTCCTACCCAGATCCTTAGGAGTAGCCTCTCTTTTGGCTCTGTTTCCCTGGATGAGCCAGAGAAACTGGTACTTAGCCAGGGGAGATATGGCCTGTCTTGTGTAAATACCTGCGAAATGGTACTGCATAGACCTAGCTCTGGGGACTCAGCAGAGCCATTTAAAGCATACTTCTTTTTTGCAAAAGATCAGGTATTGAGTAAAAGCTAAACCAATACTGGAGCATAGTGATGACTGCAACTAATAGTAATAGCACAGTTTGTGTCTCATTCTCTGAACACGTCTTCTGCTAGCTTGGGTTGCAAGAGAGAGAAACCAGCTTCCCTGGCTTTGGTTGCAGTGAATATTTTCCTTTCAATTGGTTGAGACAATGGCTACCGGAATTTGGACAAGTTCAAGGAAACTGCTCTTTGATGGCTAGCTCAAAAATGTCACAGCTGGTATCTTGAAAAGCTGGCCACTCAGCATTTTGTTAAATGCTTGGGAACAAGAAGATATAAAGCAAGCTCATGAAGAAATTTGGCATGATTCACATGAGCAGCAGGACAGAGAGATCTGGATGGAGGAACTACTACCCGGACTCAAGAGTCGAGCACACTGCCTGCACACTCCCTACAGGCAGGAAGCCTATTTGCTCTTGCCCACACCCAGTGACCCACAATCAGCTTCCAGACATTTACCAACTGGAAACAAAGTAGTCACTTTGTCTTTCTCATGGACTTTTTGTCTTAATTGTTATTACTCGCTTTTCAGGCTCTCTCTCTCCTAACATTTGCTGCCTTCTAGGCAGAAGCCGGGGATCACTGTGAATGGCACACAGGAAGTGGAAAGGGATTAAGGTAACCACAGGGAGGAAGTGACCCTGACAAGCCTCTGAAGGTTGGTGCCAAGGCATGATGGCTTGGGATAGCTCTGCCTGCCAGGATGGAGCTGTTCCTTCTTGTATTGTCTTCATGTAGCAGAGGCAGGGCTGGGGCTCGTATTCAAGGCAGGTGCATCCCAGGTGAGAGTTGGTTGCAAAGCAAGCACTGGACTGGAACATTGCAAATATAAATTATGAATTAAAGAAGAAATTTTGACCCTGGAGGGAGCATGCACTGCAAATCATCTTTCTTGAAGTTAACAAATACCGACAAAGTGACCTCGTTCTGTCTTAGGAGGTATACAACAAATAAAAAAGCAACAGCAACAAAGCACTAGTAAAAATTGTGCTTCAGGAAAAAAAAAAAGAATTCATTGAACAAAGCTTGGCAGACCTGGAAACATTTTTCCTCTGGAATCTTATTATTTAAGACAGTCACAGAGTGCTTGCAGAATGGTCCTGTCTGACGTCAGTTCATAGTGTCTGAAGGTGAGATATTGGAAAGGAAAAGGGGTTAAATAGGGGATAGCGATGAAGCAAGTGAGAAGATTGCGTGCTCAGATATGATAAACAATTAAACCTTTGTGGGGACAAGGGAGGGTAGGAAGCAGTAGTGTTCTGTGAAGGTGTGCCATTCATGTGGCGGAACATAGTTGATGAACTCTTCTTGAACTTGGGGGGGGGGGAAGCAAGGATTAACAATAGATGTTGCAGAAACATAGGGAGAGAGTACATGCAGCCATGCGGCACAGTTAGCATTGTGGAACTAGAGGGACAGATTCCGTATGGAGGCCAGAGAGTGGGCTGCAATTTAGGAAAACCTGGAGAATCAATCTTATATCTGTGTTTCGGAATGGTGCAAACCTACAGAGATGAAAAACAAAATGGTTTTTAATATAACCTGCTTTGAAGACAAACATTAACCTAACTGAGGTCTTGTTCTTCCTGGCATTCTCAGTCACAGAAAACATATACAGTTTGACAAATAGTCTATTTTTATTCTAGTTAGTATCCCTATATGCAGGGTACAGAATGATATCCGTGGGTTAGCAAAAGAGACAATACATATATTTGTAAACTAGCCTCCAAAACACTTGTCTGTGTTGTCAAAGGAGTAGATATAAGAACAGTCCAAATGAGAGGGACCAGTAAAAATTTAGACTAAGCACTGAGGAAGAACACAATCGTAAAATCACTGTTTCAATTAGAAAATGGAATTAAATCTTCAAAGTCATGTAGAAAAGTATTCATGATATTTAAAATCATAATGTTAAAATGATCTGGACCTTCAAAGAATTAGTAACAAATGCAGGGTACGATGGAGTATGACAGGGGAAAAGAATATGATAAACTCATTGTCCGATGGAGGAAGTAGGGACCGTGTCTTTGTAATATGTTTGTAGCTTTATTTTGGAGGTGTATGTCTAGTTTCTATTCTCTAAGATGAGTATTTGTTGAATATATAATGAAAGTTGAATATAAAAACTAACAAGAAAGCACCGGAAGGTAAGTTATATCTGAAAAACAGCAGCAGCAGCAGCAGCAGCAGCACCACAACCACCACCACCATCACCACCACCACCAGCAGTAATAGTAGCAGTAGTAGCACCACCACCACCACCTTGAAATCCATGTGAATTTTAGTCTACAAGAACCAACTAAATATTTAAATCTATACTTCTGAGTCAATAATACAGAAGGAATTTGGGAGGTAATTGTGGAATCTCGAAGGTGTCCACTCTTCTTGGGAAAGCTGAACCACCACTATTGTCCATTTGGGCATGATATAAAAGGTAGGAAGAACTGCCACAGAGCAACTCAACATTCCTCATGCTTCTATAAGGCGACTGGGAAACACCCACTAGAATTCAGAGTTAACTTTATACCAGAGATACTATGAAGGACTTTCTCCAATTATTCCCCACCCCTGGGGTTGAGCTTTGGTGTACAGAAGCAGATGTTTGAGTCTACCCTTCTTAGTTCCTCATGAGGAAGATATGGGTAAAAGACAGATTGCAAAGATTCTGGCAGAATTCAAAGGCACTGGCTGTGCAGAACTCTTAACTTACTGAGAGAAGTGGTAGGTACTCACTCACTGCTAGGTCCTTGTGTCCAGAGAATGGTGTGCTAAGTCTATCTAAACTCTTGAGACCTGTGTGCTATGTAAACCATCAGTGGAATGGTTATCTGGAAAGTTTGTTCCTGATGTATTTCTGGAAAGAAAGAAACTGGGACAGAACAGGGAGGTGGGGCTGATATCCAGAGAGGACCTAGGGATCTCATCCCTATTCAGTGCATGTGCTTTCCTACCTTGGGCAATCTCTTGTTAACACAATTCCCAAACTACCTGTACAAGATATTGGGAGAGAATCCCCTTCTTTACTTACAGTTTCAATGACGAGGGTTATCGCCTTTTGCTTAATAACTAACTTCTCTCTCTCTTTCCCCAGGAAGGAAACAAATCAAGCTATTTATGGCTCCCTCTTCATTTGGTTGCATAAGAGCAGTTCTTCTTGGGAAGGGTGCACTTCCGTACTTTGGGATCCTGCAGTCTAGAAAGGGAAACTCCTTTGATGAATCACTGACCAAGTCAGGGCTTGGCTGACCTCAAGTTTTCAAAATTGAGCCTCCCGCACCACATTCTTTGGGAAGTCTTCTCGGATTTCTCAGTATGTTGGAGTACCAACCAACAACACCCCTTCCTTCCTTCTGCCTATGTTCTTGCTTGAATATGAGAAATCTGCCTCTGGGCCAGATTTCCTCAACTTTCACTAGAAAGTCATGAAGAAACAATGGCTCTATTCTTAAGAGCAGCAGCCCCGAGCACATGCAGGAGGTATGGGCTGTTGACATTTGCTTCATTTTGCCCATGCTGAGGTTTATCTGTGTCCACACTGCTTCCTGGGTTCCCGCCTTTTCAGAGTTCCTCACCATTATGAGCCTACCCAACAGTTGTGCTTTTAGTTTCCTGTATTAAGGTCTTTTCTTCTTGAAATGTGCAGAGAGCCCAGTTTCTTCATATTCAGACTGTGAACCGCCTAGCTGAATGAAGAGCGTTGTTCTGGGGCAGTCCTTTAGCACCTCCTTGCTGTTATCACCCCAATCAGTAGCTTCAAAGGCGAACTACAGAGTGTGAAGCACAGCAGGAACTAGCAGCATTTTATTCAGCTGCTGAGAGACACACACTCAGACAGAGAGACAGAGAGACATGAAGACAGAGAGACAGAGACAGACAGACAGACAGGGAGAAGCACCCCCCAGTCTACAGCATGCCTGTATAAATATATCACTTACATGCCAAGTAGAACATTGCAAGCTCAAGTCTAGCCTGGTCTACATCTTTTATGCCTATCTGGGTGACATAGTAATGTCCTGTCTAAAGAAAACACAAAGACTGAAGGGTAGCTCAGAGGGAGAGTGGGTGCCTAGCATTTAAGAGGCCCTATATTCTATCTCTGGTGCTACAGAAAAAGAAATGAGAAAAAAAGAAACATGCCTTTAGGGCCACCAGGAGTTGGTGGCTGACCCAGACACATACTAGGAGCTCAGCAAAGGCCTCCTAGGGGGACCACAGCAAGAGGGGAACGAAACTAAAGAAACCAATAGCAGTAAGTCAGGGAAGCTGGTGAGTCATTGCAGTTCCGCAGGGTTAACCATCTAACAACTATTCATCATTCAGAAACCAATTAAATTTCCCAGCTTTTAACCATGTTCTGGTTTTGTGCAACTTGCCAATAATCACTAGTTAATGGGGAGGGTGGGAAGAACTTAGCTAGATTCCCAGTTGTTGCAGGTGTGTAGCATATGGGTCACCTTCCTTCCAGGGAGCTTGCAATTAACACTTTGTCACCTTGGAGATCCATGGAGGAAGGTGCATAAGTCCATTTTCTCTTGAGCTGTGTACACACACACACACATATATATGTAAATATATATGTGTGCTTGTATATGTATGTACATGTGTATGTATGTATGTATGTATGTATGTATGTATGTATAAATCAATGTGTGTCTTAAATCAAGTGCTGGCAAAGTTTATCCTCAGAGGCAGAGAGTAAGTATCTTTAGCTGTGCTCACTTGTTCTGTGCCCAAAGTATTAGTACTCTGCCACTGTACAAAGATCTACCATAAGCTTTTTGCAAATTAATGAGCATTACTGTATTTTAGTGAAACTTTACTGACAGCAATAGGGCAAATGAAGAGTTTTATAAGTTTATCCACTTGTTCAGTTTTGCAAATAAAATTAGTTCAAGTTGTCAAAATCATGTTTATTTAAAATGTTTACAAGAATCTGGTCAGTGGGCTGTAGTTCACAGCATTTACTCTTAGCTAGATCACCTTTGCCAAATTATTTCCTTATCCAAATCTAAAAAATACACTACCCTCACTTATCTTTTTTTTCCCTATGAGTTCAGAAGTTGGTCTTGAAATGAGGGGGAAGGCACAGCTGGCCTGGCGTTCTAACACTTACCGAACAAACCTTGAAGCTGGACGAGACACCAACCTTTATTCAACCTTTGCTACTGTTGAGGGCTCAGTGGTATGAGATTGTCCAAGCATAACAATATGCAGGAGGCATGCGCATATGAGTATCACATCTGTTTCCAGATGCTCAGGCTCTTTTTTTTTTTTTTTTTTTTGGTGGCTGGGTGCTGAAGCCCAAGATCTAATTTAAGGAATGCACAGAAACTGACCAGGTTGGGACGGTAGTTTCCTTGAAGAAGTCACAGCTCTGTCTGTTCAGGGGTTATACCAATTGTTTTTTCTCTACTCCATTCTTTCTTACTTTTCCTTTCTACCTTCCTCTATGTATCATTTAAAGCATCTTACTACAGGTGTAACATACTGCATTCCTTATAGAAAAATGATAAATTTTAGATAAGCCCAAAGCAGATATATATGCAGATAAATATTTTATAAAAATATGCCGCCATACAAATCACTATCTTCTCACTGTTATATACACAATAGGATTTTCTACCTATGTGTACATTTTAAAAGTCAGCTTTAAAATTTTTTATTGACAATTTTTTCATATAGCACATTTTGATCATGTTTTCCCTTCCCCAAATTCTTCCCAGATTATCCCCACCTCCCTTTCCACCCAACTTTATGTTTCCCCCTCTGTCTTAAAAAAACAAGAAAATTAACACACACACACACACACACACACACACACACACACACATACCCCTCTCAAACCCACAAAAATGAACATCAAAATGAACAAGCAAAAGACCAATAAGACCAAAAGTGACCAAACAAAGAAAAATCTACAAAAATACCATGAATTAGTTTTGTGCTAGTCAACGCCTTCTGGGCATGGGGCTTGCCCCAGATGTGGTTAATATCTCAGTCAGCTTTCTTGTTGCTGTGACGAACTCTGGAGAGAAGCAGGCTAAGAGGAAGAAAGCTTTCTTTTGGCTCATGATCTTGGAGGTTTGCATCCAAAGTTGGCTGAATACCTTGCTTTGAGCCCAAGATAGGGTAGATGATCATGGCAGCAGGGGTGGATGTTAGTAGAGACAGATCACCTCTCATATCTGTAAGAGGAGGGGCAACAAGGGCAAGAAACACATCAAGAGTATGCCTCCAAATGACTTGCTTCCTTTGTCTGTCCCCTAAAATTTCTAGTATCTACCAAAGTTGTGTGACCACCAGCTGAGGACTATGATGTCAACCCAGGGCATAGTAGGGGCATTCCACATTCAAATCAGAGTACTATACCCATGGTTTTTTCTTCTTGCCACCTTTCTTGCTTGCTTGAGTTTGTTTCTCTCTTTTCCTTGTTATAGTGCTCGACAACTCATCTCCAGTATGATTTTTCTCTTGTAAGACTGTTTTTTTTTTTTTACTCATTATACAATTTCTTATTCCTCATCTTCCTATATCTCTATTTCCAACCTTCTCCTTGACTCTATGAATATATTATTTCCAAGACATCCCATACACAAGGGATATAACCGCCTTTGATCTCTGATGACTATATTATCACGATTCATCTGTGCTGTATCTTTTATCAGAATTCATGCCCTTTTAAGGCTGAATATTAGCCCAGTGTGAGTATATACTGTATTTTCTTTGTCTATTCATTTATTTGTGGGTGGTTGAATTGCTGTTATTGTAGTTATCATGAAAAATTATTAATCTACATAGGAGTGCATAAATAGAGCCTCCATCCCACTTATTTTTAGACAGGCTCTCACTCTGTAGACCTGGTTAGCCTAGAATTTACTATGTAGCCAGGATGGCCTTGAACTTGCAGTAAACCTCTTGAGTGCTAGGATTACAGATATGTATTGTACCTTGCTTATTCTCTGTCCTTCTTGGTATATACCAAGAAGCATATTTTCTAGAGCATATGGTCATTCTATGTTCTTATCTTAAATTTCTGAAACAATATAAAATGCCATTTCCCTGAAAACCTAAACGATTTCATCAAATTAAAGACTATCCACATTCTCACAGTTATTTTGCTGTTGTTTCAAAGGTGTTTTCCTCCTGTATGTGAAATGACTCTGCTTTGACTTAAATTAAGACAAAGATTGAACAAGTGAAGAATTCACATACTTTGTTCAATAATATATTCTTCCTTTAAATGTTCATTTGTGATGTCCTTACTAGGGGCTTCCTGGTCTCTTGGTCCATGACTTATTTACTGTGAGAATGTAGCAAGTTGTACAACTTCTGCCTGTCTCAGTTTCTGAAGCCAAAAATGCAGTAACATGCATTATATAAGATTTTATGTAAGAATAGTGATGGCACATGAAACAAACCAGCAATAGTTAAGTGTGCATTGGCAGTACTTAATAAATATTAATAATTGCTAACAATATCATTGTATACCAAATTTGTGGGTCTAAGAAATTCCTTTGTGACCTTGACATTGTTCTTATTTTATTTTATAAAGGTCTAAAAATCAGCTACAGAGTTGTAATAATTTCTTTGTTAATACCATGTGGGACAGGTCTCCTTCTTCAGAGAAGTCTGGACCAGACAAGAAAACTAAACCCAACTGATCAACCTCTTTCTGTCTTTGTCTGTTTTAGAACAATTCTTGGTCACATAGCCCAGGGGGCCACCCCTAGAATGCACTGCTCAGGCCTTGGTTTTTAAACAACCCTCTCTCATAATTCATTACCAGGCTATCGTTCTTGCTGATCTGTGGACCTGAAGCCTTTCTGGGACTCTGCACAGTGATGCATGGCCTAGAGAAAGCTTAGTCAAATATTTACATGGAAGAATGTGGCATTTCCTACCCTGCTGCTCCGATTACCATCAGGGCCTTATCTTTCCCCATAAAAGGAAATGCAGACATGTATTAAGTTGTCAACACTCAAAAAATACAAGGTCTAGAAAAGAAAGTCTGGGAGATTTCCCAAAGTTCTACTGCATAATGTATCTGAGGGCAGGAAGCAGGGAAATGTGGTACCTCAGAGTCTGTGTGGCTGGTAAGTTTGTGAAGTCAGGTGCATGTCAGGTGTAAAACATCCAACTTTGCAATAAATGGGTGGCTTTGGGAGGGAGCAGAAGATGGTGTAATCATTACTTCTCTTACCTCTTGTATTTGACTGGTCCATCAAAGGTACAGAAATACCAAGGGTCAGGACAGGTCCCCATAATTGTGATAGAAAACTTGATTTCTTAAATGAAACAGAATGCTGCATGAAAGTGAGCTAGGAGGTAGAGCTCTGCAGTGGAAACCTCTCCACAGCACTGACCTCCCAACTCTGGCATGTCATGAAGATGCTTTTTGGCCCTAGTCTCCTTGTCTGTAAAAACTACACACACACAATAACTTAGTATTTGGTATTCGTGTAAAGATGACATGAAATGATCTCTGCAGTGTCAGGATTGTAATTGGCTACACAACAGATATGTATATATGTGTATATATGTGTATATGTATATATATGTATATATGTATATATATATATGTATATATGTATATATATGTGTGTGTACACATGAACAGAACAGCATCAAAATGATAATGTCAAGCTATTTGGACCTTCCAGATGTTAGAATCATGAGCAACATAAAATTCTCTTTACTTCATAAATTTTCTAGGATCAAGTATTCTATTAAAACAATACCAAATAGATTAAGACAGCATTTACTATACTAGTTGATGTCACAACTTTGATTATTATAATCAAAGAAATACACACCCCCCATGTATGTGTATATATATATATATATATATATATATATATATATATATATATATATATATACACACATACACACACACACATATCATCTTCTCCATCTTTGTAGGGTTCACAGCATAGCCACGGTCTCAGCCTTGAGCAGTTTTTGGCTGCTTTTGGAAGTTTGAAAAGTTTTCCATGTATTGATCTACCACTTGTCTCCTGGTAATGGTCAGAAAGCCAAATAGAGTTGGTCCCAGCTTTCTTCTACCTGACAACCTTTCTAATACTACAAATGAGCTTTTAGGTAACATGGGAACTGGGATATTCTTAGGCTCAAATTGCACTTGGCAGTACAGAGGGCTTTTAGGACTCATCCTGACTTCAGGAGAGACTCAGCTTGATACTGGGGGTCTTGTGAACCTATCTTGTGACAGCTTGATTTTCAATTTAAATACTAACCATACAAACTAACTCCACTGGAATTCATAAAGCATATTAGCATTCATTCTTTTGCCATGTCCTTACATTGGCTGGATGAGATTGTCCCGAACAACTTATTATTTCTAGTTTATTCTCAAGTACAATGAAACTCAGAGTAGTGATTAGCCCAAGCCACTCAGCTAACCTCTCACTGTGTTGAAACTCTGTGGATGCTGATGCAATCCTACCTGCTGTCTTTTCTGTTACGTGTCTCATATCCATCCATCAAACTTTCCCAGAACTTGTTTATTGGTCTTCCCTGAAAATGCATCTCATGCCACATTGATTTTATTAGGTAAATCCTTCTTCCCCAAACCATAAATCACAAGATCAATCTCCAAACCTTTAGAATGTCCCTCAGTTCTTTAAAATTGTCTTCTTGCTCTGAGCTTTAGGGAACATGAGGCACATGGGTGGAACACAGAGAACATACTATAGGGACAATATGCTGGTTGACTGATAGTCAGGGAACTTTGGAAGCACAATGGAACAGGTTGAGAATGTGCTACTATGAGTACTATGAGCTACTATGGGTTGGAGATCCCCGAGATACAATTTAACAGCATGCACATCCTTAGAACAGTATTCTCTGGGCAGTGATGGTGCACACCTTTAGTCCCAGCACTTGGGAGGCAGAGGCAGGCAGATTGATTTCTGAGTCCGAGGCCAGCCTGGTCTACAGAGTGAGTTCTAGGACAGCCAGGACTACACAGAGAAACCCTGTCTCAAAAAAAGCCAAAGCAAAACAAGAACAGTATTCTCAATCTTCCTAATGCTGAGCTCCCTTTATACAGTTCCTCATATAGTAACCCCTAATTGTAAAGTTATTTTTGTTGCTGCTTTATAACTGTAATTTTGCTTCTTTTATGAATCATAATATAAATATCTGATATGTATGATGGTCTTAGTCAACCCCCATGAAAGAGGCAATCAACACTCAAAGGGGTCATAACCCAAAGTTTGAGCACCATGGATTTAGAGTGTTAAAAGGAGCTATGCCAGATGTTATATAAGAGAAAGTGCACCATACCTGTAAATATTAGGAAACCATAAAGAATTTTGTGTTGTTGGAACACAAGGTGCAAAAAGAGATTTTAGGAAGGATGTGTAGGAGGAAGGCCAGGTTCTAAAAGTTGTCACATGAAAGAGTTTACATTTTATCCTGAAGGCTGAAATGAACCAAATTGAACCTGAAATAGGCCAGTGCCCACTGAATTGGGGATTTGTTGGGAAGAGCCAGCTAATGGGAACTCTAGGCAGGATGGGCTGGAGGTGGAGGTGAGGAACAAGATGAAGACAGATTGTAGGCGATGTAAACACACTTGAATGGCTCAGATGAGAGAAAATAGATGACAGTGGTGATAATCATAATACTGGAAGGATTTTTAGATATTTTTAGGAAAAAAGATAAATAGGCCCAATGATTCGGTGATTGTTGATAGAGGAGCAAGGGTCCTATAATATTTACAGAAATTTCTAGATTGGCTGGAAGATGCTGTCTTATTCCTTGCCGTTGCCACTGCTGTACTGAGGAAAAGGTTTGGTAAAGAGAAAGCAAGCTGATTTACTGACAATGCCTTTCTATTCCTTTTGTGTAGTATTCAAGATGGCTGGTTAGCCACTTAGGGTCTCTTCTTCATGGGCACTCTATATACACCCCTGTGCTTAGGTGCGATCATGGAATCAAGTCTAAGGGAAATGCTATTTTCACTTCCAAGCCCAGGCCACACATACTTGTGTTTGATTTTATGTGTTCTGCATAAAAGCATAGGCTTAGGAGGAAAGAAAAATCCCCTATTCACCGTGTAGACAAAACTTAGCCATCAGTTAGGGATAGGGACTTCAGATACCATAGTAGGAAGTAATATGCGTCTATGATCTTCGTTATAGTGAGCCGCCACCTCTGCCTGATTGACGTACCCTTCTTGTTTCTTGTCTCACCCAGAGAGGAAAGATGATGAAGCTTAGCTGATAGCTATTAGGTCAAGACCCATTACCTTCCTTACTTACACAAGTGAACTGAAACTTTTCTACTTGTATTTTGCAAAAGGAAGAAACAGAGGGAGAGAAGGAGGCAGGGAAAAGGAGGGAGAAGGAGGGAGAAGGAGGGAAAGAGAGATAGAGACAGAGACAGAGAGACAGAGACAGAGATAGAGAGACAGAGAACCCTGAAGTTGGCTGGCTTTCTTTGGTCATTCTATTTTCCTCTAGTCACAAGTACCCAGAGCTCTGAGCGTTCCACATGGTTTTGCAGGAGATTCCCACACTCTACTTCTCTCTTCCTTAGAAAATAAGATTATAGTGAAGAGAAAGAAGTCATTAGAAGACAATGGAGAGAAAGTAAATCCATCAATTAACTGAAGTTCTATTGGTTCACAGTTAGCTCTGGTACATATCAGATGCCAGAGTGAGCCGTGGGCTGGACATGGGCAGGAGAGTGTTGAGCCAGCACAGGTTCCTCCTTTTTTAACACCGTGCTGTCCTCCCCTTGCCCTGGTTCTCATTTTCTTTTCAGTTCACTGTGTTTCAGCCACACTAGTCTTCTTTATGCTCCTCAAACGCTGTCCTGTTTCTTCCTAATCTTGGGGACGTCGCAAGTGCTGTTTCATCCCTTGGAAATCATTACCCATACCTTCCTTCAGTCTCTAATCTGTACAGCTTCCTTTTCCTAATCCACATGCTTGCTCTTATGTCTCTATCAGTAGTGGGCTCCGTGACCCCTGAGCTTGAGATATGCCCTGATACACCCACATATTTCATTCTGGACTTCTCCTTTGTGGCAGTCTTCTGACCTCTGATTGTGTAATCCTTTGCCCCATGCCCTGCTTTATCCAATAGAGTGTCAGCTTTTCAAGGGGAGGAATCATGTGGGAATATTCTCTCTGTTAGGAGACCTGAGCATAAGACCCCAGATAGAGGATAAGCAGGAAGCAAATATTTCTTTTTTTTCTTGGCAAAAGTAATATTGTAAAAATAAGCCATTTTTCCAAGTGGCTTTCTGAAAAACAAAATAGACACTGTGAAATTCTGAAATGAATCATCCACCAAGTAGTTAGATACTTAGTTAAATCTAAACCAGAGTGTGAGAAGCATATAGCTTCTCTTGGCTGTGTTGTCAGTACTGAGGATATCACTGGTCCCTGAACTCTACTAGGGACTTTTTCTTGGGTGCTTTCATGATGGTGACATGATGGTAGCAGTGTAACTTGGTTCTGAAAGAGGGAGAAAGAATAGTAGAGCTTGAATTGTGGTTACCTCCTTTTGTAGCTAAGCCACCTTGGGTGATATCAAACCTTGCTTTCTCTCCTTGAAAATGGAGAGCTTTCTCCTTCCAGTTTCTGCATGGGCTCTTTGCAAGACTCACATGTGCAAATGTGGATGAATATGTCTCATAGGAAGGTTGGCACTTAGCAGGGGGCTCAGGAATGTTTAGTAGACCACTGAGTACGAGGACCAGGTTCAGATGCTGAGTCATAACACACTTGAACTGACCAGTCTGAAGCTGTTAATGAGGCACATGAGTACTTTATCCTTTACTAGTGAATGAAGATACTGATTTACTTTCAAAGGCAAAGGACAGAAGAGGAGGGTTAGATCTCTAATTTTCAACCTGTCCCTTCTTTACAAAGCATACAATCTTGATTAAAGGACAGGCAAACCTCCAGGGCAGCCGTAGACCTAGCGTATTCTTTTGGAAAGAACCTGGGGATGATACCATCACTATTGGCAAGTGGCATATTTGTAAGGATTCCTTTAGATATGCACCTGTCATGAGTACCTCCTATGTGTGAGATTAACCCTGTTATGCATGCATTGTTCTCTGGGCTGTTTATTTGTTACCTCATTTAGTGAAGAATCTAGTATTCGTTTTAAATTCACGATAAGAGCTAAAAACTTAAACCAAATACAAAGACCACAGAATAAAAGGACTAATCAATTTGTACTGTTCAGGCTGCTAGTAGGAAGCAGGACTGGTATTTGAGCCCATGTCTTTTTAAAACCAAATCTCACCCACTTTGATATACATTATGTTCAATCATCAGTAAACAGCATTTCATGAGCATTGAACCAAAAGCTTAGATAGAAAAAGTAAGCCTGATTTTAGTAATAGGTGGCAATATGGAAATTAGAATTGTAGCTGCCTAACAACTTCCAAAACAGAGTTTCTCCTGGGATGCAGAACTTTTCAGTTCCTCTCTGTAGAAGCTCAAAGTCTGATGTCCTTTTCCCCCTTTTGATAGTTCCTGAAGCCTCCTTGGCAGGGAGGGAGACACTTAGTGGAGGAGAAAGAACACTGGCCTGGGAACCATTTCTTGCACTCATTCTTTGTTAGACATGACTTTGAGAAATCCATGCAAAGCTATAGAGCCTCAGTTTTCCTTACATGTAAAATGGACAATTGCACAGCTTAACCGCCTGCAATACTGGATTTGAGAGGTCCACTGAGATGACCCTTCCATAATGGCATGCAAAGATACCATCTGATGCTTAGGCAGAATAAACACTCTGCTTCCAATCTTTGGCATTTCACCAGTCATCTCTACCTCTATTTCCTAATGGGAGCTTAAGACTGAGCAGTCTGGAAACGATACCTTCCTTCCTGTAGTTTTTATGCATCCCAAAGTGTCAATTATTTGCATTTAGGAATGTTTTCTTGCTGAAGAACTGCATTTTGATGCCATAAACTCAAGACAGCATTCTGATGAAAATTGTTTCCCTTGACATACTGTGAACTCTTCATTTCCAGACAGTTTGGTTGCACAAATACATCCTGTCTGGTGCATCTTGTCTTTTTCAAAATTATGACTTCACAGGGACAGCCATTTCTGCTATTCTCCAAAGCTGGCTTTGGCAGTTTCTGTCACTGTCAGAGAACCTTGATGGAATTACAGCCTTGTATTTCAATTTTGCTCTTGTTTATTATCTGCACTGCCTCTCTACTCAACTTGCTTTAGCTTATCTGAGAAGACACAGCTAGCCATGAATGAGCCATGTGGTCTAGTCAATTGCATTTCCACAATTTCATTAGATGACTGGATAAATTAACTTTAGTAGACATGGTTGACAGCCTTGAGTGTTCATCAGTCTTCCATGGTTTCTAGTTTCTGCTTTTCATGGAAGCATCTGCACCAAAAGTAAAATGAGGAGCCAGTGGAGCTGAGTTGTTGGGCTCTGATTCTATCAATCTTGGAGGGTACCATAGACATAGAGCCTTTTTGTTTTGGCTAGCAGTAGGATTCACAGTGCATAGAACTCAGGGCAGGGCTGGAGGAGCAGAGACATGGAAGTTTCTCAAGGTACCCTCTCACTGGTCTTTCACCTGTGCACTTGAATTCCCAGGCAGAGAGAAGCAAGGCCAAGAGCCCCTTCACCACTAAGGTGCACAGGTCAAGGAAGGTAGAATGAACTTAAGCAATTTGACTGAGGAAAGTTGCCTCTTGGGTGATTGTCACGGGAAAGAGATGTGTTGGAAGATTTTGTGGCCTTCACAATTTCATAACCCACTTAGGCCATTTAGGCCAAACTGAAGTGTGTGCCTCAGGTGGCTGGTAACAGGTGAAGAAGCACAATTAGAATGACTAAGCCACAAATATATGATATTAGATTCTCAAGGTGGCTTAGCTGGTACTTTAGCAGCAGGCCAAGCATTTAGATCTTGTTTATATTATCTCTACATGAGGCATGAACCATATGCTTTTCCACTTAGCAGGTGAAGAAATTGAGTCAGGTCTATACTACAAGGTAATGAAGGAGTACTGACTTCTACTTTAGTGCCAAATCTTTATCATTCTGTTTGAAAGAAGCCCATTGAGTATTTCTGAAATCTTATGGACTTCATCCACAAGATTTCATCCATGTGCTAGTATTTACAAATGCCAGTATTTACAAACACTATCAGAACAGGTGTGGTACCTTTAAGACTTGTGGTGAGCCTAAAGAACCAAATTCTCTGATGCAGTCTTCTAGAAATGTATTTCCTTGCAGACAGGAACATCACTGTTTGCTGTATGAACCAGAGGTCTGTATCCTGAATTGTATTTTGAATGATTGCAGAAACAAATTCTTGCCGTTTAGTTTGACACCAGAAGTCAGCCAATCTAATTTGAAGCACGATCTGGGATGTATTTGGGCAAGTTTTGGAAGGGACATGCTTTGAACCTCAGTTTCCATACTTTTAAAGTGCATCTAAAATCATCTTCCACTGTAAAGCTAGATAAATGAAGTTAGCATACAAACAAGAGTGGGCTATGGCACATAGTGGGTTCCTAATAAAACGTACTTGGTACTGGACTAGTTCTTTCTTTTGACTCTGAAAGTGTCCTTTTCCTAAGACAATACAGAGTAGACACTAACTTTCTTTTGGTTCCTGGGTCTCCCTCTCCTAACTGTGACACAGGAAGACTCTCTCACCTTTGTTCCTTCTTCTCATCTGGGTGATTTCTCACGATACCATCAACTTCTCTGTGTAGGTTTGGTGTGTGGTGTGTATCTGTGCATGACAGTTAGAATGTGAGCCACCATCCAAAGTATGTAACAAGGACTAATGCAGTCTCTTGTATTTAGATTCAAATAACTGCAAGTAGAATGTACAAGAGACAGGATCCACTTCCTCCTATTTCTGAATAGGTGATGAGGAGATGGGTGGGTTCCGTTGGGGAGATACTCAGGAGAGAATACACATGGGATCTGTACCTGACTATAACCCACATTGGAACCCACCTCACATTGATGGTAACAAGCGGAACAGCCCAAATGAAAGGACTAAAAGGGGTTTTTCTCTTGCTGTAACCATGCAATTGCCAAGAAATCTTAGGATAATTTTGGGCATGGTAGTGTGATAGGGAGTAACAATGAAAGGTTGGCCAGGGTGGACCAGAATCTTTAAAGTTAGTTCTAGGGAATTCTGAGGGGTATTTGTTTTTCAGCCTGTAGAACAGAAGGGGAGACAGAGAAGATACTCCAAATCCTTGAAGGAGATGACAGGCTTCTTTTCTGTTGAATAGAAGTTGGCTAAGAGCACAGAGGCCTATGTTGTAAAGCAGTAGTTGGCCAACCTTTCCTATAAAGAAACAGGTAATAAGTAGTTTAGACTTTGGAAGCCACATGATCTCTCTTATAGCTACTTAAATTTGTCTTTGTAGCACAAAACACCGCCATGATCAACATGTCAATAAATTAATATGACTGTGTCCTAATAAAACTTGGTTTATAAAAACTGACATTAAGTACCATTTGCCAACAGATAATAGCCTCCCTCCACCCAGTCCCAATATAAATTCTTTTCTTTTACAAAACTCCAAGCTTCCTAATAATAAGACTATTCAGAATTGCCTAGGAAATTTTAGTCTATTAAAATAACCTGGACGAACTAGAATAGGGTAACATAAAGCCAATACATTTATCAGGCAGAGACCTTCTCTTAGAAATATATGAAGAACACTTACACCTTAATAATAATAAGACATCCCTGAACATGGGTAAAAGTTAGGAACAGAGCCTACATGAAAGAAAATAAAGAAGTGGAAAATAAATATCCATAAAGATGCACTATATAATTTTTACAAGGGAAATGAAAATTAGAACATCAATGAACTCTCAAGATACCCATGAACATGACTGAACTCAGAAAGATGATGTCATGTGTCCATGTTAAGTGTAAACAATTAAGTCTCTGAATTGCTGGGGAGAGAGTAAAATACCAGATTCCAGAGATCTCTGTGGCAGCTTTATACAGGGTTCAGCTGTAGCTTTTTTTCTCCTTTTCTTCCTCCTTCATCCTCCACCTCAACCCCCTTCTTCTTCACCTTCCTCCTTAGCTTTTTTTTTTTTTCAAGACAGGGTTTCTCTGTGAAATAGCCCTGGCTATCCTGAACTTGCTTTGTAAATCAGGCTGGCCTCAAACTAACAGGTTTATCTGTCTGCCTCTGCTTCCTGAGTACTGGGATTAAAGGCGTCCCATACCCAGACTTCAGCATTTTGCTTTTTTTCATCAACGCAACATTGTTCTCCGTGTTTAGTAAAAGAATATACATTTAACAAAAAACTTGTGTAATGTATTTGTAGCTACTTTACTTGTAATTACCCAAATTGGAAATGGCTATGGACAGGTGAATAGGTAACTATACAGTAATGTTTGTGTACAATATATTTTTATATGTACATATATAAACACATATATACATATATGTGTACATATATACATGTGTGTATACACATGCACATCAAATGGAATATTGCATAGTAAGGAAAGGCAAACTGTTGATATTATATGAAGGCATTTTACAATATATTGAGGAGAGGTATTAGACACAAACTATATACTATGATATTCCATATACATGAAATTTTAGTTCAGAGAAACCTGCCCACAACAACAGACCAGATGAACGAAGAGCAGATTAGTAGTTATATAAGAGAATGGATGTATTTTAAAGTATTGTGGAAAAAAGTTCATATTTCAAGGACAAATTTGAGATTCTGTATGTGGGAGTGGCTAGCTGTATGTCATTAGCAAACTATGTCAGGTACTTAATGTAGGCAAGTTATTTTGTGTTCAGATTTTGATCTGATAAAATAGATTTTAGAAAACCAGAGGCTGGGGAGATGGGTTGGTTAATAAAGCCCTTGCTATGCAAGTATGAGGACCCTTGTTCAAACCTGTGCTCAGGACCTATGTTCAAACGAAGCTGTGCATAGTGGTACACATTTGTTGTCTCAGTTCTGTGACTGTAGAGAGCTAACAGGAGATCACTGGCTAGCTAGTCTGCATACCCAGTGAGCTCTAGGTCAGTATAGCTGCATGTATACCTGTATACACCTGTAGCCCTACACACAGATACATTTGAGTATATTAATGCCTTTTATTTCTCTGTGCTCATGATAGTCATACATGTAGTTTTTGCAGCTGCCCACTGAACTAGCAGTGATGCTGCTTCCACATTCCTGGTGAGAACCTAAATCTCAGAAAGTAATAATATTTGTAGGGCCGCGAACAAAATCAAGAAGTCCTTCTAATTTGAGATCCTAGAATTATTTTAAGATATTGGTTGACTGGGGTTAGCATTGAACCATGAGATGAACAAGAGCCCATGGTCTAATTTGCACATATTTCTGAGTCATTGGGAGAATAGCATCATGAATGGCCAGTCAAAATGTCAGAACTGAGACTAAAAAGATTAGCCACAATATCTTCTGAGTATGTGCATATTAGCTCCCAGGCCCTACCTCCCAAAAAGCATCCACCAAATGTTACTGTTAGTAACATTACTGTTAGTATCCACCATGCTGTGTCCTCACCAAGCCCTGGCTCAAGGTTCAGTGAACCACGATTCAAGATATCTTCTGAGAATGACTTCTGGGAATTTCATAGCCCCATGGATTTCTCAGATTATAGTATGAGCTACTGAAATAGCTGATGATACTGATGCTATAGCAGCTTGATCAGAGTAAGAATTATAGATCACAAAAATTCTTTGTGTACTTTCTCCACCCTTAACTAGCTAGGCTCTTTGGAGAACTCACTCCAAACCTCAATCTTCTGATGTGTGAAATAAATTACTGTTTAATCTTCAATTAGGAGGTAAATTTATAAATATGAAAATAATCTGCTCTCCAGCCTCATTGGCAAATGAAGAAACAAATTGTTTCAGTCAGATTTATTAGAGCACATGAAAACTGTGTCAGTGGCTTGATGAGGGTGTTTGCTTTTCTGCGTAGGGATTCGCTGGTCAGGTTTGCTGTGTGGCTTTGTATTTGAGGTTAATCCATACTTCTGGTCTCTTGTTCTTGGGTCAAGGAACAAAAGACATTTGAAAGAGGACAGAGGGAGAGAGAGAGAGAGAGAGAGAGAGAGAGAGAGAGAGAGAGAGAGAGAGAGAGAGACTGAGACTGAGACTGTAATCATAGGGAATATAAAATAGATTATTTTGCCAGTTCTAAATATATCACTGATAGTTCTATAGACCCAGAGAAAGCAAAGAAGCAAGGTGACAGGTCCCCAGCAGACTGAGACATGGCCTTTGGTAATATCAAGCCAAAAAAAAAATCATGTTATTCATTCAAGTTCACCAATGAACCAATCCTATCTGTCTTTGATATCTAGCAATCTATTACTTCTCTAGCTGCTGTGACAAGCTACCTAAAGAAAGCACTTGATGCAGGAGCTTAATTGTCTTGTGTTTTGAGAGGAGTTGGGAAGGCATGACAGCAGGAACATGAGGCAGTTGGTCACATTGCATCTGCAACCAGGAAACAGAGAGAGGTGAATGAATGCTGCTCCTTTTGGGGATCAAGCCCATGGAATAGTGGTATCCTCATTCAGAGAGAGCCTTCCTTTTTCGGTTCAATTACTCTGGAAATGCCCTGATAGAAATACACAGAAGTGTGTCTCTTTGGTGAGACACACCAAGCTACATTAACAACATCAGTGAGCATCACGCATGGGGTCGAGAATTCTCATTTGAGCAGCAAAACAAATTCTAGTTGCTGCCAGCAAAATTTTATCCATAAAATTCCAATTTATTGTTATATGCACTGTGCCCACCCCCATCAGTTCTAAGTTGCATTTTGCCTCAAGAGTTTGCATACTGTAATATCAAATGCATCTGATTTATTCTCAGGACTCAGTATTTATTTTTTCTTTTTCTTTTTTCTTTTTTCTTTTTTTTTATTCAATATATTCTTTATTTACATTTCAAATGATTTCCCCTTTCCTGGATCCCCCATCCACAGAAGTCCCATAAGCCCTCTTCTCTCCCCCTGTTCCCCCATCTACCCCTAACTACTTCCCTGTTCTGGTATTCCCCTACACTGGTGCACTGAGCCTTTCTAGAACCAGGGGCCACTCCTTCTTTCTTCTTGGACATCATTTGATATGTGAATTGTGTCTTGAGTATTCCAAGCTTCGAGGCTAATATCTGCTTATCAGTGAGTGCATACTTTGAGTGTTCTTTTGAGACTGGGTTACCTCACTTAGGATGATGTTCTCCAGCTCCATCCATTTGTTTAAGAATTTCATGAATTCATTGTTTTTAATGGCTGAATAGTACTCCATTGTGTATATATACCACATGTTTTTTATTCATTTCTCCGTTGAGAGACATCTGGGTTCTTTCCAGCTTCTGGCTATTATAAATAGGGCTGCTATGAACATAGTGGAACATGTATCCTTATTACATGCTGGGGAATCCTCTGGGTATATGCAGGGTCCACCAGAAGTGTCATGCCCAGTTTTCTGAGGAACCGCCAAACTGATTTCCAGAGTGGTTGTACCAGCTTGCAATCCTACCAGCAGTGGAGGAGTGTTTATCGTTCTCCATATCCTTGTTAACACCTGCTGTCTCCTGAGTTTTTAATCTTAACTATTCTGACTTGTGTGAGGTGAACAGTATTTATTTTTATGAAATAAAAGATGAGACTATTTATATAGATGATCTATTCAACTCTTTCTGCATTTTTTTTTTTTTTTTGTAATACTGTGGCAGGCTCTAACTATGCAGCTCTGACTGACCTTTTGTTTTGAATATTTCCATCTCAGCCTCATGAGTATTTGGATGACAGGCATGTGCCACCAGGCTCTGATTATTTCTACCCTAAGAAATAATGTGGTTCTACATTGTGAATTTCCCAAGGAAAATCTATTCCATACTAATGTCTTAAGGACTCTAAGGAGAAACAAAACCCATGTTCTTATGTACAGAAAGACATAATTTTCCTTTTATCTTGTAATATTGGAAGCACAGATGGAGAAAGGCTAGGTAGAGACACCAAATAGCTGTTTTTAAGACAGCAAAGTGACAAATTAATATGTATCAAAATACATATTGTATTTTATAAATATATATGTATATGTATGTATGTATACATACACACACACATACATATATATATATATATATATATATATATATATATATCACAGGGAAGAATTAAGAAATCAAGCAAGATTGAGATTAAAATGCCTTACCACTGTGTTGGATAAGCTTCCCTTCTCATTTAAACAGACAATAACATGCAACTCAAACTACATGGCATGAATAAAATAATCCTAAAGAGACATCTTCACCCTTTTCTTTTGACTTTCAGATTGATGAAACAGCAGAACCCAAGGAATTGTTTCATTATAAATCTTGTGATGGGATAAAAGGAAGGGCTGGTGCCACAGAGGAGGGGCTTGTCCCTAAGACCAAGTTTCACACAGTTCTGATTTGTGAGGCTACCTATAAGGAGAGGAGGCCCTGCAGATGGGACAGTGATGATGGGCAGGACCACACCTTACCAGGCACTACTTACATACAAGTAACTCTTGCCTTATGTTTAAACATAAGCCTCATGTCACAGCCAACGATGGACTTGTAGAGGTGGGGTGTTACTAGATTTCTTTGTTATTCCCACTATGGCCACTTAGAATGAATTTCCTTTTTGCTTTTCACTATTGTATCTTTAAAGGGCCTACTGAAGACAGGTGACCTTAGAGATCCCAGGGCCCAGGTTCTGACCTGCACAACTCCAGTAACAAAACCACTTAGAGTGTCATCACTAGGACAGTCACAATAAACAGTGTTCTTCCCATGCTTGTTGTACAACAGGCTCTGCTGTAAGCACCTCGTACAATCTCCTTTGGGTTTTATTGTGTCTCTTTGAAGTAGACTATAGTGTTGAGAATTTATGGGTGCATTTTCTCTATTGTATCTAAGTGACAAGATTTACCAAATCAATCTTGGGGTTCTGCCTCTTACAGTCCTTTCATCCCATCTTCCATGATTTTAGCTCTCATCCTTCATCAAAGAAACTTCTTTTTGTAACAGATGAAAACCCTTATGAACACTATTGTTCTGTAGTATTGCTTGAGGTCAGGGATACTCATTTCCCCAGACTTTCTTTTGTTGCTGAGAATAGTTTTAGCTATCCTGGGTTTTTTGTTATTCCAGATGAATTTGATAATTGCTCTTTCTAACTCTGTGAAGAATTGAGTTGGGATTTTGATGGGTATTGCATTGAATCTGTAGATTACTTTTGGCAAAATGGCCATTTTAACTATATTGATTCTACCGATCCATGAGCATGGGAGGTTTTCCCATTTTTTGAGGTCTTCTTCCATTTCCTTCTTCAGAGTCTTGAAGTTCTTGTCATACAGATCTTTCACATGTTTGGTAAGAGTCACCCCAAGATACTTTATACTGTTTGTGGCTATTGTGAAGGGGGTCATTTCCCTAATTTCTTTCTCAGCCTGCTTATCCTTTGAGTATAGGAAGGCCACTGATTTGCTTGAGTTGATTTTATAACCTGCCACTTTGCTGAAGTTGTTTATCAGCTATAGGAGTTCTCTAGTGGAGTTTTTTGGGTCACTTAGGCAGACTATCATGTCGTCTGCAAATAATGATAGTTTGACTTCTTCCTTTCCAATTTGTATCCCTTTGACCTCCTTATGTTGTCTAATTGCCTGAGCTAGCAGTGACAGGCAAGAGGATCAATGGAACAGGATTGAAGATCCAGAAATGAACCCACACACCTATGGCCACTTGATCCTCGACAAAAAGGCTGAAAACATCCAATGGAAAAAAGATAGCCTTTTCAACAAATGGTGCTGGTTCAACTGGAGGTCAGCATGCAGAAGAATGCGAATTGATCCATCCTTGTGTCCTTGTACTAAGCTCAAATCCAAATGGATCAAGGACCTTCATATAAAGGCAGATACTCTGAAGCTAATAGAAAAGAAACTGGGGAAGACCCTTGAGGACATCGGTACAGGGAGAAAGTTTCTGAACAGAACACCAATAGCGTATGCTCTAAGAGCAAGAATTGACAAATGGGACCTCATAAAATTACAGAGTTTCTGTAAGGCAAAGGACACCATCAAGAGGACAGATCGGCAACCAACAAATTGGGAAAAGATCTTCACCAATCCTACATCAGATAGAGGGCTAATATCCAATATATATAAAGAACTCAAGAAGTTAGACTCCAGAAAACCAAACAACCCTATTAAATATGGGGTACAGAGTTAAACAAAGAATTCTCACCTGAAGAACTTCGGATGGCGGAGAAACATCTTAAAAAATGCTCAACTTCATTAGTCATTAGGGAAATGCAAATCAAAACAACCCTGAGATTTCACCTTACACCAGTCAGAATGGCTAAGATTAAAATTCAGAAGACAGCAGGTGTTGGAGAGGGTGTGGAGAAAGAGGAACACTCCTCCACTGCTGGTGGAGTTGCAAATTGGTACAACCACTCTGGAAATCAGTCTGGCGGTTCCTCTGAAAACTGGGCACCTCACTTCCAGAAGATCCTGCTATACCACTCCTGGGCATATACCCAGAGGATTCCCCACCATGTAATAAGGATACACGCTCTACTATGTTTATAGCAGCCCTATTTATAATTGCCAGATGCTGGAAAGAACCCAGGTATCCCTCAACAGAAGAGTGGATGCAAAAAAGGTGGTATATCTACACAGTGGAGTACTATTCAGCCATTAGAAACAATGAATTCATGAAATTCTTAGGCAAATGGATGGAGCTAGAGAACATCATACTAAGTGAGGTAACCCAGACTCAAAAGGTGAATCATGGTATGCACTCATTAATAAGTGGATATTAACCTAGAAACCTGGAATACCCAAAACATAATCTACACATCAAATGAGGTACAAGAAGAAAGGAAGAGTGGCCCCTTGTTCTGGAAATACTCAGTGAAGTAGTATTCAGCAAAACCAGAACGGGGAAGTGGGAAGGGGTGGGTGGGAGGACAGGGGTAGAGAAGGGGCTTACGGGACTTTCGGGGAGTGGGGGGGGCTAGGAAAGGGGAAATCATTTGAAATGTAAATAAAAAATATATCGAATTTAAAAAAAAGAAAGAAAGAAAAAAAAGAAAACCCTTATGAAGAAGATAGATAACTAGTCAAAATGTAGAGAGGAAGTGACTATTATGGGCCGCTCAGCCCTAACTGATACCCCGTCATTGCAATTCCTACCTACACTAAAGGTTCAGTTCAAGATTTTTCACCCACTGAATCTTTTTAATTGTATTATTTATTTTTATGTATGTATTAGTATTTTGCCTGCGTGTGTGCACCACATACATGCAATGTCCATGGAGACCAGAAGAGGGCTTCGGACCCCTTAGGATTAGATCGTTTTAAGCCAAGATGTATATGTGTGTGTGTGTGTGTGCTGGGAATGGAGCCTGAGTCCTTGGAAGAATTGCCAGTGATTACTCACTAAGTCATCTCTTCATCTCCTTAACAGTGTAGTTTTGACCATCCATGTTATTGTTCTTTTCATATCTCCTTTAATTTAGTAAAAATTCCTCAATAGAAGTGTTTCAAAAAAACTAATGTGTATCAGTTGTGACAATTATTTAAAAGGTAATTCTAAGCTGTACTTTGGAAAGATGATGCACATTAATGTGCCTTCTTAGAACATCTGTCAAGTTTGGCGGTCACTCTTGTAGAAGGGACTCAGAGCTTGTTCCTGATTCACCTGCCAGTTGGAGGCTTTGACGACATATCTAGCAAGGCTTACAACAACTATATCTGAATGCAAACCCAACAAAAGTGAACTATCCTAACTCTAAGGAACAAATGACAGAAAACTTCTATCTCTGCTTTGTCTCTTTGATTAACATAAGTGGCTAAGAAGGGTTGTTGATGAGGGGAGATCCCATTCTTCTAAAGGAGCTTATAGCATTGTACCGAGTGATTACCTAGCAGCACTTTGTATGTAGTGTAGTGGCCATATTTGTAGCTGAACTGGGAGTTGAATGCCCGTGGCGGTGGGCTACTGATAGCTTGCTTGTAACTATCCTTCCTAAGGATGAGTGCTCGCTCAGCTTGGTAAACACCACTGTAACCCACTGTTAGGCAAGTTTGTTTCACTATAAAGCTCTGGTCTCCATCACATACTTTATATTTCAGTTAGTTTTGTTGTTTTTGTTTGTTTGGTTTTTTTTTGCTCCAATTTTGGTTTTTGGGGTTGGTGGTTGGTTGTTTTTTGAGCTTTGGAACAGAATCTCATACTGCTACCCAGGCTGGCCTTGAGATTGGAATGATCTTCTTGCCTCACTCAGGCTCCTGAGTTCCTGGACTATGAGTATAAGTATAGCCCATGCAGCTCACACATATTCTATCACACTTAGCAGAGGACAAATGTAAAATAAAAAAAGCTGTGAGCAAAGTGGGCAATCTAGGAAGCAGATTGAAGCAGCTGTCTCAGCTTACTCGGTGTGGAGTAAAGAGTATTTCTGCTGGATGGATGGATGGATGGAAGGATGGATGGATGGATGGGTGGGTGGGTGGGTGGATGGATGGATAGATGGATGAATGGATGGATGGATGGATGGGTGGGTGGGTCGATGGGTGGGTGGATGGATGGATGAGTGCGTGAAAAACAGGGAAAAAACCTGGTTTCTAACTGTGTCTTCTACTCAAGGTAGCTGGAAGTTTGAATCCCTCAGTGGAGAGAAATCCTGGAGTAAGAGAGTAATGTACAGAAGTCTAGAGGGCATAAAGAGAGCAGGGAGGTGAGGTAGCCTACGGCTCTCCACCTGGGCCCTGCTTTTCTGTGGTTCTTAGTTTCTCTCCTTCTTCTTGTTTGTATAACGTACTATCCCAGTGGAGATGTTGTATTTGCCTATTCAAGGAAGATGAGTGCTTTAGCAAAAGAAACCAGAAGGTTTAACTTTCAGAAGCCCTGTTGCCCTACCCTCTTTTGCTCTTGGTAGGCTTTCCTTACTCTTGTCTTTCATAAACAGGGAACTTGCTGGTGGGTTGGAGTTCATCCCTAGTGAGCAGTAAATGCTCACTAGTGAGTGTTTACATGATCTTGTTTTTTTCAAGATAGGCTTTCTGTGTGTTGTCCCTACTGTTCTGGAACTCACTCTAGAGATTGGTTGGCCTCTAACTCAAGAGATCTGCCTGCCTCTGCCTCTCAAGTGCTAGGATGAAAGATGGACCAGTATCACTGCCTGGCGGTTTGCATGTCTTACCTACTGCTGTTCTTGTTATGATGGAGGGATGATGAGAGCTAGGCAGAATACTGAAGTTGGTGATATTGAGGAAGTACAACCAACAGCTTAAAGTCTGCTTGACTTGGTGATTCATCTAGGATGCCTCTGTCTCAGAACATATCTCTCCATTTCACAACTGAAAGTTTTGGTTTTTGCATTTGCAGTGGATTGTGCTGCTTCAAGACAGGGTTTATTTTGAAAACCAGCTAAGTTGAGGAATTGCCTTGGGTATCTTTCGATGTATGACTGGGTAAAGAAAATCATACACACACACACACACACACACACACACACACAGAGAGAGAGAGAGAGAGAGAGAGAGAGAGAGAGAGAGAGAGAGAGAGAGAGAGAGAGAGAGAATACATAAAGGAAAAAAAATTCTGTTGTTTGTACAGAAGTAGCTGAAGCTGGTGATTACGATGTTAAATGAAATAAGTCATTCTCAGAAAGTCAGATGTGTGTTTTCTTGTCTGGGGGCTCTTCATAACAAAAGCAGACATGGCAATAGAATATACTGAGGAAAATGATGGAATCCAGCCAGAGGCCAACAAAGCCTACATATGCTCAAGATATATGATATACATATGTGAAAATTCCACAATGAAACCCATAATCCTGTAAAGTTATTATGTGATAACTGAAAGGCCATTGACATCTGAAAAATATAACAAATGGAACAGAAACAAAAAAAGATGGCTTGTTGTTGTTTCATTTCAATACAAGTAACTCTAGGAGGCCTGTAGCTTGCTACATGGGCCAAACTGACTTTGAAGTCACAGAGATCCACCTGTCTCAGCCTCCTGAGTTCTGAGCATAAATACATGCATCCCTATACCCAGATGTTTTGGTTTTTAATTCTTTGGTACCCTGAAAGGAATCTTTCTTTGTTTTTTGTTTGTTTGTTTGTTTCTTTCTTTCTTTTTCTTTGTTTTTAATTACTATTTTTATTGATTCTTTCATAACGCTATATATGTGCATATTTCTATAGTATCCATCCCCCTTACACCCTCTTTTTTTTTTAATTGATATATTTTTTATTTACATTTCAAATGATTTCCCCTTTTCTGGGTCCCCACTCCCCGCAAGTCCCGTATGCCCTCTTCCCTCCCCCTGTTCCTCCATCTACCCCTTCCCACTTCCCTGTTCTGGAATTCCCCTATACTCTTGCACTGAGTCTTTCCAGAACCAGGGGCACTCCTCCATTCTTTTTGGACATCATTTAATTTGTGGATTATGTCTTGGTATTCAAAGTTTCTAGGCTAATATCCACTTATCAGTGAGTGCATACCATGATTGATCTTTTGAGACTGGGTTACCTCACTTAGTATGATGTTCTCCAGCTCCATCCATTTGTCTAAGAATTTCATGAATTCATTGTTTCTAATGGCAGAATAGTACTCCATTGTGTAAATATACCACATTTTTTGTATCCGTTGAAGGACACCTGGGTTCTTTCCAGCTTCTGGCTACTACAAATAGGGCTGCTATGAACATAGTGGAGCATGTGTCCTTATTGCATGCTGAAGAATCCTCTGGATATATGTATGCCCAGGAGTGGTATAACAGGGTCCTCAGGAAGTGTTATGCCCAGTTTTCTGAGGAACTGCCAGACTGATTTCCAAAGTGGTTGCACCATCTTGCAATCCCACCAGCAGTGGAGGAGTGTTCCTCTTTCTCCACATCCTTGCCAATCTTTCTTTCTTTTTCTGAGACAGGATTTTCTGTTTAGCCCTGGCTGTCCTGGAACTTACTTTGTAGATCAGGCTGGCCTCGAACTCAGAAATCCTCCTGCCTCTGCCTCCCAAATGCTGGGATTAAAGGCGTGTGCCACCACTGCCCTGCTATTTTGTCACTCTTATGTCCTTAACATGACTCATGATTCAGCCATTGAATCATAAATGTATTAACCAGTCCAAAAAAAAAAATGAAGACTTCAGTGCTACAGCTAAAATATCATTGCCTTAGAAATAGTTCCTTATTTATTTATAATTTTTGCTTTTCCTTTTTTCTTTATATGTGTGTGGTATGCATATGTATGCAGGTTCACTGTGCAAAGCATTTATGTGTGTGCACACATGTATGCAAAGGTATGTGAAGGGCCCAGGTTGGTGTCTAGCTTCTTCCTTAGTCACTCTTTTCCCTATTCACAGAGGCAAACTACCTTGCCCTTGCATAGATCCGCTGTCCCTGCCTTCTGAGCACTGGGGACTGGTTTTCCTGACCAAGAATTTACATGGGTTCTTGGAGTCAGAAATCTTGTCCTCATGTTTGAAAGGCAAGGTAGTTAGTTACTTCATCTCTTTAGTTTCAAATATATCCATTAAAGGGGTTTAATCTATTAAACAATTATTGCTCTCAGGTATCTGCTATATCCTACCCCAGACTAGATGCCCTGGGCCAAGGGTTGGAGAAGGTCTATTCTTTGCTTTGAACCCCTTTGGCTTTTTTCTGCATCACATCTCTCAAGGAGGACAAGAAAGAGCCCAGAGAGTACAGAACTCTGGAGAATGCCTGATCTGCGTGAAATTTAGTTTACATGAGGCTTCCTGAATGGGAGTCATGGCTTTCATGGATCCTTGAAGTATTAATGAACAGAAATATTTTAAAGCAATGAACTTTGCCTACACAACAGCATATTTGGACAATGTGCCTTTGGCAGTATATAGGGGAGAACTTCTTTTTGTTTCTTATTCAACTGTGTTGAGCATTATCCATTTGAACCTCATTGACTTACCTGGAAATCTGTCTCCCGAGAGTAAACCTAGGCACCAGGTCAATGTTCCTGTTACTTCTGAGTCTTCAGTCTAGGGAGTCCTGTTACATTTCTCATACTGCCTTGTTCAGTGTCTTCCAGCCAAAGGAAGCATCATTAAAAAGAGCCAATTATGCTCCAGTCTTGTCGCCCAGTTCTCTATTTGAGCCTGTGAAGGGCTCCCATTCTTGTCTGTTTGGCTGATGTGAGGTATTCTGGTATTTCTCCCAAGGAGAGTTGAGAACAAAGAACCTTCCTTAACTGGGGTGTGTGCACATACATGCTTACACTGAAACATCTCTCAGATTCACAGCTCTGATGCTTTGTTCCTTAACTACCATGTGGAGAGAGGTGTTTGGACACTGTATTAATGATAGCTCTGCATATGTAAAGGGCACATTCCACTTTCAAAGGCATTTATAAACACTGCAAGATGAAAGCTTGCGCTACTCATCTTGGGAAAAGGGAAAGTTAATCACCACCATTCAGGGTCCATGGGGAAGGCCAGAGATTCTGAGAACTGCCAGGGATGTCAGAGTTCACCAAAGCAACCTCCAGGGCCTCCAGGAATAGGGAATAGTTTTTTTTTCCCTGCCCAATTTTCAATGCAAGTAAATTCCACTGTTCTGTAATTTTCAGTTTTTTATCTCTTCCTTTCTGCCTGCCTCCTTTCTTTGTCCCCCTACTTTCTCTTTCTTTTCTCCCCTGATAACCAGAGCCTGTTTTCTGTCTCTAACTTTTAGATGGTCTGCTATTGTATTGATAATTGTAATACCCAGGCTGACTGGGATAGCGAATTGTATTGTATCCCATGGCCTCTCATGCAGTAAATACCACACACACTGCCCCTCACCTTGATATCTTTCTTTGCACTGTAGCTCTCTAGTCTAAAGGACCTTGGACTTCCAACGCCATTCCTTCAGTTCTTTCATATAAGCATTGTCCCATCCTGTGTTGTTCTGGCCAGCATTGTCTCCAGGAGACAAGTGATTCTCGTCTCCAAAGCACTGAGCTAAGAATGCTGATGGAGCTGCCTTTTCTCTCTAGGTTTGTGAGAGGAAAAATGAGCATTCACAAGATGCCTGCTGTTCTTCAGCCTGCACTCAGTATTCAAGTGTGCAAGTTTCACTCAGAGCCAGCAATGGGACTTCTTACCACATCTGTCTGTTGGGAAATGGAGACGCAGAGAGATGAAGCCACAGAGGCAAAGTCTCCCAGCCAAGAGGCAACAAAACTAGTACTTTAACCCAGATGTGTGTACTGAGAGCCATCTATTGTTGCTCTGTGGCACACAGTGGGTGTTTTAAGAATTAGACAAGGTACCTTTGCATTCTTTCCCCCCCCAAACCCTCTATCTCATCACTTTCAGGTCCTAAATTTCTTGTTTTTATGGAGTAAATCTACCCAGAGAATTAGTAATGTAACTAGGATTTTATTAGCATTTGGGATGTGCCATGTTTTTTACATATTTTATGTCATTGGAGCCTTAATGACCTGTTAAAGTTCTATTGTATAAAGGAAAAATGAGTCCTGGCAGGGCTGATTATTTTTCCCTACCTGATGCTGATAGGAAGTAGCACTGGGCCTCAACTTGCTTTTTGATTCCAATTACCTGTTCCTCTGTGGTAGATCCTTCAGTCTTTTTCATTGTTTTTCCATCCCCCCCCTTTTTAATCAAGAGTCCCGTCTCTATTATATCAGATAACTAGTCCACAGTAAGATGATCTTGGCAGAATTATTGCCAAATTCTGTGTTGAGATTTGGCTCCGTATTTGTTAGAGAAATATGAATATGAAATGATTACAATGCTACTACAATGGTGACAGCAGCTGCTATTTTGAAGTGCTCCCATGTCCCCCTCGGTGCTTCGTACTGTGTCTTTGGTTTTTATAGTTTCCCCACCGGCATTCGGTTTCATCGATCTGAGAGGAACCTCACAGTTCTGTGATGTCAGGTTAAATGTACAGAAAAATGCCAATGTTGAGTTTGGATCTGGATACCTCTGACCCCTAAGCCCGCACACTTAATTAGTACCACACACAAGAAAAATAACCCCTGACCTGAATAAGTATAAAGGACTTCCAGGCATCTAAATAAGAAACTCTTCTATCCTGGGGAAAGAAGGGGATCTTATCCATTTCCCTTGCAAAATTTGTAGGATGCCATACCTTCAGTGACACAGATGTAGAAATAGAAATGAGGGTGGGAATGGATAGATGGCACTTTGCATATGCCACATTTTTGGTTTTGACTATTTGTGTGTGTGTGTGTGTGTGTTTGTGTGTTCATGTGCGCACACGTGCCATGGAACATATGTGGAGGTCAGTGGATAGCCTAAGAGTCCTTCCTCCCACCTGGTTTAAGGCAAGATCTTTTGACTTTGCTGCTGCATGTGCCAGCCAGCTTTCGGGAACTCTCTCTTCACTTCCGATCTTGTGGTAAGAGTGCCAGGATTATAAGCATGTAGCATCTAGTTCAACTTTCTATAGGTTTGGGGGATTAAAATTCACAACCTCGTATGTCCACTCTAGTCATGTTACTCACTGAGTAGTCTCTCTCACCCTGGTAGTAGCCATTGTAGATGGACCCTTCCTTGGTTAGATTCCCAGACGCAGCTGCGATTTGTGTTTAATCTTTCTCAGATGACCAGAATCTTCTCAAAAACCAAGTGCCTTGAAGACATCGCATAAACCCTAAACCTCCTGAGGATGTGTGTGGCATAAAAGAAGAGCTCAATAAATGTCTCTTGAATTGGTGAGGAGATAGTGGGTGGGGAAAGCAGGCATGCCATTGTTTGCATAGAATGTGGAGGACTGGAGAATACAACATCTGACCAGCTGTGTCCTGCTCTGTCAGTGAGTGACTACAGGTCTTGAGTTAGCTTCTTTTCCTACTCTTGGCTTCCACAGGGCATGACATTATCACAAGAGGGTTGTTAGGATCACCCTGAGACAGAACATATGGGGTGCTTACATAAATAATAAAATAAATACAATGGCTGTGACGTCAATCATACCACAATAAAGAAATCTTGCTTGCGTGGATTACCTACCCACCTGGCACTTTCCATATATTGTCCTCACAGCTATCCCGGGGGGTCATTATCTCCACAGTTTGCAGATGAGGATACTTTGAGATATTATCACTACTAAATTACATAATTATGAAACACAGAAAAGATTATGACGTTAATGTAGTTTTCTGGGAGGTTGCAGAATATGAGCGTTAAGGAGCCAAGAACGGGCAAAAGTATCCATGGGGGACTAATTTGGATGATGCTGGGGACATTTAGGCACACTGGGGCTGCTGAAAATGACTGGAAATGGGGGCCATCCTCCTTCCCTGAAACTCAATGCATCATGAATGGCCCAGGGACAAGTCCACATCCACATCACTCTGGAATGGACCTCCTTGGGATGCCTGGACTGGATTAAAGCAGCCCACTTTTGATGCCAACTGGCCACAGGCTTTGGGCAACTGCATTACCTCATCCTCTTTGCTGTCTTGAAGAAACAAAGATAATAACACTTTCCCAAGGCTGGGGCTGGGTGCATCTTAATTTATGTGTGTTTTCAAATGGCTTTGAAGATGGCAAATGTTATTTAAGTGCTAAGTATTATTATTTACTGTGGTTCTAAGTGCTGTTTCTCCTAGCTATTGTCAGGCTACAAAACAATAAAGGAAATGGTAAAAGGGCCTGTGAAGTATCCAAACATCTATAAATGAGGTAACTTTGGCCTGAGCTCTGTGATGGTATCTATAAGCCTAGCATTAGCTTTGTAGCATTTTTGTGTGGGCAGACAGTTGCCTAATTTGCACTTGAGCATGCCAGCAGCAGGCCCTGGCTCAGGTTTGGCACACACTGGTGATGCAGGGCTCTTTGGACAGAACTGGGATGCTGACATCATGCTTTGCTGGGTTCTCTTTGAGATGCAAATAAGACGTTGGAGGAGCCCCTTGCCCTTTCATCATTTAGCCTTAATAGAAGTGAATTAACATTCATTGAGCCCTCCCCTGTGCTGGACACTTTTATGAATGTGATCTCATTTTTTTTCTCAGGAGAGTCTAGTGAACTGGCCCTGAATGTTCCCATTTTACAGGTGAGGCAACTGAGGCTCGTGGAAGGTAAATAATTCATCCCTGATCACATGAGTAGTCCAAAGCTAACCTATGTTTAGAAACTGGGACAGTCTACAGACATGTTCCTTTATTATGGGAAACTGGAGGCAACATGCCTTGCTTTGCCTCTCTACCTCAACTGCCTGGGCATGTTCTCTCTCTTAAGTGCCTTGGTTACTGTCCTTAAACATCCTGGACCCCTCTCCAGTGTCATTGAATTTTTGTGCTCTCTTTCCATTCCTTGATCCTCAGGGGCTTCGCCTTCTGTTTCTGGGCTTTTCTCACAAACTGCTAAGCAAATGGTCCATTCTCCCTTGGTATCTGCTAAACCTGTCATTTGTGTAGGAATGTTTTCTGACACCCCAGATAGCAGTTCTCTGACATTCGTCCCCCAAAAACATCTCCATCAGCATTACCTTCAAACTTGTGAGAAATGCAAATTTACTGGCACCACCCTGACCCTACCAAATCAGAAACTCCTCTGCGCCCTGAGCAGGAGGTCCATCTCTCCTGGGAACATCTGCTTACCTGTCTCTGAAAATGACCATGTTTCTCAGCCTCAGCAGGATTATCATTTTAGGTCATCCAGCTCTTTGTTCTTCTTGTCTGTAAGGCAGAGTGTGCCTAGCACAGTGGTTCTCAACCTGTGTGTCTTGACCTTTTTAGAAGTTGAACAAACCTTTCACAGAGGTCACCAAAGACCATTGGAAAACGCAGATGTTTACATCACAATTCACGACAGTAGCAAAATTACAGTTATAAAGTAGCAACAAAAATAATTTTGTGTTGGGTGGTCGCCACAACATGAGGAACTGTGTTAAAGGGTTGCAGCATTCATTAGGAGGGTTGAGAATCACCAACCTCCTGGGGCAATCAAGAGCCTCTTAATCTCTAGTACTTGGGTGTGCTCAAACTACCTCTTCCTACTCCCCTAGAGCTGGTACCAACTAGACATGCTTTCAGAAGTTGTGTACGTTCTTCTGATGGGCAAACTTGAACCATTAAGCTTGACTCATGTATACGCCTCCCTGCCACACTCCCCAACAACTTGCAAACTTGTCAGTCTAGGCTACCTTAATGGATTCTCTTGCTTAAGGCAAGTATCCCTTCGTCCAAATCAGCACTGGATCTAAAGCTTTGAAAGGACCCTGACATTAGGAGCTGGAGTTGGATCACATGCAAACAGGATCTTTGATGCACATCACACTCTGAAAGAAAGACCTCCTCTAGGGAGGTCCTTGGTCCTATAGATGCCCCAGCAGTGGGGAAATCGACGAGGTCTACGTGGGAGTGGGTTGGGTGGAGGGGCATATTCTTGGAGGTAGGGGGATGGAGGATGGGTTGGGGGTGTTTAGGGAGTGGGGAAACCGGGAAAGGTTATAACATTTGAAATATAAATGAAGAATATTTCAGTAACAGAAAAAAGAAAGAAAGACCTCTTCTGACAAACCCTTGGGAAGAAAGAGTACAGGGGCAGACAATGTGATTAAATATTGGACAGAGAGAGAAACACGTTCTTAGAATGACACAGAAGCAGTCTCTTAAGACAGGCTCAACATCACTGTTACCAAAAGAGAAACAAAACCGCATTCTGACTGCAAGAGTTGTAAGGGGATTGTTGACAAAAGGAGGCTTGTCTCAGCCTGCCGTGGGATGGATCAGTCTATCTGCCAGGGATACATACACCCAAGGTCTAGACGTAGGGGAACATATGTGATGACCTTTCAGATCCCTGGCATTTCCTCAGACTGTAAAATTTCTTCTAGAACTAGGGACATCTAACATGGATGTAGAAATAGAGGACTGGCTTGGATCGTCTGTGCCTGGTTTTGCCTCTCAGGCTCTAGATCACAGCACAAAGCAGTAAGACGCCATGGTTTCATGGCTACTACCAGGCTTTAGGTAATCTTACAATTTTGGAGTTATTGCTAAGATATGAGAAACTATAGATGCCAGTTGAGGTGATATTTGCAAACTGTGTATGCCTGCTTATGTGTTTATATCTCCCAAAGAATTATTTTTCTTGAAGAGACTTTAGAAGCAAGAAAAAAAACATATAAATATTATATTTCAGTCTTTTTTAAAGATTTATTTATTATTATATGTAAGTATGATGTAGCTATCTTCAGACATAACATAAGAGGGCATCAAATGTCATTACAGATGGTTGTGAGTCACCACGTGGTTGCTGGGATTTGAACTCAGGACCTTCGGAAAAGCAGTCAGTGCTTTTAACTGCTGAGCCATCTCTCTAGCTCCTATATTTCAGTCTTTTAATCAAATTGTATTAACAAATTTTTCTGCCATCACTCCATTTAACATAATATTTTAAGTGTGAATCTGTGCTATTGTAAAATGGCATTACTTTTAAACTCATATCTAAGTTCAATTTCAACCTATTCTTAAATTTCGCCATTAAAACATTCCAGCTTTAGAAATCAAGGTATGGGGCCTCGAGAGATGGGTTAGCAGTTAGGAGCACTGACTGCTCTTCCAGAGGTTCTGAGTTCAATTCCCAGTAACCACCTGTTGGCTCACAACCACCTGTAACGGGATCCAGTGACCTATTCTGGTATATCTAAAAACACTAGAGTATACATAAGTACATAAAATAAATATTAAAAAAAGAAAGAAATCATTTAGCTATTCAGAAAGGGCATAGAAATGTATACTTTCCTAGACCAAAACCAAACCAAACTAAACCAAACTAAAAAACAACAACAACAGCAACAACAACAACAACAAACCACCTAGAACAGAAACAAACAAAAAAAATTTCATTCATATAGGAGGTTTACAAAAGATCAGTTTACTGATTCTCAACCTGTAATACTTTGCAGGTGAATGGAGCTAAAGGTTTCCCATATATATATATATACCTCACATGTATATATCTCACATGTATATATATTATGCATATATATGCATAGTCTCAAACACCTTTGGTGTCTTCTACATGTAAAATTAACTTAGTCAATGCCTATTATTGACATTTTCAGTCATAAACAGTTCTACAATAGACATTCTATATTTTTTCCTATAAAATGGGGTCAGAAATTTAATCACTGGCTCCAAAAATATGAACACAATTAACCCCAATCAGATTTTAAACAAACCTATTTTCTATTCTTCTGCTCCTACCAGCCAACTATGCATCTATCTCCAGGAACTTTATTGGTACTGGACTGTGATTATTGGACTCTGGACTAGGATTTAGATTGAGGCAACAGGACAGTGAAAGTATTTCATCTCAGGCAGATGCGCTAAAGCAACATCTTCCACTTGTTTTCCACGTGTGCTCCCTAACACCAAAGAGTGCCAGGTAGAGCAGAGTTAAGGTATTTTACTAATGGAAACAGTTCCTTTATGTTTATAGCCATGAAATCTACTTGAAATAATGATATATTTTTTAATTTTTAAAAAAGGCTCCATAACCCAGCTTCTCCCTCTGAAGTGAACTCAAATGCCCATGAAACTTCAATCTCTTCTTGTAGGAATTAAAGATCATTTGTATCCTTATGCATATTTTCTTACCAAACCAGATTACTGAAGGGAGTTAAAACCTGGTTTGAAATATTCGAAAACTTCATCCCTTGGAGCTGCTTATTATCACGTAGGTAGAGCAGGGAGGTGAGTCTTAAATGCCTGTAGCAGTTGTCCACTGAACAACAGGACATGAAGATTGGCAACGGTTCTCTCCCCTTACTATACCTCTGTCTCCCTCCCTCCTTCCTTCCTTCCCTCCTTCCCTCTCCTCTCTCTCTCTCCCCCATTCTTTCTTCTCTTCTTTCCTCTACTTCTTCCCCTTTCCTTCATGAAATCTCAATTCAGCTAAAGTTCATGGTGAGGAGAGATAAGCTACGGTGATTAATACCACAATATCACTAATTAGTAGGTTTACTGTTGAAGGGAAAACCCCAAATTACCTGGGCTGAACAAGGAATATGACTTAGGTTAGTGTAATTTTTTAAACTAACTCAGGGATATTTGGATGAGCCTTTTGTCTTTCAATTGCTATTATTGAAGTTGTTCTGTTCTCTTCTGAAAAAACAGGGGGGGGGGGAACCCTGTAGTTTGTAAGAAGAGGGATCCTGGGATGGCAGTTAATTTTTTTTTGACAGAGAGCCTTGTGATCATTATTCCTTACAGGCATTCTTGAACAGCACTCCAAATGCAAGTATGACAGACTGGGGTTCATCTCTCCAGCTCCCAGGGCATCCTCTCGAGACCACTCTGTTGTTATTATACTTACCTTACATTCCTACTAAGATGCACACCATACTATTTCTGCTTCTTGCTGGGCACACAGCCTACCTCCCCTAACCCCCTTGTAGTTATTTAGATATGATCGTATGATTACCTCTGAAATATTAAATGTATTCTGAGAAAACATCCCTGTCTCTTCTGATTGGACACAGAAAGACTGAGTATCCTTTCTCCAACCGTGTTTCCTTACTTTTGTCTTGGGACAGACACAGATGACCCACTAGCTTTGGAAGCCTTGAGTGAAAGACAGTGGAACTATTGCTGTTTTCTGAACTAGACAGAGTGTTGACTGATGCTTGATACCTTCCATCTTGAACTGTACATTTGTAAAAATATCTAGTGTGTGTTTAGCACACTATAATTATTTTTTTAGATTTAATTTTAACAGCCACTAATGCTATGATTATTAGCATTTGTATCACCTGCTAATAGAAGTAAAGTTACAATGCACATTTCAATTAACTTATGTAACATTTACAGTAAGCTGGTTTCTAAGAAACAAAGTTTCTTACCATCAATACATACAAGATTTTATACAGTATAATTTTTAAATTATTAATTTATTCTTTGACAGTTTCACACACACTTACACACTGTGTTCTGATTACACTCACCATTACTCTCTCTACCCTTCTCCATCGACCTTTGCTCCTCTCTGCAAATCCCACCCCCCCATTTTTATACTGATTTAATTTAGTTTAGTTTTGTAACCCATTTCATCAGAGCTGTCATGTGACCATGAGTGTAAGCATATGGGGCTCAGATATGGAAACAACACTGAAGACAATGACTTCCCTCCCACAGTAGCCATCAATTGTCAGTAGCTTCTTGGGAAGTAGAAGGGCTCTATGAGTCCATCCCCTTTCCATGATCAAATGTTGATTGTACTAATCTTGTGTTGGCCCTATCAATATATACAAAGTTTTTTTCCAGATCTTAGGACCAGTGTAGGATGAAAGATGAGGTTCAAAATAGTGTGCTATATGGATTTAAAATTTCTTCAGGGAGAATGTTCCCTCCAATTGACCAGATAGAGAATTAATTCTTTGGTGAGGGAGTGGGAGCACCACTTGAGCATTTGGCCATCAGCCTTGTCAAAATACAAACACTAATACTACATTAAGCCACTTATTACACAGTTACACAGCTATATGAAGGAAGGGTCTGAGGCTGACAAAGCCAGGTCTGTCCTCCTGGTTCTAGCTGTGGTATATACTAACATCCTGTATAAAATGGGGTGAATTCCTTCGTGGTCAAAACTGGAAGATAATGTGGAACATGGGATTACCTTTTGGTTGAGAATTTCTTGGTGAAGCACACAGTCCTTGTGCATGTTGATGCACAGATATACAGAGTCATAATAGGGTGTCATGTCACCTGGTAGGAACTCGACATTGATCAAGGTGAACTTCCTCTCCCAGCCTTTGTTGATCAGAGATTCCTGTGCTAGTCAGGATCCTGCTCCACCTAGGGTTTCCTGGTTACCTGCGCATCAGATTTAATCATACCTTGCCATCTGGGGGCACAATGTTGGGGTTGGAATCAAGTTCAGACTTAGTGTGGAACCCTAGTTAGACTGTCTAGATAGAGGGTGAAGATCCAGGGACTCAGAGAAGAGAAATATGCCTTTCACATGGACTTTCTGTTCCAAGAAATTATTTCTAGAAGACTCACTGACAGATAAGAAATTTTCTGCATAGTAAACTTATGTCTTCTTTGTGTTTTGGTTCCCTTGTAACTATCAAAATCATGTACGCCAATCACAAATCTATTTGGCTCGTGGTTGCTTAGAGCTTGCTAAGATTCTTGAAAAGACTTTTAAGATCTTTGTTGTTCAATATTTTTCCTCTTCTCCATCATTTATCTTTCTCACAGTCCTAGTCCCCTAAGTTAAATATTTTCATAATATTTATAATATTCCATAGTTTATACAGACATTTTCAGAACTACCTACAGGAACTCTCAAAATTAGCTTGAAGCTATGAGAGTCTTAGATCCCAGCATTACTAATAATAGGACCTATATTTTTCCAGAATTTTTATTGTGAAAGTATATACACTTAAAAAAAGAGTTATAAACTTATATTGAACATCTTGTTTTATAATCTGATTTTATTCATTAATAATGTATTCCTAATCTTTCCTGGATGTAAAAATATCACATTTAATAAAACTAGAACACTTGTATGGTTGCATAATCTTTTACTGTAACATGATATTATAGTAGAAGTTAACAGTTTCTAAGTTTCTTTTAAATACATAATGTATTAGTGAGCATTCTTTAATACAAGCATAGATTTTTGAGCACATGAAGGGTATATCTCTAGAAGTGACTTTATCAGGTCAAACCCCATAAAAATCATTAAACCTTTGTATAGCCAAGGCTGGCCTCAAAATTGCAGTTGTTATCTCACCTTTAACTCCAAAGGGCTAGATGACAAACCTTTGCCACCCTGCTTGGCCTACTTTCATTATGCTTTCAAGCAGTATCTGATGCTCTCAACCTTACCAATCCCAGTGGAAACTTAGGCCTTGATTTATGAGTGGAAACTGTCACAACAGACAATCCATAATGAGGAAGAGGTGAAAAAGCTTTGGGGTTTTCTGTAAAAGACACACCCTCAGTCTTGCTAGAAATCCCTTAACATGTAAGATGGAGTCTTTCCATGGTCTGGAGCTCATGTGGCTAGCTTTGAACCCTTGAAACAAGATATGAGTAGACCTCCCACCATGTGGGTGGTATCCCTGTATGGTAGAAGAGCTCCAGGTTTGGAAAGGGTCTGACATTGGTTGCTGGTAGTTTACTTTCTATCTGTGGGAGCTGCAATCACTTTGTATCTCTCAATGACTTAACTCTGTCCCTCAAAAGAAGTCTGACTTTCTCTCCATGTAAAGGTGCTGACTGATCAAGAAGATATCAGTCAGGCTAAAGGGCAAATGCTAATACTGCACTTTCAGCACATTGATGCCCCTCAAGATTAGAGCTAATTGGACAGTGGGAAGAGAATTCCCATAAAAGAAACTGCAAGTCACTTGCCTTATGGATAATGACGGTTACTTTTCTCTGCACCCCTAGGTATAAACTAAAAATTCTCCTTCATTTACTTATAAATATTTTTTGACATCTCTGTCTCCTAAACAATAAAAACTTTGTGGTTCTTAACTTTTTTTCGAAGGAATTTTAGTTGTTAGCACTGGAAACACACAAGTGGATCTTGCCCAAAAGAGCAGAGTCATTTCCAGGATGACACATCCATGAGAAAAAAATCCTTCACATGACTGTATTCAAGATCTCAGGGAAATGGGAGCTAAAGAGGCAACATTTGATCAAGGTCCTCATGCCCCATGAGATGACACTTACAATAGGTCCTGTCTTCTCAGGCTACCTGTATTTCAGGAGTCAATGACCATTCAAGTTTGTCTCATGCAGCTACTGTAAACTGTAAAGCATTATTTCTTGTCTTCTGCTAGATTCTTAGCTTCAACTACAGGACCTAACTTTCTTAGTAACTAGCTTGAAAGTAGGAGTGAAAATAACCTCAACAAATTCATGCTTATGGATAAAATCAGTTTGTTGTTAAATATGCCCATTTAGTCCTCTATTGCATTAAAAACTCTTCACTGGAAAACTATCTCATGGTTTGCCCATCAGAAATTAAAGTCTATACAAGTAGCTAAGGGTTTAAGATGATCATGTCAGCAGACTCCTAAGTCTTAGGGAATTTCCAGCCCAGGTAGGTGTTTAGATGCTAATCATATAATTATCAGGGATGGTTCTTTATGGTCAGTGCTTCTAAAGGAATTTAGCAGATATCCCAGTAGAATGTAATTTTATGCCCTGCCCTTCTTTCAATCACCAAAGGTTTCTTTGAGGAAGGTGGAAGTCATCGGGGCCTGATGTGGGGGTTAGGAAGTGCACCACAGATAGAGGGAACTGTAGGCACAAGGCTCTTAGGGTAGAAGAGAATGAAGAATATGGGGAAACTGGATCCTGACCAGTGTTGCTGAAATGAGGGATACATACAGGGTGAACACAGGTGAGGTAGTTCTCCCACAAAAAAGGTTTATAGATTATAGCAAAATGTTACATGGTCTCATGAGAAGTCAACAAAGAATCTTTTTTACAACAGAGTGAATTATCAGTTTTACAATCAAAATCAAAGTAAAGAAGACTTGATTCTTATGTTTCTTTGTATAAATTCTGATAGAGGGAGGGAGGGAGAGGGAGGGAGGGAGAGGGAGAGGGAGGGAGAGAGAGAGAGAGAGAGAGAGAGAGAGAGAGAGAGAGAGAGAGAGATATTGAGAGAGCAAAAGTGAGAAAGAGATATTGAGAGAGCAAAAGTGAGAAAGATTTATGTTCCTTGGTTTCTATGAGTTCTGGGTTGTCCCTTGGGTATACTATTTATTTTCTAAGGGACCAGCTACCTCTGAAGAATCATACGAGGTATACACACTCTATGCATTTTATGGTTTCATAAACATGAATGAAATTATTCCACTTGAAAATGACAAAAAATGTGTTGGAGAGCATCATGGTAAGAATAGTAAACCAGTCTCACTGACAAATATCACATGTTTTCTTTCATGTGTGGTAGTTAGCTGGGCTTGATAAGAAGCAAAGGACATTAAAATAAGAGAGAGTTGTTAGTGATGTGAAGAAAGGAAAGAGGAAGGAACACAGTAGTGAGAAATAGCAACAGAAGGGTGAATATAATCAAAATATATCATATGCATGCGCAGGAGGGAAACCCAATACTTTATACCATTCAAAGAGGTTAACATGAAAGAGAAGGACTATAAAACAACAAGGGAAAGAAAGAGGGTAGTTTGTGACATCAGAATCTGGCCTGTCTTTTTTTTTTTTTCGATATAATTTACATTTCAAATGATTTCCCCTTTTCTAGCCCCCCCCCCACTCCCCGATAGTCCCGTAAGCCCCCTTCTCTTCCCCTGTTCTCCCTCCCACCCCTTCCCACTTCCCCCTTCTGGTTTTGCCGAATACTGTTTCACTGAGTCTTTCCAGAACCAGGGGCCACTCCTCCTTTCTTCTTGTATCTCATTTGATGTGTGGATTATGTTTTGGGTATTCCAGTTTTCTAGGTTAATAACCACTTATTAGTGAGTGCATACCATGATTCACCTTTTGAGTCTGGGTTACCTCACTTAGTATGATGTTCTCTAGCTCCATCCATTTGCCTAAGAATTTCATGAATTCATTGTTTCTAATGGCTGAATAGTACTCCATTGTGCAGATATACCACATTTTTTGCATCCACTCTTCTGTTGAGGGATACCTGGGTTCTTTCCAGCATCTGGCAATTATAAATAGGGCTGCTATGAACATAGTAGAGCATGTATCCTTATTACATGGTGGGGAATCCTCTGGGTATATGCCCAGGAGTGGTATAGCAGGATCTTCTGGAAGTGAGGTGCCCAGTTTTCGGAGGAACCGAATCTGGCCTGTCTTAACTTCTGTAACATCTTTCACTAGGAAGATCCTGTTCTTTACCTTATAGATATAGTTCTTGATCATTCATGGACAGAGTTGATTTATTTCAAACGAAATCCCTCCAGGTGATAGGCTCTATATTGAGCCCTAAATAATTTCTCTGTGCTTCATGACCAACATTCCACTGCCCCTCTCCCTTCCCTCCTGCTCACCCAGTGACTCCTCATATCTAAGCAGTGACTGCAGAAATCTGTACAGCTTCTCATTTGCACTTTCCCACTCCACTCCTGTGCTGTATGGCACCATGTACAATGTGGACCTTAGTTTATTGTTCTCTACACTTCTGTCATTTATGGAACACACATGTCCTTTTTCACAATAACAGTTCATTGTTTGTTTTGTTGTTTACTGAAATGAAATGAGTTTTCCTTTTTTAATCAATATACTTGATTAGAAAAGTGGTGTATGTAAAAATCATGACATATTTGGAATAGGAAGGTAAGAAGATTTCATCTTATACATATATAGAGTGTAACTCTCCAAAGCAGATATAAAACTATTACAACTAAAAACAGGTAGTCACAGACCACCTAAAATCAGGTGTGTCCCTCTTGAGTTGAGTATGCTACAATTTGGGAGCAACATTTCAATTCTTCATCACCCACATGTGAATCTTTTAAAAGTACTTGAAGTCTCCATTTATTCTAAAATTCTGGGATGTACTTATATGGAGAGCAATGGCTCCCACTGTTGTGGACCTGCTGTGCACAATGTCCCTGGGCTCTGTGTGTCTATGCACAAGTTCCTCAGGCTCTGTCTTCTAAAGAGCAGAGATTCTCACTCGCTTTACATATGAGGAATGAAAGCGAACCAGGTGGCTCCCAGTCACACCCGAGTTTACAGCAGGCTCGGATGGCTTGTGGTGCTCCCTTTATTTTACACAGAGGGGTCCTGATGCACACCTGGGCTGGTTGTTAATTTTTTTAAAGTAATTTTGCAGACTGCTTGTTAAATCCTGACAGTATTAAAATTAAACTATAGAAAACAGAAAGTAAATCATATTGAAGACAGAAGTAGTCAGTGTTGAAAACGTGTCCTTGTCAATTTTCTTTACTTTAAGCCATAAGGTTGATGTCATTTCTATGCATTGCATATGCCCAGTGGAAAACCGGTATTTGTATTGTTTGAACATTGTGGTGTTTAGTGATATTGCCTTAATAATTTGAAGTTGGTCATGAGACTTTTTTTGTTTTTGTTTTTGTTTTTTGAGACAGGGTTTCTCTGTATAGCCCTGGCTGTCCTGGAAATCACTCTGTAGACCAGGCTGGCCTCAAACTCAGAAACCCGCCTGCCTCTGCCTCCCAAAGTGCTGGGATTACAGGCATGTGCCACCATTGCCCGATGATACTATTTATACTATAGAACTCACGTATACATCTAAGAACTCTTTCACCCCGATTTACTAGAGGTCCTTGTTAAAATCAATCACACAACAGGACCTCCAGGTGTCTTCACTGTCCCTGGTTTGGCTAGAGAGTGATCTTCCCTTCATATGATAAAAATTCACTGCAGGAAGTATGTGTGAGTATTGACTAAGGCAGCCAGTCAGCTCCAATTAGATGTGGAACCAAGGAGAGATGAAAGTGCAAATGACTTCTTAAAATGTCATGGTTTTGAATGATTTAGCGGAAATGTTGGGGCCATGTCAGAAACTTTTTTTTTTTTGATGAGTAAGAAGAAAATTACAAGAACAAGCAGATTCAAGAGTGAAACCCATCTGTGTCAGTATGTTGGCCCAAATGAATCACACATGTCAACAGACTACCCTTCTACTCACAAGGAAATGTTTCTGATGTAAAACACATTTCGGGCTTTTCTCAGATGTTTTCCTCACTATGATGGGAGGCAGCCCATTCAAAATGTTCTCATCTTATTATAACGTGCTGCTCATTCTTGTTATTAATATATATCAATCTGGGATATTGATGAATCAATTAGCTATTAATCTATCTTATTTCATTTAACAAGAATGTAATAGATGCTAAGGGTGTAGCTCAGTCAGTGGAATGCTTGCTGGGCATGCACGAAGCCCTGGGTTCAATCTCCAGCCCTACATGAATTAGTCATGATGGTGCATGCTAGTGGGAACAGAAAGTTCTGAAGTGCAAGGTCACCTTTACGGATATAATGTAGTTATAGACCAATCTGGGGTACATGAAACCCAACTCAAAACATACCAACAAACAACAAAAACATTGAAAGCTATCATAAAAAGGATATAGTAATGATTGTTTCCATTTCCATGTTGAGGGAAATAATGCTCATGATGATGATACTTACCAAAGTTTATCAGTGAGCCCTGCCTCCACATGTTCTAAATTGCCAAATATGGTGCTGCCTGGGTTGCAGAGAGGCTCATAGTAACACTTTGACCTTGATCTGTATTAATAATTCCCCCCAAAGCAACTGTTAACATCCTGAATGCTTTATTAAGCTAGGCTTTGACTAGTCCCTGAGGAGCAGGGTCATGAATGGCTAAGGGAGAACTAAGACTTGTTCCTATAGAGAGCCAGCTTAACTGGAACAATCTACAAGAGAAGTCTTAGTGACCAGCACTTGTGTTGCCAATGAGCCTCCTGGCCAAGAAGGACTGATGCTATACTTCTGTTTCCTAGCATCTTCCATGATGCTTTGCTCTAAATATGTTCTGTCATCCTGAAGGAATGAGAGGTTTATGTACAGTGAGCAATGCTGAACAGACAACTCACAAGATTTGAAAGTCATATGTTGCGTTTGGGTCACTGACTCAAGTATGGATGGTGGTATTTTGAATTCTGTCTTGGTCCATTCTAGAGTAGAGACATCAGAGACATGAAGCCTAGAGATCCTGTGACCTCCTCGCCCTGGAACGTCTTTTTTTTTTTTTTTTGTCAGAGTATCTAAGGCTGTTGACCTTTCACCCAGTCCCCAGTTACATCATGAGCTTCTGATGACGAACATGGATAGTTAATCTACCACCAAACTGTGAGCAGGGCAAGAGTATGTGATGTCACTCACTCTCATTCTTGGTTTGAACTTGCAAGAGGGCATCAGAAGGCCCTCTTGCAAGACGACAGCAATCATATCTTTCCCACAGGTGTAGAGGGCAGCCTCCTGACTTGATTTGACTCTTTTGAAAATTTCATCATTAGCTCTAGCAAGATGTGTGCAATGAGCTGGGTTGACTTGGGTTTTTAAGTCCTCTAAAATGACCAGTCAAGTGAGCATTAGCCTCTGTGAAGATCTCCAGACAATGTGTTCCAGAATCTTCTCATCCCTACCCTGTCCTCTTCCATGAGTGGGCCAGAGCATTTTGCTTCAGATGTATCATTGAAAAGGCAGAGCTAAATTCAACATGTGCACTTGGTCTTGCACCCCAGATAAAAGTTTAAAAGTCACCATTTCCAGGAACCAAAACTTAGTGGAAACAAAAGTCAATTCTACTGGATATGTGAGTGGCTTAGAACCCTGTGAAAAGTTTTATGTTCATTGTTAGTGAAAATTCTCAAAGGAAGTTTTTGTTTTGTTTTTCTTTAGAGAAAGTGAGGCATAGAAAGCCTAAATAGCTCAAGGTTAATAAATGGTACTCCTAATAACTGAACTCATATCTGTCTGGTTCTATAACTGTGACTCATGACTTCTTTACCACTAGTCACTGAGGATTATCAATCTTCAGGGGATGGGAAGGCATTTGGGACTGCCTGTGTTTCTGCATACTATTGGACCCAAAAGCCATGGTCGGTAATGTTTGTTTTCAGAATGATGACCTACTTTGGGAGAATTTTCTTCTTTGATACCTTCTATTCATCCCCCCTTTACTCTTTCTTTTCTATGTTTTTGAGTTTCTTTGATTTTCTTTAAATTTGTAGAAATGAAATTCAACTCATGACTACTATGGGAGTGGAAATTAAATAATAAAGATAACTATACAGGACACACATACACACACACACACACACACACACACAGAGAGAGAGAGAGAGAGACAGACAGACAGGCAGGCAGGCAGGCAGACAGAGAAAAAAAGAAAGTCACATATTTTCCTGCTTTGATATTGCATTATCACTAGCATCACAGTAGTATCACCTGTCTCCTTCAAGCAAAAATTTTGTTTTCAGTGACTAGGTTGATGGAAAAATGGTCCAGGTGTCCCAGAGACACTGAAATAAGGTCTTACACATAAGAAGGTCACAGTAGCTGAAATTTCTAGGGAAACAAAAGCCTAGAAATGGTAAATGTCTTACTGTGACCCTGATTTCTACCTAGTGCTTTTGCATTGTGGTCATGGCAAGAGATTCTTGCTGCTAATATAGATTGAATAGTTAAGGCAGCATCCTATGGACTACTGTGCACAGTGGGCACATTGTAAATCCACACTTAAATTTATATCACGTCCTAGTCATTTAGCCTTAGACAATGGTATAATCCCCATAATTCTGATTCTTCTCATTTAACTTAAGCATTGAAGCAAGCATGAACATTCTTCTATTATTAAAGGGATTAAGTAAGATAATGCATCTTACATGGTACTTGTCAAGCACCTGGCACAAAGTAGTGATTGCAGACACTATCTACTTCTTTTGGGCAATGCAACATGGGAAAGATAACATTTCTGGCAGTGTACTTGTTAGCATCCTTAAGTACCCCATAGACTGAAGACTCTTTGCCTGCTTTTCACTTACCTACTAGGCATTGGCCCATGATTCTAAAGGAAGTAACTGTTTGTTCTAGACAAAGGAAGTCAACTGCCAGCTTATTCAACCTTGTGTAATGCAGCCTGGTGCATGCCAACCATAACTCCCTGGGGTCATATGCACCAGGTCAGGGGTTTGAAAAGTCTTTTTTTTAAAGACTTGAGTTTCAGCAGCACACAAGAATTGACAAGGGGATTGTACATGTTTGTGTGTTGGGTAAAATCATTTTGGAACCTCACATGGTCAAGGGAGATTTGGGACAATGAAAAAGTGTAAGTCGAGACCACACTGAGTACTGAGCCTTGTTTTGCACATCAGTGAAGTAGGCTGTTCTTTGAGAAACTGGCTTTAGAAGGATTTTGATATGGTGGTGTGATGGACCAAGGGTCTGCTGTCAGATAGACTGAGGCTTATCTATCAACAGAGGTTAATGTGTGAATCTTACACTGATGGTATCTGTGATCTCTGCTCTATAAATGAGGAGACATTTGTTAGTGTCCACTCAGACCCAGTTCACCCCTTTGTTTTCCCACCAAGTGAATGGATCTTATCTTAATATGTATGACTGACTTGCCAGTTACATGGCAAAAAAGCAAATATGCAGCTCTCTATTCAGCCCTGCCCTTTGAATTCTGCACTGTAGTTTTAAATACCTACATGACATTTTCAGGTTCGAGGCAAATGACCGTTGCTTATGTATGTCTAAATGTAACTGTTGAATTCTTTTGTCAACATCTCAACACCTTGTCTTGGTCACCGTTAGACACCATATTTTATTGGTTGTCACTACCGATGTCAAATTCCTTTATCTAAGTCCCCGTGATCTCTCTAGATTTCCCCTGTTTTCTCACACATATCCTCTTTGGCACACAGACCTCTTCATTTCAGCTTGAAGACATTTTGCAGATCTTTCAGATTTGCTTCAAATACACCTATATCATCTGTTTTGTTTTGTTTGTTTGTTGTCTCAGTCTTGTTTTTTCCCTCCCCATTCTGGTCCATTTGAGCTTCAAGACCACCTTCTTGATTGTTTTTGACCTTCCTTTGTTCAATACATGTAAGCAAGTCTCTATGCACCTATCAAATAGAAACATTCCCACTGAGAAGAAACTTTTTCTTTGATCTCTATACAATCCTCATATAACTTTTAAATAAAATGAAAACCTTCCCATACTATGGACACTGGATCCTTTCTGATCTAGTCTCTATGCCCTAGATCTCATCTCCCACTGCCTTGCCTCTGGCCCACTGTGATCCAGACAAACTGGTTTTCTTTATGTTGCTCAAACCTCCAAGTTCTCTTCCATGGTGAGGCCTTTGCACTGCCTGTTCCTTCCAGCTGGCTTCCTTTGTCTTGGACCTTCACACTGTGAGCTCCTTTTTCTGAATCAATCTCAGTTCAAACATCCAAAGATGGTTCCCAGAGTCATTCTGCCTAATGTAAGCCTTCAATCTCATACACCTCTTTTATATCACCATGTTTTTTATTTTGACAGTGTCTCTATCTCATAAGATTCTATTTATTTAGATTTTATTTATTGTCTTTCTCAATTATTGCTCAATTACAACATGAATTCAAGAGGGGCAAAACCTTTCTTCATGGGGCTGAAGAGATGGCTCAATGGATAACAGAAATTTTTCTGCTAATATGTGGATCTGAGTTTGAACTCCTAGCCCCTTACATAGACAGGTGGGCAAGACTGCTCATGCTGACCACTCTAGAATTAGAGGCAGGAATTAGAGGCAGGCAGATCATAAACTCTTCCTTGCCATCCAGCAGAGCTAAAAAGCCGTAAGCTAACCATTCAGGGAGAGACTCTGTCTCAAAGCAAAAAAGTTGAAGTGACAGAGGATTGTACCTAGTGTTCTGTTCTAGTCTCTACATGTGTTCACACAGGCAAAGGCATCCATGGACTCACCTGCATGAAGCATGCACACCCCTGCACACATACACACAGCCATGCACATGCACAGACACACACCACACACAAAACCTATACACAGTTTAAAAAAAAAATCTTTACATGTCCATTGTCCTGCCTGTGATGTTTAGCACTTAGTTTGTTATAGAGTAGGTAGGAATCTAGTTTCAGTTTATTTGTTGACTCTATTACTTTGATTCTGAAGCTCTTAAAATTGCTTCAGCTGAACAGTATTCAAGAGAGTTTTAAGTAGGGTGGGTATCAAATGAGTTATTAAACATGGCTTCAAATATTGTTCTGTTTCTCTGAATACAGTTTGGGATAAAACAAAAATTAAATAATTGAGTGACCATGGACTTGCACACCTAGAGACACACTATAAAAAATAAGATGTGACTTAAAAAAACAAGCCATTCTAATTAAGTGTAGGTCTCTGTATATGGCTTTTCTAATGTGGGGAGCTCTGTGGGAACAGCCTCATATTTCTGTTTGACATTTTGTCCTTACCTGACTGCATAGAGACCTCTGACACTTCCAGAAGCTTCTTTCTCAGCCTCTGCTGCTCCTTCTCTTGTCCACGTCTCTGTCAACTTTAGCTCAGGTTGCATGGTACTGTCCCATTGTCCAGCCTAGTTAGCAGAGCACACAGTGTTGTATAAAAGCCTGTTATTTTTGGCTTACTAGATGGAGGGCCTGCAGCAGAGGCTTTGCCTCCTGCGCGCAGTGTTCTCCCATGTCAGAGGGAGATGATGGAGCCCATTTAACAGAGCGGTTGTGATCAGTGCCTGATCTCGTCTCATTCAAAGGCGTTATGCATTTGAGAAGAGCAAGACATAATGAGCAAGCACGTCCTTCAGCACCACACCTATGATGTGACCTTTCTATAAACCCACTTGCTGTTCTTAGAAATTCAATAATTCAATTTAAGCAGGGTGAGTTTTCACTCTAAGTTACCAGATATTTCATGGTTAGGTATGAGTCTTTTCTTGTGCAAGAAAAGCTAGATCCCTAAAGAACATTCCCCCAAATCAGGACCCACCATATTTCCTTTGGTAGATTGTTTTTAAGCCCAGACTAATAATAGTTGCCTCCCTTTGTAAACGTCTCTACATTCTGCTATTACTACTGCTATTACTGCTATGTTTCTACTTTTGCCATTACTTTTGTTGCTGTTGCTACTCCTGCTATTACTAATAGTAGTTAGCATTTACTAAGTATTTATTATGTGAAAGGCAATAAGCTATACCCTTTATATGTGCTACCATGAGTCATATGTATAGTAGGCAATGTGGAAGGCAGAACTTGCTATGATTAGGAATGTCGGTCTGACAGCAGACTTCCTGGCTTTAAATTTTTGTTTATGACTAGGTGAACAGTTCTCAGAAGTTCCCTATGATGGCGAATCTACATGTTAAGTGACTGAATTCAGAACCACCTAGGAGACACATCTTTGGGTATGCCTTGAAGGGAGTCTCCAGAGAGGTTTGGCAGATGTGGGAAGATCCACGCTGACCTCAGGTGGCACCATTTTGTAGATTGGGCTCTCAGACTGAACAAAGAAGACGAGAGGAAGCTGGCCGAGAAAGAGGCACTCATGGCTCTCCTTCCTTTGTGACTTTAGACCAACAGCCAGCTGCCTCAAAGGTTTACTGTCATGCCTTCCGCATGAGAATGGACTATATATATTTAGACCAAATAAACCTTTCTAATTTGTGTTATTCAGGTGTGTTGTCACAGTGCATATTCATGTATGCACACTCAATCACTCATACACAGTGCTGCTACTCAAGCTTTTTTACAGTTGGAATTTTCTCTCTCCATATCCTTCTGTATCTCTCTGTGTTTCTACAATATGAGCCGTTCTGCTCATCTAATATGAGTCTCCTGTATGATAATAGTTATTCCCTCTTAGAATTCTTTACTAATGTGGGCATTTCTGTAGCACAGGGAACAAGCCTTGTTCTCCCTTACCCTTTATCACTTAGTGCAGCCTTGACACATAATTAATGTGTTTAGTTGGCCGTTGCTAAATGGGTAAAGGGATGGATCTTTTTAGTTTGTGTTTGCAACTGAAATTCCTACTAATGTGCTGTAATATCTAGTGCTTGGGAAAACCACAAAAAGTAAAAGGCATGGCTTTTTCCTTTTTCCTTCCCTCTTTTCTCCACAGATGTAAAGGTCTTCATTTCTCCATCATGAATAGAAGATTAAGATATGGTTGTAAGCCAGCTCCCCGAAGTCAGATACCGTTTTAAAAGAAGGAGTTTAAATCAAGAACTTTGGACTTTTCATTCTTAGCCCTGTAGTACTGATTTAGTAACTACTGCATATACCTGATTACAATTTGGGAAATTCATTGAATACTCTTGAATGCCAAGGCTAGTAGTGCTAAACCTTTACCTTAGAATGACATCTTGCCACCATCGACTATAGACAGAATTTAAAGCCTCTCCAAGGGCACCCTAGTGGGCCAATAAAAGAGTCCACAGACTATGTCTCTAAGCATGTCTGTGAAAGATGAAATTATGCAAACCAACCTGTTTAGGCTCCTGTGGCCAGCTTTACTAACTATATGATCGACTCATACCAATGTGGAGAAATTTCAAGTTAATCTTTTATTAGCACGTTCTTTTTTTAGAGTACAATCTTTCAAAATTGCCAGCAGTGTATGAGCCCAGTAAAGGAGGGATCGCTAAGTATTCTTTTTTTTTTTTTTGTAGTTGAAGATCAGTTTCATCATTTTGAAGATTAAAACCATAGATACATTTGAAATTTCATTATGAGAGGTGTTCTAGTTACTCTAATGTTGCTCTAATAAAACACGAAGGCTTGTTGTTATAGAAGGATAAAAGCCTATCAGAGAGGGACACATGGCACCAACCAGCAGTAGCAGAAAACTGGGAGATCGTGTCTTCAACTATAGCAGGGAGCAGAGAGAGGGAACTGGAAGTAGGGCTAGGCTATTACAACCTAACCCCAGTGATGTGCTTCTTCTAGCCAGTCTGCATTGCCTCACAAAGCTCTCCGGGGATGTATTCATTCAAACCAGCCCAAAAGGTACAAGCTATGGCAGGAAAATTAGAATAAATGAAAAAAATAAGTCATCGTTAACCTTGTGAGTATAAAATACCTATTTCACCATGTCCATTATTTTTCATCTTTTTCCTCCTGCTTATTATTTTTCATTGTATTCATTATAACAGCACAGCTGAACAGCTATTTCTGTGTATTCTTTGAACATTTCAGTGAATATTTCCCTTCCGTTTCAAGTACAGTATTTATGGCCACAATATTTATTTCCTATTGGTGTATATTCATTGTAGATAGTATTAGGTTTATAAACAGCTTTTTTTCAAGTCTGTCATGTCCTTTGACCATTCACATACTTCCATTTCCTCCCCTTAGACCTCCTGCTAATCTCTTCCCAGTTGTCTCTTCTTTATTCTCACATCTATACCCATGTCTGTACCATCTGTATCTACATATGCTTTTACTTATCTAAAGAGAATTTCATGACCCATAGATAAAGGAAACATGATTTATCTTCCTGGGTCTGGCTTGTATCACATAATAAGATATCTTCAGTTGAAGCAAGTTTCCAGCAAATGACATAATTTTCTTCTTTATTGTGAATGAATGAAACTTCATTGTGCATATCAAGCACATTTTCTGTATATATTCATCTGTTGACAGACACCAAGAATGGCTGCATAACTTGATTACTGTGAATAGTGCAGGAGCAAGTATAGATATTCACATATGTCTGTGGTGTGTTGACTAACAGTATTTTAGTTATATTTTAGTTATATACTAAGAGCTGGCTATATGGTAGTTCCTCTTGGAGTTTTGTGAATAACCTCCATATTGATTTCTATGGTGGCTGCACCAGTTTCTATTTCTATCAGCAGTATAAGATTTTCTTTTTCTACATATCCTTGTTAGCATATTATTGTTTTGTTTTAAACACTTTTTAAACAAGATTTATTTATTTTACTTAGGTATATGTCTGTTTTGGCTATATGTATGTATATACACCACATGTATGCAGTGCCCATGGACGAGGTCATAAGCAGGCATTCGATTCCTTAGAATTGGATTTGTGATGGTTATGAGCTACCACATGTGTGCTGAGAACTAAATCCAAGTCCTATGCAAAAGCAGCCAGTGTTTGTAACCATTGAGCAATCTTGGTGAGGGCTGTTTTAAAGATAGTGTGAGATGAAGTCTCACTATAGTTTAGTTTGGATCTCCCTGATGCTTAAGGATGTTGAGTATTTTTTGGATGCTTATTTACCGTTCTGATGTCATCTTTTTGGAGCTGATTACACGTTACATTTATTCCATTTATAGGTTAGATGTTCAGTTTTTGAGGTCTTTATATATTTGAGACATTACTTATGTTAGGGTATACCAGGCAGAGATTGCCTCGTACTGTGTGGAATCTCTCTTTACTCAATTGTTTTTGTTTGTTTGTTTGTTTTTGTTGTTTTAAAATTCTATTCGATTCAATTTGTCAATGTGGTGCTATCTGATGCGCTTTTAGCACCCTTTCCAGAAAGCCCTCACTCATTTCTACATCATAGACCAGTCTCCTATTCTTTTGCCCTAACAGTTTTAAAGTTTCAAGGCTTACATTAAAGTCTCCAAGCCAGTTGGTTTTTGGACACAGTAAACTCTACAAATCTAAATCTATCTTCCTACATGTGACTAACCAATTTTCCTCAACATCATTTGTTGACAAGACTATTTATTCTCCAATGTATATTTTTGAAATCTTTGTCAAAAAGAAGGTGTCCAAAGCTCTTAGGTTTACTTCTTTATCTATTATTCTATCCCAATTGATTTGTATGTGTGTTTTTGTGCTATTGTCATGTTGGATTTGTTACTATGGTTCTATGGCATGACTTTAAGTAAAGGATGATGACACTTTGACACTTCCAGCAGTGTTCATATTATTTATTTATTTGTACAATTTCTATAGCGAGAGATATTAGAGTTTTGATGGACATTTAGTTGAATCTGTAGGTCAACTCTGCTAGTAAGATTTTCTCTATTAATACTATTCTACCAATTCATAAATATTTGAATTTTCTTTTACCATCTTCTAGTTTTTTATTTGATATTTTATAAAAAAATAGGACTCTTTCACTCTCTTGATAATGGTTTGTTTCTGGAATTTTATTTTAATTTTTGAAGTTATTGTAGATGGGGTTCTTCCCCTGCTTTCCTTTTCTGCATGTTCATTGACAGTCCATGGAAAAACTCCTGAATTTGGATGTTGATTGCCATTTTCTTGAATGTGTTTATTCTAAGAGCATCTACTAGAGTTTTCAGAATTTATTTATAGGGTTTATTTTTCTATAAATAGGGACAATTTCCTATTGTATTTTCTCTTATTGCTTTAACCAAGACTGCAAGGATTATGTTTAATAAGTGGAGGGGGATACATTTTTTTCTTCTAAAAAACATTTAATTGGGGCTGGCCAACAGATTCGGCCTGAGGCTCAGTCCATTTTCATTATGATGAGAAACATGGCAGCATCAATGCAGAAGTGGGGCTAGAGGAGCCAAAAGTCCTACATCTTTATCCTAAGGCAGCCAGGAAAAGACTGTCTTCCAGGCAGCTAGGAGGAGGGTCTCAAAGCCCACCGGAGGGGGATAATATTAAATTCAAGTATTATCAAGTTTAGGGGAAAAGAGGGACTGGAGAAAATGGAAATGTTGTGTTTCTCTTCTATAATTGGATTCCTTCTCACTGGGAGGAGAGGGTCTGTTAGTTGGCACTAGTCTGTTACATAAAGGACTTTGGACTCTATATTCTGATTTTTTCCATTTTGATGCTTCTTAATTTACTTTGTTACTGATATTAGTGTTTTTCTATTATTATCCATTTATTAGGATAGCTGTACTCCACAGGTTTATTTCTTGACATTTGAAAAGATCAGGTAGTGATGCCATTTCCTATCTTCTGGAGTCATGGTCATAGTATTTAAGTGGTTCAATGGTTTTCTTATAGATTATTGCTAGCTTTGCATTTCTTTTTGTATCTATGAGTCCTTATTTAATTTTTACTTTCAGTGTCAATTGTCAAGTATTCTGACTCCTCTTTGTTATTGGCGAGGGCTTACAATATTGTCACACTGTTAGCTTTGAGATTCTTCAACTTTCGTCATTTGCATATTAAATTAGCTAAGAAATTTGATGAGGAAAGCATTTGATATAATTTTCTCTTTATTGTTCGATACAGACTGAGAGTCACTGTAAAAGGCTATGGACAGAAGTGGGAAGGCCCAAGTTTAATTTTAGTAAAAATAAGGATGCCAGTGTACCATGACTGTAACTAGAGCGGGAGAGACACAAGGTTGTAAGATGTGTGCATGTGTGTGCTCCTGTAGTGCTTTATGGTCTCCCATCATAATGTGGGGTTTGATCTGATGAGAAAAAAGTCAGCACATGTTTGCTTTTTCCTACTGAGAACAGAATGTAAGGGGTCAGGCTAGGATGCTGGACAACTACCACCTGCAGTTTCAGAAAAATAGGAGATAATAGTTCAGGTTAGATGATAGCATGAAAATAGTTCAGGGCTTGGGGCAGGCTTTCTGCTCACATTATCAGAGCAGAGAGATAGCATTTCCTGATGGATTCCACATGGAATATAAGAAGAGAGAGAAAGCAAGAAAATGCATGGGAGAGGCTGGAAGGAGGAAGAGAATGGGAAGGGGATGATACAATTGTATTTTAATTTCAAAGGGTATTGTGAAATAAAATGAGATAATGCCATGTACATCTAAACTAAATGACTGAAGACCTAGCTAACAGATATGGACAACTGAAGAAGAAACTGATTGGAGTGTAGAAGGGAAGCAAGAAGAGGCTAAAACCAACAACTCAAAAAGTAGACCATTTTGTAGTGTTTTTCAGATTTTGAGTAAAAATGTCAACCAAGACATTTGTTGAATATGCATGTATAGAGTAAAAGAGAAGGCTAGAGAGACTTTGGAGGATGCTGAGAATTAGCAGGTACCAAAAGCTGTAAGTCTAGACAGTATCTCTCTAGGTGTTGGAGTAGACTAGAAAGATGTCTTCTCTTTGGAAAGAGATATAGGAGCTAATCCAGAGGCAAACATTATAGATCTTCAAGCTAGTGGGAAAGTACTGTAATTGAAGCACGTTGTTTCCAAATATGATGACATGAATTCAATCATAAGAACCCATATCATGGAAGAAGAGAAACAGAAAGTTGTGATCACCACACGTGTATCTATACACACACACACACACACACACACAGAGAGAGAGAGAGAGAGAGAGAGAGAGAGAGAGAGAGAGAGAGAGAGAGAGAAAGAGAGAGAAAGAGAGAGAAAGAGAGAGAGATGTTTAAAATCTTTTTGAGATTTTATTTATCTTTGATGTTTATGGGTATGGATGTTTTACCTGTATGTATGTCTGTGCATCATGCAAACACTGTACCTGCAGAGACCAGAAGTGGGCATCAAAACCTTTGGGAGTGGAGTTACAAACAACTGTTAGGTGCTATAAATTAAACCCAGGTCCTATAGAAGAACAGACCATGGTTGTAACTGCTAAGGTATCTCTCCAGCACATAAAACAGTTTCAAAAGATACAGATCTGATAGGGTATAATGGCTGTATAATAATATCGTACCCTACCGAGGGAGTATAACTGATGGAGTTACATTGTTAAGAATGAGTCCCTTTTTGTAACTGACAACTCTTGACTTCCAACAATGTTCCATTGTATTTCCCTGTCTTGTGCATAGACAGCAACAATATGTTAGTGTATGGTACACTGATGCTCTAATCAAAGCCTTGGGAACACCTCATTGGGTATCTGACTAACCTAGCATTTCTTATAATTTATTATAATTAGACATGAATCAGCCTAAAGTTAACCTTTACATTCTCTCCTTCAAGGGGGAAACCCACTCAATTCAATCCAATAAAGTATATTAATTGCTTAAATTAGTTATAAGTTAGCTGTAATTGGTTAATCTATTCTGTGTAATGAATAGTGTAAGTAGTATTGGCAGTGAGCATAGTTAATCTGCTTGAAAAACCAAACTGGTCACCAAAGCTTGTAAGCATTCACTGGTCAAACTACAGTAATAGAAACCCTGGAAATACATGGTTTTAACTTTGTCATCTATACACTCTATTTAGAACTGCAACTGAGGCTGTAGGCTTTAGTATCATCCAGGGCCAAATTTAATCTCATTGGTGGTGTTCTGCACATCGATGGTGTGGCCTTGGGGAAAATGTCTTCCCAGCTCTCTAATAGGAAGAGAACATTGCTATTTTCTTGAGAGGGCCAGGAAATTTATAGACCACATGGCATGGAGTAGGTGCTCAGTCAAGATGTATTTCTTTGCACTCCTGAGTTTAGCTTTCAAAGCCCAACTTGAAGATGATAGCATTAAAAAAAAAAAAAAAATCATGGTTTCTTTTTCTATTTCTCTCCGAGCCTGAATTAAAGAAGGCTCACTCGAGAATCTGTATTTTTTTATGGTGTTTTCTTTCCCAGATCAGTATCCTTATATTGTAGGAAATTAAAAGTCACTATCATGTGTATTTTTTTTTAAAAGCTCTGTTTAGCTCTGACAGTTTTAATTTCTCATTATGACTGGCTTTAAATGTTTTATTTTCCTCATGTTGCTTAAGTGATACTCCTTTGTCCTGCATCCATGTACAGATGAGCTTAACAATAGTGAATTATTTGATACACTCTGGTCAAGGTAATATGTGATCAAGATCTGGCCTTTTGAGCTTAAAATGATTTTTGACATTGTTGGTGCAATGAAATTTTGCCTTACTGAAAAAAAACCCATGATATACTCTCAATAAACATGATCACACACAAATTCAGATGACAGTGAGGTAATTGAAAGTAGTTTGATGGTACCACTCTACTGTATGGTAATGGTTTGGGTGCATTGCCAGCATGACTAGATTTATATAGTCCACATCAAGGCATTTTTTTCCCTTAAAATTAAACCCCACTGCCTTGCAAGGTTTGAGCATATCTGTGACCTAGCAAGATTAACTGGGCAGTGTAATGTAAAATAAAATTAAGATGGGCTAGAATGTACTAGAAAGAGCCCGGTGCTATGCAGACCTGAGTTTGAACTCTAACCCAATGACATAGAGAATGGCTTTGTATGTAACTAGTTCTTTTCAGCCCCACTCTGCTTCCTCATCTACAAATCATAACTATGGAAAATGCTTGGAGGATTGTTATGGAGATTAGAGAAACTTATGCTACATGCTTTATCTTTGCCCCTGCACAGAATGAACTTTCAAAGAGTAGTTACTAGTGTTATCAGAGGTCAGAAAAGAAACAATTCTCAAATTTAAGCTGTTTGGGATATACAAAGTCTAGGAAGAATTCTAGGAGGTTCTCAATAAAGAACTAACCATGAGGAATAGGAGGAGGAATGTGGCAATCCTGTGCATATATGTGTATGTGTCTGTGGTATGTTTGTATGTGTGTGTGTGTGGGGGTGTACCTATGTACATGTGTGTGGTATGTTTGTGTGGATATGTGTATATGTGGTATGTTTATGCCTATGTGGTGTGTGTGGTGTGAATATATACATGGTTATATGTGATATGTGTGCACATATATGTGTATGTACATGTGTTTCTGTGTGTAATACTTGTACATGTATGATATATGCATATATATGTATACATATATATGTGATACATGTATGGTATTTAGGGGTACATGTGTGTATGTATTCATTTGTTTTCATTGGTTCATGTGTGTATGCTACAATGTGTGCTACATGTGTTTTTATATATTGATGTTTTGTGTGTATGAGTGCATGTGTGTGTGTGTGCTGCATATGTGCATTCAAGCACATGTGTTTGATGCATACATATGAGGGTATGGGTATGCATAGCACATATACAAAGGACAGAGGATGATGTCAGGTATCTTTCTCTGTTATTCTTTGCATTATTAGTGTGAGACAGTACCTATTACTCATGCAAAAGCTGACAATTTTGGCTGGGCTGCCTAGCTAACAAACTCTTGGGATCTACCAACAGTCTTGAGGTCACAAGCACTCATAACCAGGCCCATGGTTGCTGAGTATCAAACAGAGGTCCCCATGTTTCAGTGCAACTGCCATCACCTTCTGGACCATGTCCAAAAACTCCTCCTTCCCCCCCCAGTAGAAAACATCTAGCTAGAAGTTACCATCGCAGGAATAGCAAAGGTTGGTTTGGAGACAACCACACAGACAAATGAAATGCTTATTGTCGAAAACTATTTGGGAGATAAATTTTCTATCCTTGAGAGAATCAAAGCTCAGGGCACAAAATAAAGCAGTGTGATCAGGTGCTAGCTGAATCCCAAATCTTAAATCACAGCTAGAACAGCAGTACTTTATTGAGCACCTGCCACCCAGCAGGAAGTGAGCCAGGAGCCAGAATGCATTTTCAGAGATCACGGAACCAAGTTGCAAGAACTCAGCAATTGCTCAATGACAGCAGTTTGGTGCATAGTGTCGTTGGACTCCCTGTCATCCTTCCACTATTGTACGAAAATAAACTATAACTGTTCAAGTAGGAAATTAGGTTTGGCCCTGAAGTGAGGAATGGTTTGTCTAAGTGAGAAAAAAGAAGAAGATGTAGGCATATGACATCATGGATGATGTCATAAATCTTTAATTTCTATTTATGGGAGCAATGAATAAATTGCACTAGAGTAGGTTTAAAATATTTTATGTTCTCTCCTGAAGAAAGTAATAAAGTTCTTGGTTTTTCAATAATAAATATTTTGGTTTATAAATATATTTATCACTGTGTGAACATACAGAAAACAAAATATGCACTATACTGAGATTTTTTTTTAAAAAAACATTTATTTCTTTATGTATTTGTACATAACACATGTGTGCTTGGCTCTCAGGGAGGTCCAAAGAGAGGTTTGGAACATTTGGAACTGAAGTTATATGTGACTACGGGATGCCGGGAACTGAACCTATGTGCTCTACAAAAACAGCAAGTTGTCTTAACTGCTGAGACATCCTTCCAGTCCCCTGAGTTCTGTGCTTTATAAAAATGCTGGTGTGAAGGAAGTATTAGAAGTGCTGTGCTAGTCCAAGAGTGCATTGTAGTTGCATTTTTTGCTGCCGTCTCTTCCTTATGACCAATATCCTCTACTCAATTTACTAGAATTTCTTCCAGGCCTGGAAGTCCTATGAGCTTCTGCTAACTGATCCTTTTTGTCCTGTGAGCCTTCCCCATCTCTTACTCACCACTCCATCTCCCTGCATCCATCCCTGAAACCTTGAATATCTAAAGGAAATAAATTCGAGAACACCATTTCCCTATTTTGCTACTCTGTGACACCATCCACCATACAACTATTCCAACCTTCACTTAGCTTCAAGTTCTTTCAAGAGAACAGAAGCTCTATTTGTTCAGGACTGATTTTTGCTTTGCAAACCAAGGTTGGTTGACATTATAGGATCTGTTTCAAAGGGAGGGAACAGAGAAATCACTACAGGAAAAACAAAACAAACAAACAACCCCTCCCCAAAATGCTTTATGTCCTAAAGAAGGCTCTGGACACCAAAGGTCAGACATGTCTTGTAGTAAAGTTTGAAATTGCTGGCAAAAGAATGTATATAAAAATTCTCTTTGGGAAATAGTGATCCTTGAAAAAAGTACAAAGGAAGAGACTCTGAAAAGGTATTCCCAAAGAGATCCAATTTACTAGGAGTTCTAAATCTAATCCAGCGTTAGAGTACTGGGAAGGGCTTTCTTATTAGACTGCAAGGGACCATAGCAGAGACCAGAAGGGGTGTTAGTGAAGATGTTGTCCAAAAGCTGGAAAGTATAGATTCATCCTGAAAGCAGACACATTCATTTAGTGATTTGTTTTCTGGTTAAAAATGACCCCCCTCTCCCTGTAGGAGTATTTTTTAGCTATATCTAGTGTAGAGATAGCTCAACTGGTTTGATGGCTGTAGCATGTTGGGCTAGGCCTGGACCGAGGCTCCCCAAAGACTGTACTTTTGTGCTCCATAGTTTAAATTCCATGGTGGATCTTTGAGATTCATGTTAAATTTCAGGAAGTATTGCTCTAAAGATGATACAATGTGGCCTTGGCTTGGGTTTACATCACTTCTTTCCCCAGGTAGCCACCATAAAACGTTGTTACATAGTCAGTCACAAAGCACTGCTACCTGCTCACATGTTAAATTAGCATATTACAACCAGCATGTATTTGTTTGCTTCCCTTTTCTGAGCATTTGATTAGGTAAGCTGACCTTTTCATATTTTAGGATGCAATTGGGTTTCAATCCAAGACCTTCTTTCTGAACTTCTGTAAGTGAGGAGCTTACACAGTAAAGATATTCTCAGAATTTGTCCAGTTCTTCATCTTCCCGAGATAAGGATGCTTTTTCTCTGTCATCCATATTCCATATTTATTCTTCAAGATTCTCATATTAAAACATTTATACAGAGTTGATGTTATTTTTCAGTTCACCTATTCACTAGGTTTTCATCACCTACCAGAGTCAAACTGTGCTGAATTCCCTGCATGATTGTCTCCAGGTTATTGGATGTTTCTCTCTTTTTCTGTGTGTGTGTGTCCTTACCTGTAAAACATGGCCTGTACCGGGTACACATTGTAGAGTTTCAAGGAAGATTAAATGTGGAACAGTACTTTCCTGTTTTGTTTTTCTGTTGCTGTGATAAAACATCCTAACATAATCAACAGGAAGCAAATGCTCATTTTAGTTTATAATTTTAGATTATAGTCCATCATGGTAAGGAGAAGTCACAGAAATAGGAGCTGGAATCTCATAGTTAAAAGCAGAGAGAAATATTTTCTAGTTCCATCCATTTGCCTGCAAAACTCAGGATGTCCTCATTCTTAATGGCTGAGTAGTATTCCATTGTGTAAATGAACCACATTTTATGTATCCATTCTTCTGTTGTGGAACATCTGGGCAGTTTGCAGCTTCTGGCTATCACAAATAAGGCCGCTAAGATCATAGTGAACCATATGCAACTGCTGCATGGTGGGGCATCTTTTGGGTATATTCCCAAGCTGGGTCTTCAGGTAGATCTATTTCCAATTTTCTGAGGAACCTCCAGACTGAGTTCCAGAGTGGTTGTACCATGAGGAAACAGGGGGTGGGTAGGAGGTATCAGATGTGGAACAGTCAGAGGGTGGATGTGGTGGGGGGAAATAAAATATGGAGTGTAAAAAATATTAATTAAAAACATGTTTAAAAAAGCACAAAGAAAGAAATGCATGCATGTTTAGTTCACAGATATTTTTTACTCTTACAAGTCCATTTACCTAAACTAGAGAACAGGGTGTCTGCTTATAGGTTAGATCCTCTCTTATCAGTTCAAGTAATCAAGACAATCTCCCCAAGACACGCCCACAGATCAACCTGATCTAGACACATGCCCTCACTGAGTCACTCCCAGGTGCTTCTAGGTTGTGTAAAACCAACAGATAAACCAATCATCACAAGTACTTAAAAGAGAGCCTTGAATAGAGTAATATTATCATCACCATCTCTCCCCCCGCCCCCCCATTTGTCACCTAGAGCATAGGAACATGATAAACACTACAACTTCTACTCAGGCTGTAATTTTCTAACATAATTTCTGCTATGTTTATTTTACTTAAATTCAACTGTATAGGATTCACATGTAACTAGGATACTTCAAAGTTATATTTTACATAGATAATAACTATTCTATATATCCTATGTTTATATAAATGTTTTATAGGTGTTTGACTCTGTATGGTTGAGTTCCTGGCAGGTATAGATTCTTAGATGACTTGATTTAATCATTGTGAACTTTCATTGTGTGTACAAAGAAACTAAAGATTGGAGAGATTAACCAACTTAACTAAGGTTAAATAGCTTTAAAAACTGAGGTTTGGGTTAACTTGTTCGCTTTAGCCGTGGTGGAGATAACACTCAGGACCTTGCGAATATGCTAGCTAGTCAAGTGCTCTACCTTTGAGCTTCTACCCCTTCCTCTGGAAAAAAATCAAAAATTCCAAACCACAATAGGCTGACTTCCTATGACCGCCTATCTTCATCCTTATTTACTGATTTGAGCTTTAGTGTAATAAGTATTGCTCATGCAAGAATTGATCAGTATTCAGCAGGAACAACAGATAACTTTATATCCTTGAACAAATGGCCTTGCCCTTTGGCTCTATGAAAGTTTTCTTTAGTCTCTATGACCTGGGACATGTCTTATAGTCTGAGGGTCAACTTCGTAGTCTATTCTTTAGCTCTTTTGGGGATGTCAAACAGCTACTGGTCTTGAATACAAGCTGCAGCTGAACACTGGTCCCTGAGCCTGACTAGGGAAAGCTCTCATTTTATTAACATTTTATTGATAATTAGTGATGCTTTCATTGCCTGCAAATAGACAAGTCCTGATGGTTGCTGATGACATTGTTCTATGGGAGAGAGCACAGTAGATCCTGACCAGGAACTGTTGCAACTCACGTCTATGCTCTTGGTTTGATTTGACCTGACAGAGAAACTAATTAGAAGAGTATGACCTCATGGCTCTGGATTCACCCAAACACCTACTTATCCAAATACAATGACACCAAAGTCATCTCTGAATTCATCAGCTTTGGGCTCTGTGCTAAGTTCTAGTAAAATAAAACAAAACAAAACTAATAAGATATAACCCTTGAAATTGTGAGCCTATTATTTTGTAAGTTGGATAATAAATACTGACAGTTTATTAACTATACTTCTGTAAGGTTTGCTAATGAGCAGGCAAAGTCCTTTATGTCCATTTAACTTGCTTAGAAAAGAAATGGATTAAAAGTGCAGGGCAGGCTGGGAAACATGAGCTCAGAGTGAAAAATAAGGAAACAACACAAATTCTAATTCCTTTCCCCATTTACTATGAAACCCTGGACTTATAATTAAATCTCCAGTGAAGACAATGATACTCTTTCTCTCAAAGTGTTTAATTGTGTTTAGTAATGTGCACCAGCGTACTCTGGAAACTATAAGGCATTCCTGGTTTATATGAGGTGATATGTACTGCACCATGTTACAGTGTACATCATAGAAATCTAGAAATCCATCTTTTTATTACCTGTAGGGTGTTATTAATATATCACGTTATAAAATTAATGATGCCATTTTATTCCCTGACTTTGAGTAAATGGGAATTAATGGCTGTATTTCCCATTCTTTAATGATTGAGAGTGAAAACCATACAGACTAAGTCTCATGACATAGGTCAGGTACCTTATTTAGCTTCTGAGTATCAATGGATTTCATGATTATGTTTGGCAAAACAAATCCTTGTGATCTTTGGTTTGTGATGGGTTTTGAAGGTTACTGCTAGAAACAGAGGAGTACCAGAGATGGGAATCTGTGGTGACTAATGTGAAATATCAACTTGAAAAAATCTAAAATCACTTGGGAGGGTGTCTCTGGAAATTGTGAGGAATTAACATGATTATATTACTTGAGTTGGGCATATCCCACCACTGTAGGTAACACCATTCTCTAGACAGTATATCGTGTATATGACTGGAGAAAATGATATAAGAAGTCATGGCTTATATTCGGGCTTATATTCTTTTATGAGTAGATATAATGTGACCCTTCAGGTTCCTGTGGCTAATTTAATGCACAATAATCCTAACCAGGAAATAAGTGCTAAAATAAACCATTTCTCCCAAAAGTTGCTTTTGTCAGAATATTTTATCACACAAAAGAAACTAAGAGAGGCTCTATGTCGTAAAAAATTGAGATGCCAAATATGCTAACAACTGTAGCTATCACCATTACCACCACCATGCCTTTGTCTTTATAATCATTGTCATTCACAACATTACTTTCTTTGACTCCCTTACTTGTTCCTGTGACTCAGTAAGGCCAATCTCAGTTCTTCCACTGTACTTCCATCTGTCACCTTCCATATCAAATAACAGATTGTTTTCTGTTTTCCATTCATAAGAATCTTCTCATGTTGTATAAGAATGGCCCCCACAGGCCCCAAATATGTGAGTATTTGAATGGCCCCAAATATGTGAATATTTGAATACTTCACCCTCAGTTGGTGGAACTATTTGGAAATGATTGTTCCTTATTGGAGGAAGTGTGTCACTTTGAAGTCTCAAAGACTCATGTTATTTCATGCCTTTACTTTAGGAATGTGTCTCAAGATGTGTGCTCTTCAGTACTGCTGTAGTGTCATGAGAGGGTGTGTGCGGCCATATTCTGTGCTGTGGAAGTCATGAACTCTAAACCTCTAGAACTATAATCCCCAATACCAATGCTTTCTTTTATAAGTTGCCTTAGTCATGGTATGTTAACACAGCAATAGCAAAGTCATGGAGATATATATCTTTTGAAAGATCATCAGTCAAAATCACAGCTAGATATTAGAGGTATAAGTAACATTATTTTGATACTGTCTTTCTTAGGGTTTTACTGCTGTGAACAGACACCATAACCAAGGCAACTCTAATAAAGGATAACATTTAATTATGGCTGGCTTACAGGTTCAGAGCTTCAGTCCATCATCAATAAGGTGAAAGCATGGCAGGATCCAGGCAGACACGGGGCTGGAGGAGCTGAGAGTTCCACCTCTTGTTTTGAAGGCAGCTAGAAGACTGGCTTTCAGTCATCTAGGACAAAGGTCTTAAAACTGAAGCTCACAGTGACACACCTACTCTAACAAGGCCACACCTACTCTAACAAGGCCACACCTCCTAATAGTGCCACTCCCTGGGCCAAGCCATCACAGATACCCATAAGTATCTAGGGGAAAGTATGTACTAAGAGAAATTTTAGTAAGTGCTTAAGTATTTATTTTCTTGGGACTATTTTTGTCTTTTATTATACTCATCCAAATGATAAGATTCTGGTGCTGCATGTCTCATGCCATGGAGACCTGCCCTTCCTGAGTGCTGTGTGCCTAGTTACTTTTGTCAACATTCAACCTCTTACTCCATTCACATGTTCATTCTTCATAGTTCATATTTTCTTCTCCATGTTCTCTGACATGGACGTTAGGGGCACTCATGCTGTGTTCTCTAATAGTCTGTAGATTTGAGAAGATACATGAAACCCATCTCCATGAGCCATGAAGTCCTAGAAAGAGATATTTAAAAGAAAATAGCATCAATTCAGAATGTTGAAGACAACAGTTAAGTAGGCATGTGGTATTGAAAAACATACCTAGGGGCTTTTCCTATCTTGTTAGATTAGAGAAGGAATGTAGAGAGATTTGGTACTGAAAGTAGGTCTGGTTAATAAAAGAAGCTTGCAAAAGATCCGGTTATAAGTAATAGGCTAGGTGACAACTTTATCTGTTGGCTCTCTCAGTATCCCAGTAATATATACCATCAAGACTGGCTGCCCTCAGCTCCCTGTACCTTTTCATTTTTATTTCATTTCTTGAGACCTTGAACATAAATCTTGAGATAAACATGAGGCATGATGGAGGAAGTCATCAGCTAACTTTAGCATCCTCCTTCAATGTTAACACTGAAGGCCAGGCAGATATTATTGTTCTGTGCTGTCACCTGAATCCTTACATTGCTGCCGACTATTGATTGCTGTTGAGAGCTATGCAGGTGCCCATGGCCCACGCTCTAGCAGAGGGCCATGTTGGTTTCCTTGATATACACTACCACTGGGGACCACGCTGAGATTTGTGTTGGTAGTGAATATCCATGGTCTGTGCTGTTGGCAGAAATGATGTAGAAGTCCGTGATGCATGTTCCTGTTGACTGACTGACTGACTGGCAAGGGTAAGGAAGCTACTTTTGCAGTAGAATTGATGACTGCACCCCAAGCAACTTCAAATCCTTCAAGGAATGTAAGACACCTACAAATTATATAGCAAGTTGGTAATGAGACATCTAAAATCTTACTCCAAATCAGGAGACAGGGGCTGAAACAAATGTCAAGTCTATGAGCATAGAGAATATTGAGGGCTCCGAAACTGTTCTTCCTGTCCTCCTTCGGCCAAGCATGCATCCTTTACATTATACTAGGCCCTTCAACTGTAAAGGCCTCCCACCATTTTCCTACTCCCCGACCCCAGTTTTCCTAGCCAGCCCAAGGAAGGCTCAGGCATTGTCCTCTCTCTGGCTCTAATGTTTGCTGAGGCATCTGGCTATCAGTATTACAGTCACATATGTTGATCCCCTTCGCTGTAAGTCATATAAAGACTGCAGCTCTCTATTAGTCATCCCTATAAGCACACTGAGTGATTCCACAAAGCAACTGAACAGACGCTATTTCTTATTTGAGTTAAGGTGCTTTGCACCTTAAAGCCATTTGTAAGCTTTTTTTTTTTTTAATCCCGGAGAAGTCATATCCCTTTCAAATAAACTTTTAGTTTGGCTGTATGCTTGGAGTGGGGAGCTGTGTGGGTCCAACTGTTGGACAGTGTGCAAATAGAAAGCTCCTGTGATGGATGGGCTGGGGAGATGGGCTGGAGGTGGCCATCAAGTGCGTGGAGTTGATAAACCAGTATTTTTATTGAAGCAAATACAAACTGGTTATTCAAGCAGATGAATTCTGGGATACCTTACCGTGTCTTCAACAGGATTTCCTTGGTGATTTTTTTTTTTTTTGTCTTCTTAGAAATGACAAAAAAAAAAAAAAAAAAAATAGAAAGAAAAGAAAAAAAAGAAAAAGAAAAAGAAAAAGAAAAAGAAAAAAATGTTCTCCTGCCTTCAGTTGTGGAATTCAGATCCCGGGGTTTGGGCTCAGGGCTGTGGTTAGGACAAATGATCCAAGCCAGAGCTCTGCCTTTCTCATTGCTCGGCATAGTACAAATTCAGTACAGAAGAGATTTGGGAATCTGGGTAGAATAAGATTCAAATCCTGACATCACCATCACAACTTCACACAAGTTGCTTGGCTCACTGGGAAATTAATTTCCAGACCTTTCTGAACAGTCTCTTTTCCTAACCAGGCTGTTGTAAGGAACAGCTTGCCCTAAAAGGGCTCAATAAACAGACACTGACATCTAATTAACACCTTGGAAGTACAGGGTTCTTTTTGTCCCAGGCCTTGGGGAAGTTGAAGCAGACAAGAAATGGGGAGGAAGTCTTTACTGAGGTTGCTCAAAGCTGCTGAGAGAGGACCTTGCATGGAAGCCGATTTCTTTGTAAGTGTGTATTTTTACCTTTTTTGGATGGAGGTATGGGCCAGGATTTCCGCTTCTGGGGCTGTCTAGCTTCTCTTCTCCTCTCCCTCAGGTGTCTGAAACCACCCATTGTTCTTTTAATGAATGGGGCCACAGTGTGTCCCCCTTACCACAGTACTTCCTAAGGCCCCTCCTCCATCTTGTTCCTAAACTTGACCTTCCTCTTCAGTGACCAATTTCTAAATTCCAGGAACTCAGGGTTGTACTTTAAAGAACAGCTTTTCTCACTTCTAGCTCAGGGCTTTGACCCACACAACACATCCTGTTAAAAAAAAAAAAAAAAAAAAAAAAGGTACCGAAAATGGTAATGACAGTGGCACACACCCCTCCCATGTGTCTTGTCTTCCATCCTGACAGTACCCCCACGAGGTTAAAGGGTGCAACCTGTGAGAAGGGGGGCTTGTTTATCTTTTCATGTGCTGTAAAGATCCTGTGTCTGTTCCTTTGCTTTATGAATGCAATGCACATTGCACAAAAGTGAAATAGTATGAGCTGAATCCGATGAAAGATCTCTATCCCAGTCCTATCCCCAACCCCTGAATTCTGTCCCTGAGAGTCAACCTGCTTGCTGTTGCACATTTCTTGTTGTCTGTCGATGGGAGTCAATGGAGACATATTTGGTGGCATGGTGTGGCACCTGGCTCTCTCTATTGAAAGCACCATGCTCCAGAAATCACTTTCCCACACATCTATTTTTCTAAACCAAGGGATAATACTTGAGCATATGAACCTCTGGTTCATTCAAAGAGTTCGCTGAAGGGCATTTAAACTGAAAAAAAAAAAAAAGGTCAAATAAGCAAGACTGTAGGTCAGTGGCACCTTGCTTGCCTAGCAACCAGGTTACCTTCTAGTTCCATTACCAGTACTAGGTTCAGCTCCCAGTACTGTCAAAATAAAGGGAGGTGGGGAAGAAAATGCAGAAGCAGTTAATCCCTGATAACTATGTCCCTACATCATTTCCTTGGATTTAATTTCGAATCCACTGAGAAAATGGGAGGTTTGGAGGTATTGTGCTGTGATTCGGGAATACAAACACCTGGAATTCTTGGAATGTTCCTGCCGGGCTCTCTTGCCTTTTTGTGGAACTCTCCTTTGAAGACTGGGCTCAGAGGTCACTTCCTCCAGTCTTAAAACTTTTGTAAACCAGCTCCAGCTGGGGGAACTCACTACTCACTTCTTGAGTATCAATGGTGATTTCCAAACTGCAGCTGTGCAAGGACCTCTTTCCCCCCCCCCCCCACTGAAACTTTGTGAACCCAGATTGCTGAACTACAACTTCTCCATCCCCACACCCCCACCCTTCCAGCCCTAACCCATCAGAGCTTAATACTCCTCTAGAATTCTTAATGAGCTCTGAGCAGGTGCCTTCCTCACATGGGCCTGATGGTGCCCATCACTTGTCAGAAGCACACTTGAAGAGCTAGTTCCCTCCCCTGTGCCCTCTGATGAGCTAATCTTCCTCCCCTACCACACCTCAAGGTTGGCCCAAGCTGCATTCTTTCTTTGAAATGCTCAACCACTCTTTCTTTCTTTTTAGTCCAACATCCACATGAAGGTTGGGGTGATTAGCCCACATTTTTTTCTTTAGGATTTTGCAGAATTCCTAAGGACACTATAGTACACACACACACACACACACACACACACACTTACTCACCTCACTCACTCACTCACTCATATATATATATATGAGTGTGTGTGTGTGTGTAAAATGAGTAAATATGTTGAAATAACTTATTACATTTCTCATAGTTTACCTTTAGATCCTTATGTGTCCTCCATGTCCAGTGCTTTGCTTGTCTGTTCTGTAACTGGTACTTTAAATTTTACCTCCACTTCTTGTCTAGTTATTATCCCTGTGGCAGGACAGGTGATGTAATAATAAAATGTGACTGTAAGTGTAAGAACTGACACTCTTTATTTCTAACCATAAATTCTCATATATCCGTGCCATTACACACATAATGTCCCTTGTTCTTCTTTGGCATCATTATATCCTCTGTTCCTCATGCCAGATTGGTTCTGCTCTGTGACACAGGAAAGGTCTAGTATGACCACACAAGGCAGAGGCTTTGAAATTCTCTAATACTTTGGGATCAGCTAAAGAGAGAAATTCTGAAGGGAGAAGAAGAGGCTGTGATGAATGAAAATGGAAGAGTTTAAAGCCTGTGGAAAGCCAGACAATAAAGTTGCTGGTGGTGATGGCTGGAAAGACATCACAGCCTGCAAACATAAACTTGTAGTCAGGTAATCTCAAGAAGGGTGTTCTTTCTACTAGCAAACTCAGATATAGGACATAGATCAATGAACCCACAACAAGCTGTTTCAGGCTAGATTACCAGATTTGGTGTTTATGTATGTTTGTGTGTGTTTATTTGTGTGTGTGTGCATGTGTGTGTGTGTGTGTGTGTGAAATATCTTCAGGATTTGTCCTCAATTTGCGCCTTGTTTGAGATGCGTCACTTTCTGTTCACTGCTGTATGTGACAGCCAAGTAGGGCTGCCTCACAGGTTTCTGGTGGCCATCCTGTCCTTGCCTCTCAGTTTGGCATGGTACTGGGATGACAGACACGCTCCAGTGTTCAACTCTCCCATGGGTGCTGCGGGTTCAAATTCATGTGCTCATACAAGTGTTTGCCGAGCACTTGTTGCTTCTCCCCTATCCCAAGAGGTGTTTTTATAATACTCTCATTTTTTTTTTCCTGCAGAAGAAGAAAAGACAAAAACAAAATCCTACAGCATTTAAAAAGAGATAACATAAAAGAAAAATTACTCTAAAGTTAATCTTTGATTTTTTTTTTTTCTCCAGTATTTCCTTCCCTTTGTGTGACAACCAGCACTGGCCTACCAGGAAGACCAGTCATTTTAAAACCCGCTTTAGCATCTGCTAAAAGTTGACTGGTCCTCAGTCAGCTTACACATTGGGCTATAACAGAAATGACACAGACTGTTGTTCCCATCCCCACTGTGTACGGGTATCCAGTACTAAGTCACTTCACCTCTGAGGAAATTTGTGTTGTTTCTCATAAGGACGGAAGACGGCCTTTGGACAAGGATACATCTAACATGCCCAGCTCATTGGACCTTGACAGCTGGAGAAGACCCCTCCTTCTGAGCCACAGCAGGAAACAGTAAGGAAAGGAAGCAGTGAGACTTAGTAACTCCTTTCCCAGGCACACCTTTGTAGTTAAAGCAGCAACCTGCTGTTTTGTGCCAGGTACCAAATGCCAGCATTATCATACTTCACATGGTTGATTAGATTTCCACAAGTTGCTGGCTTCTCCTTTTTCCAACTGATTTTTCCAAGGTCAAATTCAAATTGCCTTCAGAATAGTCTCTAGTTAAAGCAAGAAATGTTTAAAGTACACTAATCAACAATGGTTGTTGTTGTTGCTGTTGATTTAAATTAACTACTCTTTACAAAGCACCTCAGGGCAGTGGCTCCCACTATTTGAATGCATTGAATCACCGTGTGGCAGACACCTCTACTGCCAGCACTTACTGAGTTGAGAGGACCAAGAGTTCAAGACCAGCCTGGAGTGCTGGTTCATTATATGAGAGCTTCAGATTTCAGTAGCTCTGGAATAGAACCTGGGCATCTGCATAAGTCACATGTTCCCAAGTCATGCTAGCACTGCTAGTCCAGGACTAACCCTGAGAACTGCTGATGTGCAGGATAGAAAGCATTTTAACCTGCAGATTTAATGTCTGTAAGCCTCAGTTTATTGTGGATAGAGATATACAGATCCAATAAATCTAGCAAGTACGCTTAAAATCTGGAAAGAAAACATTACTTTTTCTTTCAGTTATGGGTGTATGTGTTCATATATATACACATACATATACATCATATACATATATACCATATACATACACATACACATATACATACACATATAATATGTATACATATACATTTACATATACATTTACATACACATATAATACATATACATTCACATACATTTACATATACATATACATATGTTCATGTGTGCATATGGTCTTGTGTGTATGCTTATATGTATATAGTATGTGTGTTATATATGTGCATGTTTTTGTTTGTATAGGAATGTCTGTGTATATCTCTGTGTGTGTATATGGAAGTGTTAGTTTACCTTGGGTATCATTCCTCAAGAACTGTTAACCTTATATTTTGAGACAAGGCCTCTCACTAGGACTAGGGAAGTTACTGCTTAGGTTATACTAGTCCAGCCAGTGAGCCCCACATATGCACTTGTCTATTCTTCTATGGAACTACAAGCCTGTGCCACCATGCCCTGCTTCATACCCAAACTGTAGAGATTGAAGCCAGATTCTCATGCTTTCAGTGACTAAGCTACCTTTCTTCTTTTTCTTCACTTCCCATCCGTACTCCTCCCTTTTTATTGTTGTAGATTCTTCCAAGCTGTACACCAGGGAAGAGAGAAGAATCATTCTAGGTAGGGTTTCTGTTAGTGGCTTGGCAGGCAGAGTTTCCGCCATGTTTGAAATGCAAAGGACTACTTGGTTGCTCTGGAGCATGGAGTGTTTTCAGTTCCTTGGAGCATCTCATTCATTCATCAGGAGACCAGTTCTCTTCCTGAAACACATTAGTCAAGTTTTCTCTCTTTCTATGAGTATCCAAAAACACCGAGGATTCATACTGCCTTTATCAGTTCTAGAAAACAGGTGCATCAGGGCAGAAACGAGCAAAATCTGGCCCAAGACCTTGGCTCTAATACTAAATAGCCTGTGCACTCATGTATGGAACTTGTGCTGCTTCCCATGACACAAAGTAGAATCAACTGTGAAGAGGAACCTCAATGGAGGAAATGCTTCCCTCAGATTGACCTGTAGGCAAGTCTATGGGGCATTTTCTCTATTAATGATTGGTACGGGAGGGTCCAACTCACTGTGGGCAGTGCTGCCCCCTGGACATGTGGTCTTGCATGGTACAAGAAATCAGGATTGGCAAGCCATGAGGAGCAAGCCAATAAGCATCATTCATTCCTCTGAGACCTGTGTTTCCCCCAACTTCTTTTCACGATAGACTGTAAACTCTAAGATTAGGTCAACCTTTTCCTACCCTACAATGGTTATGGTTTTGGTTATGGTCTTCATCTCAGTAACTGAAAGCAAACTAACAGATAGTAACTTGAACTCACAAAGATTCTGTGTCCCATCTTTAACATGCAGATCAAGATTTGAACACCTCCTAGGATGGTTCAGGGTCCTAAATGAAATGGGGAATCTCAGTGCTGGAGCAGCATTTGAGTGCTGTAGAGGAGACTTGATCTGCGGTGATGAATGTGTCTGTGGAGATCCTGAAATAATCACATTTGAATCAAATCATGCCCTGCAGAGGATAAATAACCCAAACGACCAAGAAAAAGAACATTTACTGCCCAGCCTTCCCTGAACAAAGTCTCTGAGTGACCCTCCTTGGCAGTAATGTGTGGATGCCATGCTGCCCAGGGAAGATGGGAAGCAGCTGGCCGCTCACTGGGGGAAGCCCCAGCTGACCCAGCATCCTGGTCTGTCGTCTGCAGCCACAGTTGTAAGGCAGGCCTAGTGCCAGGGCCTAAAGGCAGAAGAACACTTGGAGGAGGCGGGAAGGGAGGGGGAAGGAGGAGAGCGCCAAGGAGACTTTGCAATTATCTCCCTGAGACTGTTTAGAATGTAATGTTCCTCTCCACCCCCTTCCTTTTCACATTGTAATTTTCTTCACAGAAAGAACACAATGGAGAACATATTCCAGGCTGCAGAGCTCCCTGCTAACTCTGACAACCCAGACTTGGGAACAGATAAGGAAAAAACACAGGCTTTTTTTTTTTTTCACCCCCAGAGAGATTGCAAAGATTGAAGCTGAGAAATCCAGTTATGTTTGAACATCGTATTACCTGCCCACTTAATGGTTTGGATACGATCTGTCCTTGATGCTCAGCAAGTTTCACTGTTTTGTTTTTTTTTTTTTTTTTTTGGCTGGGGGTTTGGGGAGAGGCTACCTCTGCCATAATGCTCTCCTCTAATTTCTATCTAGGTGAGAGGCTGCGGTCTGCCCAAGCTGCAGTTTGCTCTCTCTGGATTTGACTGACTGTTTAAAAGATCCAAATTTTCTTCTCGCCTGTGTCTATGAAGTAGGGTAGACTTATACCTTGTGGCTCCTTCTCAGTTGCCAGGTGGGCCTCGGATGGGCACAGGACAAGATTGGAAGACCGGAAGAAGCAAGCAGCCTACCTTGGACATCTCCACCTCTGCCCATCCCCTTTAAAAATGATTCATGTTATCATTTGCTTGTGTGTATGTTTCTCTCCCTCTCCCTGCCCCTTTCTACCTCCCACCCTCCCCCACATCTGTGTGTGTGTGTGTGTGTGTGTGTGTGTGTGTGTGGGCTCATGTGTCTATGGAGAAAAGAAGAGGGTGTTAGGTCTTCTGGAACTGGAGGTACAAGACTTTGTGAGTTACCCTGTGTGAGTGCTGGGAACTGAACTCAGGTCCCCAGAGAGAAGAGCCAGCATCCTTAGCTGCTAAGCCATTTCTCCAGTCACGTGACCTTCCTCTTTCCTCTCAAGCTGCTCTGTCTTTTGCATCCTTTCATCACACACTCTACATTGTGCCACACAGTCCCAGCCTCTGCCATGTCTCCCTTTTGCTTTGGGACAGGGTTCTCATGTAGTCCAGATTGGCATTCAACTTACGGTGTGGCTGAGGATGACCTTGAGTCTCAGATCCTCCTCTCTCTACTTCCCGATGAAGGAATTGCAAGTCAGTGCTTTGTACCTGCTTTATGCTTTCATATCAGGGCTTTATGTATACTAGGCAAATACTCTACCACCTGAGCTGTATCCCCACTCAGGTTGCATTTTAACATACATCACCAAGAAATCCCAAGAAAGGTTGTATAATTTCTACAGAACACACAAGAAGGATCAGGACACACATCTTTTTTTTTTTTTTTTAATCTCCTCTGTATTCACATGGACTTGTTACCTGTTTGCTAGAGTGGCTTTCTCAGATGTCTCTTGGTGCTGTTAAACAAATTAAGTGCTCTCCTATTAGTCTATTTTTCTTCAGGGGACTCCATCATTACTGAAAAGACATATAGACCCTCTCCCCACTTAGTCATTCTAATTGAGATATCCTAGATGCACCAGTTCCCATTTGGCCTGGTCTATGATGCATCCAAAGCTAATGTACCCAGACCATCTGAGCTCAGCACACACCACAATAGTTCATTCGACCCCTGATTTGAGAGAAATAAGAGGCGACCCCTGATTTGAGAGAAATAAGAGGCATGTTCTTCTTAAAGCTGTTATCGTTTATTGATCATGTACTAGGTGCCAGAAGGTCCCAAATGCAGAGACCTTAATTATCAATAAAATATCATCCTTGCTTTTGCAGGCATCATGGAAAAATGAGGTTCATATTAGAAGGTGCTACAATGTCTACTTTGCAGAAAACACAAGCTTAGTTGGGAAGAAAGACCTATAGTTTGCTTGTATAGCCCCCATGATGCTATGTCTGTCTCAACAGAAGAATCCTAGAACGTGAGTACCCATAAGTGTGGGTTCCAAGAAAGATTGCTGAACACAGGCAAATGGAAAGACTACTTTCTTTTCTACCTTTCATTGACTTCCCCCAATCACTGATAAAATGAATATTTTTTAGGACTTATTAGACAATATAATGTCTTCTCATAAATTTGCTTATAGTTTATTTGAAGAGACGTCATATACATGTCCAGATTCTCTGTAACAATTCAAGGACAGTGGCAATGCTTGCTCCTTGGCTAAGATACAGTCACAGTTAGGTGCTTTGCTCACCAGATAATGGTCTTGAGCACTACACTGACTCTTTATGCTAAAGGCCCTTGTCCTACTCCCTGCTATGTCTCAGCAGTGGGTGAGGACTGGCCAGATATTAGAAGCTCAGTAGACAAGTAACTGAATGAACAAAAAGCAACTAACCCAGAGAAATAGGGAACTATCTGATTACGCTTTAACTTTAAGACTACCATTTCTTTTTTTTTTTCTGTTTTTTTCTCTTGATTTTTTTAATTCGATATATTCTTTATTTACATTTCAAATGATTTCTCCTTTTCTGGCTCCCCACTCCCTGAAAGTCCCATAACCCTCTTTCCTCCCCCTGTTCCCCCATCTTCTCCTTCCCACTTCCCTGTTCTGGTATTCCCCTATACTGCTGCACTGAGTCTTTCCAGAACAAGGGGCCACTCCTCCATTCTTCTTGGACATCATTTAATATGTGGATTATGTCTTGGGTATTCAAAGTTTCTAGGCTAATATCTACTTATCAGTGAGTGCATACTATGATTAATCTTTTGAGACTGGGTTACCTCACTTAGTAGGATGTTCTCCAGATCCATTTCTAAAGGTGATTTCTCTTTTGGACTTTGAGAAATGAAATCAGAATATTTCATGTCTATAAAGGGATAAGAACAGATATTTGTCAAACCTTGCCCCATTCCCAGTGCCTCACTGGGGCTCTTATGTTCTTAATGACATGAAATCCTGTCAGTGACCACAGGAGGCAGATTTTATTACTGACGTTGACAGATCTAAGTACCTGGACTCAGAGAGGTTAAGTAGTCAGTCACAGATTACACAGTGAGAGTGCAGAATAGCATTTTCCCATGAATCTCACCCAGATCCACACCACCTCCAGTGCTCTGAACGGTCCATTTGGTGAAGATCTGAAAAGAGTTTTTAGTGAAAGGAGGAGGAGAAAAGCCACAGTGTAGAAGAGGACGCATGCACTTTTCAACCAGGACAGTTAGAGTCACAGAGTTTATAGAGTCCCAGTGGGATAGATTAGCATGCGGGGGATGTAATGACAGGGTCTGTGAACATTCCTAGATTGAAGAGTCTGTGCCTGTCTCCCTGCTTCACCAGCTCTACTTGCCTCTGATTTAATTATATGCTTAGGGTACACATGCCTCTGGAATTGCAGGCCATGTCTTGCTTCCCAGGAAGGGTTATTGGTTAGATGACACTCAGTTTATGGAATGTAGGGGGTGGGGCTGGTATGTCCATCTGTGTGTGTGTGTGTGTGTGTGTGTGTGCCTGTGTGTGTTGCTGGCTTGGCTTGTCCCTTAGCAGGATAGATGGAATTGAATTATTGTCAACCGAGGCTCCCTCTTTCCTTCATTTAACCATACTGGTTAATCATGCGGACAATGTGAAGATCACTGTTTCATTCAATAGAAAGAAAGCCAATCTGAGTGCCCACTCTGAAGGACATGGTCTTTAGCTTGAAAATCTATATAAAATCCAATTCCAGTAAAGCCCAAGATAAAGAATCAGGATGGACATTCAGAGACTATTTCTCAGATCTTGAGTTGACAAGCTCTTAGAAGCGGGGTTGTTGGAGACTATTTTACCTGTTATACTGAAATCGTAGTTTCTGAATAGGTCAGTGACACACTAGCATACGGAGCTGAGATGCGGAAAGGAACACGTGAACACAAGGCACTGTCATCCTTGTATCACTAAAGCCTTCTACAACTCTCTTAAGGAGATAGTCTCACCGAGCTCAGTGCTGGAATTTGGCGCTGAGTTCAGAGTTCAGTATAAAGTAAGAATTTAAATACAAAGGAGGGATTCTTTCCTTTCTATCCTTGAATATAGGTCCTCTCTCCAAGTTAAAGCTGATATCCTGGATATAGAAAGGACTGGAATCAGAACTGTGAGTTTGGATGCCAGATATGCTTCCAATTCCTTTAAAATCCAAACACCTTTTCTTCTGCTCTGGTTCCAAGTAAGCATTTGGAAAAATGAAATCTCCCATTCTAAACCTTTATTTCTTAGCTGCAAGAAGGGCAGTGTGAGAGTAAATGGAAAAGGCCTTCAGAAATGTGAAGAGCCAACTCCTGTATTTTCTACCAGCAAGGATGTATCTTGGTCTCCAATGTCTTTTTAAAGTACTGTGTAGAATGGCCACAGGGTTGGTGTGCATTTTCTTTTTACAATCCAGCCTTCAACACTTTGATTCCTCTGCCATGAGAAGCTAGAACCTAGAAGTTCCCTGGGGAAATTTTAGCCATACCTTATCAGTTAACTATTACTTCACAACAAACCACAATAACACTGATGCTTAAAAAGTAATTATTATTTTTCATGAGTCTACAGAGGAGCTGGACAGTTCTACTCATTCTGGGCTGGGTTTGGCTGGTCTTGTCTGCTCTTTTTGTCAGTTGCCAGCTGGTGGAATGAAGGGAAGGTGGGCACTGGATAGCTTCAGGAGGGACTTATCTTAGTCTTCAACAGTCTAGTCTAAGCTTGTCCTCAGGTTTCCAAGCAACTGAAGTATTGCTCGTGGCCTCTTGTGGCCAAGGCAAAGAACTGCCCATTTTCTCCATGTTTTCTTTTACCAAGTAAGATCTAAGGACAGAGCAGATTTAAGGGTAGGAATGTGGGCTTCATTTTGTGATGGGCAGAGTTGCAATATCATATTGCCAGAAGCAGAATAGGAACTGGAGGAAGATACCATTACTCTATTGACTAGCCTTGATGCAAAGATGGAAAACTGATTAAACTCAGATGGTGAAAACTATAGATGGCTCCTCTTCTCTTAGCTCTTTATCTGATCTCTGCATTTTTTTTTTTTTTGATACTGCCCTAGGAAAACTTGCCTAATTTTTGCTGCCTAGACAATTAGGGGAGCTTGAAACTGATCTTTGTACATCCAAACCAATATAAAGTTGTTTATTTCACAACTATCAGTTCTTCAATGCTGTATTAAGGTCAGAGGGGAAAACAGAAATGTTCCAAGAAAACAGATCTTCCATTCCTGGGATTCAATCCCACAGATCAATCCAGTTCCATATATTGGTTGGTACCTGTGGGGCAGACTGATGAATGTGCCCTTTTCTTACAAGTCATTCATTGCTTCACGAAGATTATTGGAATAAAGTTTTTCCTGTTATCAAAATAATGAGCCCATTTCTTCCCCTGGTATCGGGAACTTTCTCGAATTACTTTCAACTTCTCTCTCCCAGCTTATGGCTGTTCTTGTGATTGCATAAGAATCATCAGTGTTTCCTACAACTGTGTAGTGGCATGTCATGCAGAGAGTTGTGTTTCTTTAACTGTACTTTTCACTCCTTGGCTCTCACAGTTGTAGTCCCCTGAGCCCAATAAATAGTTAGATCAATAGCCTCCTCCCCAGACTTCCTTCTTCCTTTCTACATAGAATTCATCTTTTCTTTTTCTGTGTCACAACCTTCTACTTTAAAGATGCTCCCATTCTTGCTTTTCTTGTGAAAGTGCAGTCCCTCAGGTCTGTGCTTCAATCAGTCACACTAATAATAACTATCTAATAACTATTGTTGCTTTATAGCAAGTTCTGTGCCAGTACAATTGACCTGACTTAAATCTTTCTTTCTTCCACCTCCTCTGGAGCCCTGCCTCCACTCTTAGAATCATAGAGAGTCAGACCAATTTCCTGGCTCTGTAGCCAGCTGAGTAAGCTACACTTGAGTTGAGAGTTGGGATGTTCTTTTAGGCCTCTGACTTGGCAATGCTTAGTGGCCTAAATAAAGTCACCCTCTGAAAGAAAGACCAGTGATTCATTGTAATTCTTCCTCAGGCCACTTGTCTGAGGTTTGAACTTCCATGGCCTGCCTAATTGTATTTTTAGAGAGTTGCAGACTCCTTTGGCTTATTATAACAGTTATGAATGGCCTTTGGAAACCAAGGCCCCTGATTATAATCCAAGTTGTTCAGACAAAGAATCTTCATGATCTCATGTTTGAACTCCTTAGTTTTAGATGTCCTGCTTTAATATTTGCATGGAAGAGTCATCTTAGACATTTGGAAGCATGAGAATTCTTGGGGGTTATAGCCATATTTTCTGGATTTGTAGGTCTGAGCAGAAACTCAGCCTATGCAAACTTCTCAGATTTCTAGAGAATTTGACTGTGAACAGATCATGATTTGACAAAAGCTACTGCAGAATTATAAGCAGCTGGCAACAAAGAAATATCTTGGCTATAGGCTAGCAGCTGATGTGATTCCAGAGTTGCCAGCAGGGTCTCCTAACCCTCTCTCCTTTCTCCTCTGCTTAAGGGTATCCTGTAGCTCCATCTGGCCTTTTTCATATCCTAACTATACTCTTCCTCATTCCACCCTCTCCCAGGCCCACCTTACATCACTCTCATCTCAGAACTACTTGATGCATATTGCCACAGAAATATGGTATTAGAGTGTGACCAGGGACACCTGCTGTTTATACTGCTCTCTGGTGTCTTTGTTTCTGTTGGTGACATACTATTCCTCTCCACCACCCTGCATTCTCTGTCTGTCTGTCTGTCTGTCTGTCTGTCTGTGTCTCTCTCTCTCTCCCTCCAACAATCACCAGCATCTTACTGAGTACTTTCTGTGTGTCAGGATCTGCTACACATGGGTTGACTTAATCATCAGGTCAGTCCCTGGATAAAAGTTTCTTCACTCCCACTGCTGACCAGTCTTCTATGATTTTCCCACTGTCACATGACTAATTAACCAACTTGACATCCCACAAGACTGAACTTGGTACCACTGTTAAGGTGCCACAATGATTAGGCAGTAGCTTCTTTCTTTTTTATTAAAATGTACTAATTGTACAAAAACACTGGGATTCATTATATTTTGATACACGTATACTGTGTGCTTTGATCATGTTTACTCTCTATTAGTGCCTCTTGTCTCTTTCTCATATTAGTCTCCTTCCCTTTCTACACACACACACACACACACACACACACACACACACACACACACGAAATGTATATAAATATATATAATGTATATGTCTCATATACAGAGACATATATGTATAATGTAGAGTCTGCATATGACAGGAAAATATGAGTATTTGTCTGAATATGGATTATTTTCATCATGATGATATCCAGTTGCTTTAATTTTCATGCAAATGACATGACCTCACTTTTTGTGGATGGATAAAACTCTATTGTGTTTGTGTTCCTTAATTTTCTTACATACCTTTTCTTGATGGACATGGAGACGCATTGCATATTTGGGTCTTTTGAATGTTTCAGGAAGAAGCATGGATATACAGGTAGCTCTCCAGCTTGCTAACTTAGAATCCCCCAGGTATATATAGACCCAGTAGATACATAGCTGGATCATATGGTGTCTTCTTTCCTACACCATCAGTACCATTTCTTTACTATACCATCAGTACCATTTTTGTTTCTCTGATAACTAAGAATTTGAACATTCTGTTGTGTGTTTATGTATACTTATGGGCCTTTTTTTCCCTTTTAATGAGAACTGTCTTTTCAAAGCCTTCTTAAGCCTTTGAGGCTATAACTGAATAGCATCTACTGAAATAAGGAGGGAAACCGCCCCCCCCCCCCCAGATGAAGTTGGCTGGACAGGTGGACCTTCAGTCTGAGTGTGGAGATTAAGGACAACAGATATGATATACACTGTGCCCAGTGACAGGCACAACCTGACTGATTTACTTCAACGGCTGTTCAGACACCATTCACCTGGGAGTCTGCACAAAACATTTTCCGGCAGGAATGTTAAAATTCCTGTGGCTTTTGAGGAATGATGAGATTCAATTGTCAGAATAAACTTTCTGCCATCAAAGCACAATTTACCCCTTTCTGTGGGTCAGAGACATCATTCAAGGATAAAGATATTAGAAGCAGTCCTCCCAGCTGTAGCTTTTTTTTTTTTTTTTAATTCTTCTTTTTTTCCCCCTGCTCTTCAAAGAGTCATCTCAAGGCAGTCACCGCCATGGAAACAGAATGTGGCAGGTGTGGCTGTACTCTGGATTAGAGGCTCATTTTCTCCAGTGGGAAGGAGAAAGGCTTGGTTTGGAGAAGATGAATGGACCCGGACTGGGGCCGCTCTGTCACGGTCTGCAAAGAACGCATTCTCCCAGCCTCCATCAATCAGCCTTCCTATTGAAGGTCCTTCGCTATCACTTTTGAGTGACTTGCAGCCCTTTGTGTCACCAGAGAGGAACTTCTCATCTGCCTGGGTGACCCAAGAGTGTGAAGGGGCCTCTGGCAGGACTGGACCCGCAATTAAGAGTAGATTTAGTAGTTTCTTTGTTTTCTAAAGTGGCAGGGGTGGGGGATGGGAGTGGGTGGGGGTGGGGGGTGGTAGGAGCTTTTCAGAGGAAGTGCTCTCTTGCCTCACTTTTGCTTGTTCAGTCAAGTATGGAGAAAGCCATTACGTGTGGCCTCTCAGGAGAAAAGCATAAAGGGTGAAAGAGAGAGACAATGAGTGTACAGCTCTGACAGGCTAGCTAGGTGGCATGAAACAAGGGACTGGGCTGTGAAACCTGGTCAGAACACAGTCAGACTCTGCTCCCAGTCATGCAGTACTCCGGCAAAGCAGTGACTGCCTTGGTTTTCCCAAACAACCAAATGCAAAGGTAATATGAAAAGAATACAGAATAGTTTAGGCAAATTTCTGATAGAAGCATCTAAAAGTCACTAATGAGCAAGAGCCTGGGTTAGAATCCATTCATGTGCACTGTGAGTGAGTACTGGATATCTGTTCCTTCAAGACAGCTCAACTGATTGACTTATAGTTTTTCAAGTTTGGGGACAGCAGCATAGCCAGTCAGGTTATGACTATAAGAAAGTCAGAATGCAGGCCATTTGCAGGGTAGAGCTACTTATTTCTAGAACCTTCTCTAGGCCTCCTGATATCACAATAGGAACATTCTCTACCTCCCACTTTTAAGAAAAAGGCAGAGCTGATTGCATCATTCAGAATGAAGATGCCCACAGAGCCACAATACATTCAGTCTAGGGCAGAGTATATTAATACATATAATAGATAAGGAAATGGAATGTGCCTGAATGGTAGCATGTAAAGATCATTGTAGAATTGATGCATCACTCTCCAGGACTAAGCCTCTAGTCTGCTGCTTCCAAAAACACTCAGCTCCTCCTCTTTCCCAGCCGCACCCTGCAAACAGGCTATTCTGATAACCAAAGCCTTGACAGTCTTCCCATCTAGGCATCAGGGTCAATTATTAATTGTCCATAACTTTCCTTTCTTAACAGCCCTGGGACCCAATGTGGGAATTCCTCAGTAAAAGTGCCATTTGGGCTTTTTTCAGAGAAATGTCTGTAAAAACCAGACATTTTATTTACAGTTTTTTTCCAGTTCTAGAACTTGGTATAAGTTGCATTGTGCTGTATGTCCCCTCGTTTGTATAAGGTAATTTCGTTCAGTATAAGGCTTTAAGGTTCCATCCCTGTTCATGTTGGCTACTGTTTCATTGACATGGGCATTAAAATTGCTGCTAGGATTGGGAAAAACATAAAGTACTTAGATACAATATTTAATATACACTAGACAAGCTATAGATGTCTCCATGTTTGGTTAATGTATACTACATTGTATCATCATACATGATTATATGGATGATAATATGAACCAGTCATTCAAGTGAACTATGTATTTCAAGTTGTCTCTGAGAAGTTGGTTTCAGACTATTAACTCTGTGGTTCATAGTTTTTTGTAATGATTTCTTGGTTTCTTTGTCTCCATACCACTCCAACCCCTTGGAAAGTGTAAGTCTGTATATTGTAATTTTTTGAGTAGTATTCCCATTGTTACTGTTTTTTATCCATCCCAGTGATTTTTAATAAGCTAAGTGTATAGGAGCTTATGGGCACTTTCATTCACTACCAGGTCAATGACTCAAGCTCTACCTGAATAGCAGTAATTTTCTTTGGATCTGACAAAGACCTCCAGATTAGCAGGGCAGCTGGCTCTGGACCATTTGCCTTGTTCATGGTCATGTCTTGTTGGTGTGTCAAGGGGGCTGGGGTTGCGTTCTGGTTCTGCTGTGAATTTCTTTCCTCCAATAGCTGGAATAATATCTATGATATCACTTGATTGTGAATATAACCATGCATAAGAGCAGACACAATGTTTATTTTATAAATGAGCAGATTCAGACACAGGGAAGGGGCCAAGAAATAGTGCAACTTGGACCAGAATCCAGATTTATCAGATTAATAAGTCCGATACTTTGTTCTTAGAAGATGAAGTGCATATTGGAGAAGCAAAGATAGATAGATAGATAGATAGATAGATAGATAGATGGATGGATGATAGATAGTTGATAAAGCCATTGCTCTGAATAGTGACCAAGATGAACAATAAAAGTCTTCAAGTAGGCATGGCAGACCTGAGTTCACCATTTTCCCATTGAACATTTCTTCTAGTGTGGATGTAGTAGTGTAAAATTAGGGAAACAGATGACTGTTGTCACTCTGTAGATCAATAAATAATAACTTATCAGGAAGATAAGTTAGTAGTCCACAGTCTTGTTAGTACTGTGGAGACAGAGATGACGTGAACACTGTTCTTATCTTTTCTACAGTAAACACCTTCTAGGGAGTTCATGTATCCTTGTTCTATATGCTGGCATATACCTGCCTGAATACATTTGAAATAAGAATGTGCATAACCACTAGTATTTTATAGATAGAAGTCCGTTTATGGAAGGTTTCTTCTATGTCAGGCAATAGGTATATTGACCACATCTTCAGCATACTGATCAGGGGAGCTCTCCTCATGGGTGAGCGAGGCTGTGCTATCTCACATCCTCCCCACGAAACACACAAGAGTCTGATGTCTCCCCTTCCTTTCTTCTTATAGCATTTTATTTATTCTTTGCCTTCTCTGAGGGTAAGGGCCTTTGTCTGTCCCTGGGAGGTGCTAGAGTGATCTGATAAAAGTGAAACTGGCTTAAATTTATCACCACGGAATCTGTTCATTAGGAACTGGTGAGACACACTCAGATTCTCAGGACAAGACACTCAGCTGTGGGGATACAAGCACTGGGAGGGGGACTGTACAAGGATGGCCATGGCAGAGTGACTGCACTCCACTTGGTTATAAGGCATGGCTCTTGTTCTTTACTTACAACCGAACATTGAAATCTATAGGGGAACCTATGGCAGCAGGAGGTAATGGTAGCCCACATTTACATACTTGTTTGTAGAATCCTTTCATCTTTCTTTTGGGAACAAGCCCTTACCCACAACCAGGGGTCTGTGTGACTGATAGGTAATGTGATCAACTCGGGCCAGTTTGGCAATATCCCGGGCATAGTATCCAAGTCAGAACAAGAGAGACTAGGATAGTTGGTTACCCCTAGAGAATCATTTCTACTACAAAAAAATGACTAAACACAGACCTCTTGTGTGCTAGACAAGCAATCTACCCACTGTGCTACATCCTTCACCCCATGATTTGGCAATTAGCACACCCATTTTCTTGACGGGGGGAGACAGGCAGGGAGGGTTTAATTATATACCCAGAGACTAGTAGCAATGAGGCAGTGAAGAAATAAGTTTGGAATCCAGCTCTCACTGACTCAAAGGCCTCTTGACACAATTACCCTCAAACTAGTTGAAAGGTAAGAACGACAGGTGTAAGCAGGAGCCAGCTCCTTATCTTGGGATGCCTCCATCTGCTCCCCAGAGCCTCCAGCATAATTCTGATTTTCTAACTTTGAGCTTTTTTTTTCCTTCTCTGTAACCCTGGGGCCCTTATGGCTTTGAGCAGGTTGCACAGTAGCAGGGCAGGGACTCAGTGAAGGACATCACAAGGATAACTGGAGACAAAGAAAGTGTGATCTTCACCAGGGACCCAAGAAGCAGACAATATGGCTTGGATCAAGATCATGCTAGAGAAACCAGGAGGGAGCATGCATGCAGAAGATGGGAACTCGTCAAAGACAAGAGCCTTCATTTCAGTTTTATCTGACCCAACAGCTCAGCCCAGGTGGCAGGATTGCACAGACTGAGAACATCCCCTGTTGTGGGAACACTCTTCCCTCTATCTTCTTTTAAAGTATCTTCTGAAGCAGGTTGCTAATACCCTGTCTCCCCCTTCTCCCCTCCAGCATTTATCTGGATGTGAGGATGTGTCAGGGCTTGGAGTTGGAGATGAGGAAATATTGCCCTTTCCCACAATGAAGGGCAATTCATTCATAGACAAGAAGCCACTCATCTGGGAGTGTGTCTGAGAGCAGTTGGTTGGCTAACTTCTCATACCTGAGTTCTCAGGGCTTTAAAGTCTTGGAGAAGCTACTTCAGACTTTCTCTGGTTGGTGAAATGGGGTTGACAGTCTGACTTCACACTTGCTGTGAGGAACAGATGCAATGATGTATACCTAGGACTATGTCCAGGGTCTAATGGTGGCTTTTTCACTTGAACACTGTACCAAGGTATATGCTTAGTCAAGTCTGTTCATTGCTTTATGCATTGATCTTCTGTCTGCAAAATTGGCCTTACAACAGTATCCCATGAAAATGTCAAGGAGGGTGAGATCACAGACTGTGCCTAAGGTATACTGGCAATGCATGGCATTCAGTAATAACTGACTGTATTATTGTTACTATCACAAATGCTTGTAGCACATGCTCCAATCTCTGTGAGCAAAACCTCTCCAAATGAATTCCAGGAAAATCTGGAAAGGCATTGCAGGGAATGAGGCAGCAGGTGTCAGACAGGTGACACACAGATGAAGGACACTAGAGCCAGAGTAATGGCTCCTGAATGAGTCCTGATACAGGTTGTGCTACTAGGGAACTGGATGATCTTTGCAAAGTTTCCTAACCTCTCTAAGCTCCCTAACAAGTCGTAGTGAGATCATGGTTTTCATTTCAACTATCAACCTAAGGATGAAATAACAGAACTCCTGTAATTGCTTAGCCAGTCGGGTGACCCTCAAAAGGTGGTAGCTAATTATGATGATTTTCTTAAAATTAGGGGATAGAATGAACTGGGGGAGGAACCAAAAGGTAGGAGATTCTGCTGGGAAGGTAAGCTGTCATCAGGATGGGTGGAAAAGTCTGTTACAATTTAAACTACGATGGCTGGAGGAAGTTCAGCTTCATGGCCCCGAGGATCTGTTTCTAAGTCACATCGTTTCCACCCATCTCTCCAAGCTCTAGGTCCACATCCAGACTGTTCTGCTTTCTCAGCGAGTACATATAAGTCTACCCCTGTTATAAACACACAGACTAAATCTCATCAGGTTGTGAGTGGCGGAGAGATGGTGGAGCCCAAACTGGGAGGAATAAGGAAGGGGAGGGAAAGGTCAGAAAAAGTAGATGGAGGAGAAAAGAAGACAGGATAGGAGAAGTGAAGTGTGGGAGAAATGGAAAGTAAATATGGACGGGAGAGGGAAGAGATGAGAAGACAGAGGTGGGGAGGGAAGTAAAGAGAGAGGAGAAAAGAGGAAGACAAGGGAGGAGGGGAGGAGGGAAGAGGAGAAGTAGAAAAATAGAGGAGCCATTGGGAGAACAGAGAAAGGGGGAACTGGGGGAAAGGACAGATGAGAAGAGTGTGGCAAGTCTGAACGTAGGAGAGGAAAAGAGTAGGGGGGGGGGGAGGAAAGGACTTTAAGCCACACAGTTACCAGTGTTGCCTGCATACCGCAGTGCTGCCCCAGCCCTCTGAAATAATTCCTAAGGGTAGAGTTGGCTCATGTGTCTCTGAATGTTAAAATTAGAGTGAAGAAGATTAAATGCTCCCAAGAAGCTGACCAGCCTCACATTTCTCTCTTCCCTCTCTTTTTATAACTGTGACCACAGTAGTAATTCAATTGGAAACATATCCTACCCATGATTGCTCCAACACTGGCACGAGATCATTCCCCAGGCTTGAGTCTTCCTTTTTTTTCCCCCCCTGTCTTTTCTTTTTATTATTATTAAATGCACACTGCTGTTATTTTCTGCTGAAGCTAAAAATACATCTGAGTATTCAGCAAGACTCAGCCTAAGTCTCCTCCCTGTGCTGGTGGAGGCCAGGGCCAGGCAGAACCAGGAGACTGACAGGCCTTCCAGTTGGAGAGTTCCAATTTAAGCATCACTGTGCTTTTATACAAGAAAAGGACCATATTTTGATAAAATTCTTGAAGCGGAGCTCCTGGCTGAATGAACAAATCAGAATCATGGGAGACACACTTTCTTCGGGTAACATACCCTCTTTTGGGATATTTATGTTCTTTCCAAGGTCTTAGTCTTTGCAGGTCCTCTTGCAGAACCTGTTCTTCCTACCCTCCTTTTGTCTTCTTGTTTTTGCCTAAGTCATCTTCTGAGAGTCTGGACCGATAGAAATGCACCCTCTTCCTCTATTCATGCCTGCCACTGGCCATGGCCTGTCTGCTCACTAGATCCATTATACTGTGGTGTTTAAAAGATAGACACAGTATCTCAGTACCTATTATATTTTAAGCTTCTGCCACAGTACCGGGGTCAACAAGGTTGGAGCTCAAATGGGAGATGTAAGGCATCTCTCCCTGCTCTCAGGTATGATTGTGCACCTGAACAACCCAGCGAGTGAGTGTTTTCTGGAGGGTCTACCCTAGGCTCCTAGCTTGAATCATCTAAGAGCTGGCCTCAAGACCTATGACGGCCAGTAACTCATCTAGCAGTGTTTGAGAGCTCTGTGTTCCCCTTGGCAGTTCCCCAGTTGATGGAGAACAGCTCGTTGCTCTCTTGTCATCTTCCACAATAGCCGCTTTCCTCCATCCTTTCTCGGATCAACTGTTCTTCCATCAGCTCCAATACTCTATATGCTCATATAGAATTAGGAGTGCCATACTTATCTCCCTGTGCAGCCACTTACTATTACTCAAACGTTGTGGAGTACTCATCAGGTGTTCTACCTATTTTAAGAGAGAGAAAGAAGAAACTAGAAAATTATCTTGCCCTCAGGGAACTTGCTTTAACTGCGCATGCCTGCTGAGATGAGAACATAAAGATAGAGTTGCATGTCACCCACTTGCCTGTCACACTGCTTCATCATCACTGGTCAATAACCTGCTTCATCTTTGCAGTCTGAGCCTATCTTTGCCACCGACCAGTCCGATGCTCAACACACAGAAAAGAAATGCTTTATTGAATGAGTGAATGAGTGCAAACCTACCTTAAAAATTAACTTTTCTGTAAAAGTATCTTCAAATCCCTCAATGTCCGGTTGATTGATTAGTTGGTTCATCATTCACCCATCTATCCGTTCATTCAATAGATGTGTGTTGAGTGTCACTTTTTTCCTGTGTGTGTCGGAAGCATTTGATAGACAAATATCTTGACTTATAACAGTTTGTAATCATATGTCTCTCCTGTTTTCTGCCCTATAAGTCCTTGTTCACTATATACCTTCTGACTTTACAACTGATAAGTGCTCACCATAAAGTTTACTGAAATGAGAACCATACTTTTATATTTTAATATTTATTTTTATTTCATGTCTATGGAGATTTTTGCTTGCATGTATATAAGTGCACCATGTGTGTACATACAGTGTACTTGAGGGCTGCTAGAGGGTGCCACATCCTTTGGAAGAGGAGTTACAGATAATTGTGAGCTGTCATGTGGGTGCTAAGACTCAAACCCATATCTACTTTGAAGAGTGACTAGGACAATTATCTGCTGAGCCATCTCTCCAACCCCAAGAACCGCAGTGTACACAAATGTTTGTTTATTGTTTATTTATTTATTTCAACAGTGTGTTCTTGCATATGTGACTAATAAATGCATACCTTCCACTGTGGGTGCGTAGAGGTAAAAGGCCAACTCTCAGCACTCAATTCTCTCCTTTCCATTGTGGCTTCCAAAGTGGTCTTCAGGCATGTATAGTAATTTCCTTAGAAACATACCACCTTAGAAACACACTTTTAATTGTTAAAAAAAAAAAGCAAAATTTTCATGTATGCTGAGGGATGAGGCTGTTTTCTATTTCATGGATATGCTGAGTCAGTGGTATATACTAAAGTCTAGTGAAAATCAACGACCATGAGAAAGCTGTCCTGTTTTTGAGGTCCCCAAGATTTTATAAGGCTCTAATCAGCTTTGTAAAAGCACAGTACCGTGATGGAACGGGCTGTTGTAAGATCTCCAAATATATTTCTTCATATAGTCCATGGTTACAATAAGGCTCCAGTGTCAGAGTTGGCTCCAGATTATTGTTCACCATGGACAAAGCACTCTCCATTGGGATTAGTTTCCCTTTATGAAAAATGAGTTTGAGTTGGTTAATCTCACTGAAGTCCAAAATAATTCTGACCTCTGAATACTTCTGCAATTCTCCTCTAAGAGCGGGCAGGTTTATAAAGTGTCCATCAACAGGTAAAGAAAATGTGGCATGTGTACACAATGGAGTAGTATTTGGTTGTGAAAAAGAGTAGGCATCTATCAGTTGCAGTAACATTGGAGGATCTGGAGGACTTCACAGTAAGAGAAATAAAACCTGTGAGAGCATACTAACACAGACACTACTTGTGAAGGCTTTAAAAGTTGCTCTTATTGCAGAAGATAGTAAAAGAATGGCCACTAAAGGTTAGGAAAAGTTGAGGCAACAGAGAAAGTGTGTTGAATCCTAATATGGTACCACCATAGAGATAAATTGCAAAAATTAGTTTTTAGTAGTCTACATTTCATAGTAACATGACTATAGCATACAAAAATGTAGCTCATTTCCACATGAGTGAGAAAGTTTTAACATGTACAAAAATAAATGTATGCGGGAATAGAATCGATCATTAACTTGATGTGATCATTAGACACTATACCTTGCGCTGAATTATAATGTTATTCTCAATGGGTATGTGGAATTATTATATGCCATTTCAAAACAAAGCAAAAAAATCATTTTACTTCATGGCCTGTTAATGAGCACAATGATTCTATTAGAAGCAGGTATATCTTATCATCTAAGACATTCAGTACATTGACAATTTTTGGCAATTTAAAATGATGCATACCAAGACCTCCTAAAGAGAGGTTATTAGAGATAGTTATGTTTCTACTCAAGAGACTTTGTTAAAGTATTTCAATTACGTCACATATATCTGGCAATATATTATGATTTAGCTGCTATCAGGTAAAAGGGATATGAACTTCTAGTAAGTGACTCATAGTAGAAGTTGGTATAGAACAATACCCAGAACAAGAATTTTGTTCAAAACCCCCCAGAGAACATATTGCCTCCAACTTTACTCTGAAAGAAAAGAAACTGCCATTATTCAAGAGTTGAGAAATTATAAAACAACAACCACTACCACAAAATCTGATAATTTGAACCATTAGGGGAAGAGTCCAAGGTAGGGCTGGTGTTTGACATTGAAGGACAGGCAACAAGGCAGAGGAAGGTGGGAGAAGCTGACAGGTTCTCTCTAGCCTCCGGTCCTGTGCTCTGGTCTATTTGTTTATAATCCAACTTAGAAGTTCAAGCCACTCAGAAACTTCTCTAAAGTTTTGGGTGAATCTGACTCTAGGATTTGGGATGGTATCCAGGATTGGATGGAATTTAGTCATGTGTCTCACTCCCATGGTCATGTAGTCCTCTATGTATGTCACATCAATGCCTTGGGTGAGTTGGTAGACTACTCTTTTTTTGCCTTCCCACTAGCCCCAAGAGAGTTGAGCTGAAAGGGAATCCTCTGAAGGAGTGGACAAAAATCACTTCTATTTGAAGCCAGGAATAGTGGAAACAGCAGACTTTGGTGTCTCTCAGTGAAACATGATTCTACTCTGGGTCTTTAGATCTTGATGGTGGGTCCTTCTTCATGAGAGCGGATACCCTGACTGTTTTGTATAAGCTAGCAATCAGAGAAGTGTTGGAGATGAAATATTTTGGTTTCTATTATTTGAGTCTGCCATCTGATTATTGTAAAATTTAAGCAAATTTTAATTTATTGTGTGAGAATGAGTGAGTGCCACACATGCATGTAGATATCAGATGACAGCTTTGTGGAGTCAGTTATGCCCTTTCATACCTAGAAGGGTTCTAAGATTTGAACTTGGGTGCTCAGCCAGGCACAGCAAGTGCCTTTACTTATTGAGCCGTCTTACTAGCCCCAGCCTTGCTATACAATGATACATGATGATTATTTAGGTATTCACCTGTATGCATGTATATGGTTTATGTTTCTTGATCTTTTTTTTCCTAAAATTTATACAGGAGAGTACTCTGGTAAATTTGGATATAATTTTTAATGATTAAAATGTGTTTTTGGTAAAAGGTGCTCTTTTGATAGCATTTATATAACATTTCTCATTTTAATGATTTTGAATATGTAATCCAATGGCATTAAGGTTCTCTATATCATTGCTTCACTCTAGTTCTTCATCCTTTTGTCCCAGATCAACTGTTAGCATCTGTTACCTCGTGTCGTCATTATTTTTCTAGTGCAGAGAAAATTCATCATGACAATAGAAACAAAAAAGAAAGCACTTTATGGGGGCTTATTTAAAGTTTAAGAGGGTGTGTCCATGACCATTATGGTGGGAAACATGGCAGCAGGCACCCAGGCAATGCACTGCAGCAGTAGCTGAGAGTTTACATCTTAGCTGCAAGATGGCAGAGAAAGAGTGGGTGGAGCTGGGTCAGATAATTCTACAACTTCTAATTCTTCCTAAATAGTTCACCAACAGGGAAACAAGTATTCAAATATATGAAGTCATCAGGGCCATTCTTATTCAAATCACCACACACCTAGGGATTTGCACTGTATGCTTGGAAAGGCTGGGAGCCCTTAGATTTTATTTCTGTCATCATTGTCTTCTGAAATATAACTGGCATTGTATGTCCTTGATGACATATTTGCCCTGGACAATTCTGCCTTGCTCTACCTCCCCAAAGTGAACACTATTCCAAGGTATCTACATTTTACATTTGCCATCTACAATTGAGCCACATTTTGTCAATTTCTATTCCTACATAGACCATTCCTAAGTTGGTGTGAAGTTGATATATCATGCATAATGCAATATTCAAAGTACTAGAATTGAAAGGCTGCTTGTAAAGCAATTTGGAAACATAGAGGCCAATCACGAAAGATTTTGCTAAGGATTTCCATAAGCTAGCTTTTTGAATGTGACAAGTAGACAAACCTATGTCCGTTGAGACAGCTGGAGTGATTTTAACCAGATATAGAGTGTGACAACACCTAAAAAGTGTTCTTCTTGAAAAGGATGGTAATTAAGCTGTGTGACCTGTGTGTTAGCTGTAAAGCTCAGTACAGATGGTAGGGCATCATGGACTTAATATGACAGTAAGCAACGCCTACCTTTTATAGGAAGTGGCAAAGCCTCTCATTAAGACAAATTTCTGACCCTAAAACAAGACCAACTCATTGAGTGCTGTTTGGGGCCAGCATGCAATCACCTGAACTACTGGAGACCCAAAATCATGGACCTCTGATTTCTAATTAGGTATATGAGCTAGACTGTACAGATAGAAGACTTATTTCATGTCAACTGGAGAATACTGATGTCAGGGTAATACTCTGACTTCTCTACATGGCATGGACTTTTTTTCTTTGACTAAAGTGGAAAAGCCTTTTATACTGCTTCTGCTACAATTCTGGTTTGCTGACTAAAAGATGTAAGGGACACGCTGTGACCTAAAACAGCATCAGTTCAAATATTTGCATGTGGGTTGCTGTGTAAGAAATCCCATTTTCATTGTTAAAATAGAAGGAAGCCATTAGGCTGTATATCTGACTCATCTGGAAAGTGAGTGCTACAGATCCAACACATACCGGTAAACACCCATGTGTTCCTGTCTCTTCAAGCATACGCTGCTGTACCTGTTCACACTGGCATACTGCTTAGGCGATAGGCTCTAGTAGAATAAGCGGAAACATTGAATGAGTTTGGCTGGGCACTGAGACAAGTATGAGGAACACCAGCTATTTGTGTCCCTGTGGGTGACTCAGCTGCACAATTCTGTTCAAGTCCTTACTGCTGGATTCCGTGAATGGGTTGGCATTGCCTTTCTCCAGCTTTGTCCTTAGAAATGGTATATTGATTAGGAATGAAAGAAGGGGGCTAGAAATGAACATGTATTGAGGTTCACAAGCATTTAAATAGTCACAGTTGATAATTATGAATATAGAAATGTAGCAAAAATACTAATGAAAGAAAATATGCTCACTGTGGTTTATATCACTCTGAAAATGTATCTCATCAACTTACATAAGAGAGAATAGCATCTTTAAAAGACTAGTTCCTTTAGTTCTAGACTAATTAACAAGGACCTTTTGAGTTGATGAAATATTTTTCTTGTGATATCAAGTTCAGTGTAAGCAAACAGGACCTTGAGACCATTGACCACTTGCATGTCCTTTGTAGATAGCAGTCAGAATCCATTTTAACCATCACCACCAACATTATAAGGTAGCACCATTTATAACCACTTACAATTGAGGAAATTGAAGTTTGACTCAAATCTCAAGTTTCTCAAACATCAGAAACTTGAGTACTGCCCTGTCTAGTGTTATAGCTGCTAATCTCAGATACTGTCTAATTCATTCTTTGCTTGCATCAGACCCTGAATTATTGCTATATATCTATACTTCCAAATATTTCAAATTTTAGAAATGCCTTTCCATTCTATTAATGAAACAATATTTTCCCTCATCCTACTGATGATATATATCCTTATGTCTTAATATAGTCTGCTCCCACTCTTCAGATAAAAAACTTCCTTTAATTGTTTGTATTTTTTGGATATAATTTTGACTTTGCAATGTGGCTTTTGGTGTTCCTTCAAGACTTCCTCCATTGTTACCATCTGGCCTAGAAACAGCAATGCTGGCTCAACCTTCATATTCTCTTCCCAGCAACAGGGAGGGGATGATTCAATATAGGAACGCAGGTTCCAGAGTTATTGGATTTAGTCATAACAGAGAGCAGCTATAGATGCCTCTAGGAGCTCTCCACAGATGGATGACTGTTTCGTAAAATATCCTTTTTGTTCTCTCAGTGATTTCAAATTGATGCCTTCCTCCATACTCCACCCAGGACTCCTTCAGGTATGAGGCTTCTTTGGGATGATTCTCTTAGAGATTGTGGAAACATTTCTATTAGATGAACAGCTCTTATTGACAAGGGTGAAACTCCTCGCTTCCTTCTAAGTTTTGGCTATGCCACAATTTCCTTTCCAAACATTTATATTTTCCTTTAGTTGTAGATATACATATGTACGTGTAGAGTCTAAGTGTCATTTCTAAGTAATATTGTGTCTTGTAAAGTTCTGCAAATCTAAAACAAAGCAATATGAATAAAAAGTATCACAGCAAAATGACTTTGAAAAACAGAAAATTCTGCCTATTTGTTACTCGCTCATCTGTCAAAGAACAGGGGTGCACTAGCATGTGTCTGAGGCCCATTCTAAGTAGTGTTTGTGGATGCTGAGTGAGACTTGACTATTGCAGCCATCATCAGTAGAGTATAATTGTCTCAAGGGTATTCTTTCACAGACTCTTTGGGAAATGGTGAGCATGTATTTTATTTGTTGTTATGACTGGAAAGTTTGAGAAATGGTTATGGTAACATCTATAGAATTCTCTCTGTGGTGCAAAATAAGACTCTTATAATATTATCCCTTGATGACTAGTATTCATGACGATTGGAATTCTCTATAGAGGTCACTTAGACAGGGACAGTGTGACTTGTCAGCCATTTTTGATTTGTCTGTGGGCATGGCTAGACCTTGGTGTTGCTTGCAAAAAGAAAATCACTCTAGTCACCTGTGCCACAAATTTTTATTGGACACAAGACACGTGCCAAACATAATTCTGGAGACTACAGAAGGATAAATAAAATGTCATATCTTAGAGGGACAGAGTTAGTCCATGCTGCAGACACAGCTTGGGTTCCTTAATGCACATAGCCTTAATGAGTAAAGAAAAATAAGAATAAGGAAAGTGGTAGGTATTACATGAGTTCAAACTCCAACACTACTAATCCTTGATGCCCACGATTCAGAAGCTTCATAGAAGAAATGGCACTAAATGAGACATGAATAATATCATATGGTGGGAAAGTTGTGCATGGCTGTGATGGGCTCAGTGAATTGGCCATATGGCTTAGAGCTTTAAGAGAACCTCATATATAAATTTGGAAAATCTGGCAAGAACTAGGTAGGATCCACTGTAGAATTTTGGCAGAGAAAGGCTGCCTCTGTTGCTCATCTTATAAGATGAGGGCAACAGCATCAGTAGTTACAGAATTCCTCTGTTCACCACTAATGATAATAGTAATCTTGTCTAGTTACCTCTAAAAGAATTGCTTTTGATACAACTCATGCGTTGTTCACCTCAGGATTCTAATAACGCTCACAAAGCCATAGTATTCTGGGCCTGGGAAACAGATGAGAGAAGGAAGCCCTAGGGAAGGTAAATGGCCCATCATTGCTATCACAGGGTTTGAGCAGAAGTGCGGAACAGAGTTATGCATCTCAAGCCCAAATACTGTCATCTTTTTTAGTTGTTTCACACACACACACACACACACACACACACACACATACACACACGTTTAAATGTTAATCAATAAAGCACAGACAGGGAAGTGTTTAATATATTATCACAAGTTTTCAGCAAGTCATCAGTCCACAAATATCAGCCCGCTACTTGTTCTAACAATGAGAGTTTGTAGAATCTATGGTCATGTTTCTGCAGCCCTGGCAGCGTGCAGTGACTGAATTGTGGAGAGGTGACCTTTAAACCAAGAACTTTTTACTACTGTGCCAGCTACCATACCCATGTGCCAATCCCTGTATTAGCACAGTAAGGGCAGAGCTGGGAAGGTGGGAAGACAAAGCCAATGCCCTTGAGTTCCTCCTACTTCTCATATTTAAGTATGATTCCATCATTTCCCTTGAAAAAGAGTCCTGTGTTGACTTCTAATATGGTAGGTTATTTTGCTCCCCACCCCCAACCTTATAAAATGTTTTAAAGTCACAGTGCCTAATAATATATAACAGATTTCCAAAACAACCCTGAGATTTCACCTTACACCAGTCAGAATGGCTAAGATTAAAAATTCAGGAGATAGTGGGTGTTGGGGAGGGTGTGGAGAGGGAGGGGCGCTCCTCCACTGCTGGTGGGGTTGCAGATTGGTACAACCACTCTGGAGATCAGTCTGGCGGTTCCTCCGAGGGCTGGGCACCTCACTTCCAGGGGATCCTGCTGTACCACTCCTGGGCATGTACCCAGAGGATTCCCCACCATGTAATGAGGATGCATGCTCTACTATGTTCATGGCAGCCCTATTTATAATTGTCAGATGCTGGAGGGAACCCAGGTATCCCTCAACAGAAGAGTGGATGCAAAAAATGTGGTAATCTGCACAATGGAGTACTATTCAGCCATTAGAAACAATGAATTCATGAAATTCTTAGGCAAATGGATGGAGCTGGAGAATATCATACTAAGTGAGGTAACCCAGACTCAAAAGGTGAATCATGGTATGCACTCACTAATAAGTGGTTATTAACCTAGAAAACTGGAATACACAAAACATAATCTACACATCAAACGAGGTGCAGGAGGAAAGGAGGGGTGGCCCCTTGTTCTGGAGAGACTCGGTGAAGCAGTGTTCGGCAAAACCAGGGCGGGGAGGTGGGAAGGGGTGGGTGGGAGGACGGGGGCGGGGGGGGGAGAGAAGGGGGCTTACGGGACTTTCTGGGAGTGGGGGGGCTGGGAGGGGGGAGATAATTTGAAATGTAAATAGAAAATATATCGAAAAAATACATATAACAGATTTCTTACATATTGGAATGAATAAATGAATTCTAATATGAGTAAGTGATAGGTATTTTTTCTCTCTTGGTAACCCCGTTATAGGCCAGATTGAGACCGGATTAAAACTAGGTAGAAAGCAGGTTTAGTAGGAGGCAGTTCTCCTCCTACTTCTCATATTTAAGTATGATCCCATCATTTCCCTTGAAAAAGAGTCCTGTGTTGACTTCTAATATGGTAGGTTATTTTGCTCCCCACCCCCAACCTTATAAAATGTTTTAAAGTCACAGTGCCTAATAATATATAACAGATTTCTTACATATTGGAATGAATAAATGAATTCTAATATGAGTAAGTGATAGGTATTTTCTCTCTCTTGGTGACCCCGTTATAGGCCAGATTGAGACCGGATTAAAACTAGGTGGAAAGCAGGTTTAGTAGGAGGCAGTTCTCAGCTCTTGGATGGGTTCACTGGTCTTACTGGTGGAGGTCAGTGAAGACACATCTGGGTTAAAGCAAGGGGGTTTCACAGAGTTTAGTGGAGGAGTAATGACTTGTCAGCTAAGAGCTGGGATTGTGTCTGTACATGGTCAAAAACGGAGCCTCTGGGAGAGCAGTCGTAGGTGGGTTGCCGGAAAGGCCGAGATGAGGCGTGACTACAGGTTTAGCACGGAGTTTTCTCTCAGTGGGTGGGGTTGGTGTAAGCAGGGCAGATGGGGTTTCCCAGCTTGTGCAGAGGCTGAACAGAGTTCCAGCCTAACAGGAAGTAAATTGATGAAGTTGTCAGATCGTTAGAATTTGTAGCTTTCATAGAGTTTTGAATGGTGAGAAATTAACGCTTGTTTTGTTCAGAAAGGATTTGAGAAGCTGTACTACTTGGTGTTCTATTGGTGTTTTTGTTTTGTTTTGTTTTGTTTTTTTGTTTTTTTTTATGTTTTTTTGGAACAAAATGGACAACTGAAGCAACACCAACAAAACTCCTGAGATAAACAACTCCAAAGAGGAAATATGGACTCTGGCGAGTGGTTTCTCAGGCTTCGGTTCTTTGCTAGCTGTTAATGTTCTCTGGGCTTGGGGCAGCGTCATAGCGGCATGTCAGGAGAGAGCTGTCACAACCTGCTCATGTCTTAGTAACTGGGGAGCAGGGAGAGGGCAGGGACAAATCAGAGGACACAATGGTCCCTTCAGAGCACATCCCAGTGACTTACAGTGAGTCTCACCTGCTAAAGGCTCCATCAGCCTCTGAGAGCATCGTAGTCCTGTGACCTTGTCTATACCCCACAAGTCTTTGGGAAAAACATTTAGATTCCAGTTATAGCAAAAGTATATCCAGTTCATTCCACTGTCCACAGAAAACATTTTCCAATGTGGGACAAGCCCTGTGAGAAGCTGTGGGAATCTAATGCGTCTGGATTATGATTCACCCTCTCCTTGAGATCAACAATACACATCAATGTAGGAAAGAAGAATCAGCTTCACAGTAAAGAACAGTTCTTCATCTTTGACCCTGGCTTTTGGTTTTACCTTAATGTTTCCCAAGCATAGCCTTCCTGGAACTGTCTGCTAGCATTCTGCATCTCAAGGGCTCCACTGGACACTTTGGGAGAAGTTTCCCTTAGGAATTCTTCAACCTTTTTGTGCAATTTCGCTTTCCCAAGGTGAAGAAAATTTGTTGCAGTGAATATTCTTCCTGCTGTGTGATCTGATTATATTTAGAGAAGTCTTCACAATGACATTTTTTTTTTCAAAAACCTGCCAGAGCAGAAGCGGTTTTTAATGTTTCCTTTGTCAAAGTGTGCCTTTCCTTTAGTTAGAGGGGAGGAAGAAAACTGAGGTAATTATATAGTGATGGGAACTTTTCTTTTTTATTCTCCCATTGAGCACCAATGTCAGTCTTCTGAACAAAGATGCTATTGAAATTTTGAATCATAAAGTTGATTTTTTTCCCTACTTCTGGGCACCAGCTGAGCTCAGTGGGGAAGGGCCTGTGGTATGAGGGAAAGGTTTATACTCCCTCCCCACAGAGGTTCTTTATCGTATCCTTCAAGGGCTTTACACAGCTATTTTGTATGTACTTGTTCATTCATTCTCCAAACACGTATAGAACTCTCCTTCTGCCAAATTCGGGCAATATCCTCATTAACAACATCCATTGACTGCTTCCCTAAGTAAGTCAAGATTTTAGTTAATTCTCATGCCAGTCTTGCTTTTGATATTAAGATATTTCAGAAGCGTGTATCAAGTGCATTGTACACACTGTGTCGTTTCAATAAGCTTACAATGAAATATCACGTACATACATGGGCAATTGTTAACACACCCATGTTGAATTTTAGGAAACTGAAGCTAAGGGCTTAGTCACATCTACCAGAGTTACTACAGGATAATTTTGATGTTTGATTCAGTAGTATCCACCTCACGACATTTTGTTCTCAAAAACTTGTCTGATGTTGCTGCTAGAAAGTTTGTGGTTGAACTTCTCTTAAGGACTAAGGGTAGACTGTTCTGAAGCAAGCATCCTTTTGGGAGTCTGTTTTTGAGCTGCTATCATCCAGTTGCAGCAGCAGAGAGACTCTTTTTCCTGCTATCTTCAGCTTCATACAAATTTCCTCATAGTAACACTGGCTTTGGGAAGAATTAAATTTCCTGCTGCGATGATTAGATAGACCCACACATTTAAGGCCTATCAGCTAGAATGTCAGCCTGTGTTCTGTTCATGAGTTTGCTAATAAGCACATGGTGTAGGCTTTCTCCATCTTTGCAATGGGGTGAGAACTCAGACCTCTTGTTTTCTATTTGCATTACTTCCTTCCAGACAGCCCCTGTCCTGTCAGCAGGACCCATGGTTTATTCTCATTTACGAGTAGCAGAACTGAGGACTGTAGAAGGGTAGGGTGTGTGGTAGAAGATCATTTGTATTAAAGTCACTTGTACACTAACCCCTCTCCTTGGAACACAGTGTCAGAGCCTTTCTTCCAGGTTAGTGAAAAGATCTTTTTGCTCTCTTGTATTTTTCTAAGAACCAACAAAGAACCTGGGATGCCACACTGTGAGAACATTAGTGAGTAGGTCTTTGAATAGAATATGATATACTATGACTCTTGGGATGTTATCTCCAAGTCTGAACATATATGGGAGGCATAGAGGCTCACGTCTAAGAGCCAGTCTGAGGTCACTCAGGGATGTCTTCAGTTATTGCCAAAATAACAGAGCCTATTAAACTTGTTTTTCTTTGGCAAAACCTACTTTTTTTGTTTTGTTTTTTTTCTCACCTAGGGAAAGGATGGTTTTAATACTTCACGTTGGAAAGTTGCGTTGTTCTTGGTATTTTACTTTCTATGAACTTCTGCAATTAACTGGGTGCTGCACCCTCTTGACCTTCCATTCAAAACATCCTCACACTAGGTCTCCTCCAAATTCTCCATTTTGTATACCAAGCTAAATTAACATTGTCTCTCAGCTTGACCACCACAAAGACTGTCCTCACTGAGATCCCTTCTGTTTTCACATCTTGCCATCTATTGTCCATCATGGAGGCAGAGTTGTCTTCTCAAAGAATCAAACAAGACCAAGCTGATCTCCTATTTAAAACTCCCTACTGTCCTCCCTGGATATTGGAAAAACCAAACTTCAAGATCCTAGTCCACTATGAGCTTGATTTTTGATCCCCCCAGTAGGCCCCTCAGTACCCTCCCTCCACCCCCATTTCACATATTCACAGTCCACCCACATTGCCCTTGCATTATTCTTAACATTTCATGCATACTCAGGTCTAGAATCTTTCTCACAGCCTGCCCCTCGGTCTGACCCTCTCTTGAGAACTTCTTGTCTTCTTGCTTTATTGACAAGCCCAGCTGCTTCTTGTCATTCAAATCTTAGCCTAAATGTGACCTCATTATGAAGTCATTTTTGCCCACTGAGTCTCAGATACCTATGCTAGCAAATAGTCTCATTTTAAATTTTTTTTGGATAAAACTTATGAAATTCCCACTCCCCCCTTTTTTAAAATCCATTGATTGTTTACCCACATTTCCACCTAGGATTGCTGGGAAATCCTTTTCATGTGTATGTCCTATTTATATTTGAAGGGCATAAGGAGAAGCATGAATCCTCTGAATATGCAATAGGCATCAGATGGCTCTGTTATCTCTGAAGAGCAAATGTTGGGAGTTTCAACAGAGTACATGGTCATGGACTAAATGGGGATTCTCTAAGATAAACCATGAACCATTTGAGATGAAGTAGGTCATTGCCCACTCTTTCTCAGATGAGGCAACTGAATCTTAGGTTAAGGAACTTGCCTCCTTGCCACAGAGCTTATTGAACAATTCCACCTAGAAAATGGTGAGGAAAAGGGGAATAAAGTATAATTCATATTTGAGAAGCCGTGGCATTATTTTTCACAATGGAGAATAGTTGTGGAAAGCATGCATGCAAAAGATACCCAAGAGATCTCTTCCGGCCATTTATTTTTATGATAGTCAAAGACACCCTCTTTATCCCAGTAAAAATACCAGAATTTGAGTGCTTTCTTGTCTTTGAACTCTAAACATTATGCATGCTTTCCCAATAGTGTGTTGAATTTTCACAGTCTGTTTATTTCTCTGCAACTAGACTGTTTCATCTAAGTAATTTTCCATACAGCTTAGGAAGGTGGTGGGTCATGCATCTCTGCAGTTTGCCGATAAGAAGGATAATATTCCAACTGGGAAGTGTAAGTGATACCCCTCAAAAGGAGGCCAAGGAAACTGTTTGCTTTGTACTCTGACAGCTGATAAATGGGGCTTTTGAAGGCCCACAGGAAAAAGTGAATTTCATGGTAAGTATGAGGAAGAGGGACTCAGCAAGAGAAGAGTAACCTTCCCTAATATCCAGGCCCAACGCTCTGATAATAAACGTTGGCTTGTAATGTGGATAGAACTTAATAGCTTCAAAAGCATTTCACATAGCTTATTGTTTGTGACCAATCAAACTCATGTCAGACAGAATATTCTATTTCTGTTTAACTAGAGAGAAAACAGAAGGTTAAGAGAGTAATGCAGTTTTTCAAGGTCATAGAGTTGAAATGACATAAGGCAGATGATCTGGAGCAGTCTTCCAGCTAATGGTTCTAGCTCTGTTGGTCTTCTAGCTCATGGTCCTACCTCTGTGTGCCACCCTGCTCTGTACACCTACCCATTCTGTCTTTGCTACTTATCTCAGTACTCTGAACAGCTCAGTTCTGGAGTTTGCTTTCTTAACAACTAGTTTCTACAACATCCTTAAAATCCTATTAGAACCACTGGGAAGAGTTAGCTCTCTACCAGTTTCAGCAAAGGTTATTAATATTGGAGGTCTGTGAGATGAGGAAGGAAGAAGGGAGTTGGTGGGAAGTACCATTCCTATTCTTTCTTGTGCTCAGAATCAGTAATTTCAAGACTTTAATTGCCATGAAGCAAATGTAAAGAGATTGCTAAAACATAGAGCCGGGCCTTACCTTTGAGAGTTGTTGACTGAGTAGAGTAGGTATAGAGAGGAGTTGAGGTGTCACTCTTCCATGAGAGCTGGAAACTGCTCATCTGAGTACCACTATTGGAGGATCATTGATGAACACAGTGTGAAGGAGGCCTATTGGGTGGGGCTAGCTGAAGAGTCTATGCATAGCACCTCTCTGGAAAGCAGCTGATGATTCCAGTGAAAATCTCAGAAGGATGCTCTGATTATTCATTCTAGTTCTTTTAAATGTATCTTAATGAAATAATGAAGGGCATAAACAAAAATTTCAATACTGTGTGTCTGGCATTGTAGATTCTCAACAAATCTTTGTAGGGTGAGCTGTCCAATGGATGCTTATCTCTAAAATGGTTATAATAAAGGAAAAATCTAAAGCTCTCTCCATGCCAAGTGTTAAAAGGGATTGATTTAATATATACACATGTATCATTTCAATGAGGTACCAGACAGCATTGCAATATGTAGAAGATTTGAAGCATAGCAACAAGAGAAAATCAGTCACAAGACTTCTATTTTGTTATATATTTTCAAAATTAATAGTGGTAGACTCTCAAGTAATACTTCTTTGTGACCAGTGCTACTTTGCTCTCCCACCATAAGAAACACATGGTACTCATCTCATTAAAAGAAAACCACAACCACCACCAACAAAAGCAAAACAAAACAAAAACCCTGTCTAAAATCAATCTACCAAGAATGCTGCAACTTACAGCTGCATTCTCTGGCCTCTACCACCTGAGAGAAAACAGTATGTTTTGGGGTGTGGAAGGGAAATTGTTCTTTGCCTTTGAAGAGACTATTGCAATGTGAGTTAATGGAAACCAGACGTGTGTTAACCTTAGCTTTCTAGCTGAGTTATTCTTTATCTGGGAGTCCACCATTACCCCTGGCTTGAGCTTTTCCTCCTTGTAGGGCTGATGTGCAAGGCTGGGTTTCAGTAGAGGTGAGTGCTATGGCCTATAAATATTAACTGGAGTGGGCATTGTTGGGAAATCAACTTTGGCAAATTGTGTATGTTGTCTTTGAAACTTTTAAATCAGTTGGTCATTATTAACCAGGGACAATTACTGTATTAGCACTGCCAGAGAAGTTGCTTGGTGATTATCAACATCACCAAGAACATTGATATTTACTTTTTATATGAAGAGAAATATCACTACTTACAATGTCTAGTCATGGTATGGACACATGTGATGGTCAGATTGATGAGATTTAGCATCAACTGGGAGATGGGCCTCTGGACATGCCTGTGATTTGATAACATTAATTGAGTAGGAAGCTCACTGACTGTTTCTTTCCTCAGATAAAGTACAAGATGATACAAACAAGAGCGAGCAAGCTGAGAAGCAGCACATGCATTTATTTGATTTTTACTTCCTGGGTGTGAATGTGAGACAGGCTTCTAGCATCTTCTGCCGTGGCTTTCCCACTGTGATGAGCTGAGCACTTGAACCAAGAATCAGAATAAACCTTTCTTTCTTAAGTTGCCTTTGTCAGGCTGTTTTATTCTAGCAACAGGAAAAGAGAGCAAGACAGCATCCATGATCAACATAGAATGTTCCACCTTTGAGCTGTTAATGTGAATGATGTGGTCTAGGTGGGTTGAATTATGAATTAACATTTTTCTCACTGTGCAAGTATTTTAATGGATTATGTATTATAGTCTAATCAATAAACATAAAATATAGTATGATATGGTTAAGGAACAAGATAGGATCAGAGTAAAGGGAAAATTGACTTGGAGAAAAATTGATACTTCAGGTATGGATTCCAGAATTTGCTAGTAATCTGTGTGACACACTGAGACAATGCTTTCAGCAATTGGCTCCTTTTCTAAATTTGTTCTCTTGGTGGAGTTTGAGTCAAGACTTTAAATAAATGTTGTTGTTTCAGTTTCTATGAGTTATTTATCTAAGATTAGAGGAACAGTGTTTACCCTTTCTTCTTTTTGAGATTATAATATAATTGCATTTTCCTTTCCCATTGCTCCTTCCAAACCCTCTTCTACACTTCCTTTTTCTCCTTCAAATTCATGGCCTCTTTTTTCATTCACCATTACTGCATGCATATATGTATATGTATAAACTGTTCAGTCTACATAATGTTTGCTTATATGGATGTTTACAGGACTGACTGGTGGACAACAAACTGGTGTGCTCTTCCCTAGGAAGGACCATTCCTAGGAAGTCTCCCGCTCCTAGCTTTCCTCCATTGCCTCTACTTTGTAGAAATACTTTCCCAAACTGGTTTTTTTTTTGTTTTTTTGTTTTTTTGTTTTTTTTTTTATAGACACATCATGAGTATGGTAAATCAGACAACAGTTTAGAACATGTTCCATTTTCACTGACACTACAGGACCACCAACAGACTTTTTAAAAAATTGTCTCCAAGGTTAGAGAATAAACTTTTCAAGTTCTAGGTTCTATACTTTTAATTTCACTCAGTAACTTTTCAAAGCTCTTAGAAATGTTTTTGGAGCTCTTCTACTCCCCAAGAATTTTAAAGGTTTAATTATTAAGGAGATAATGAAGCATTCTTAAGATATCTTAGGACTTACTTAAAATATGCCTTTTTAAGTGTGTGTGTGTGTGTGTGTGTGTGTGTGTGTGTGTGTGTCTGTCTGTCTGTCTGTCTGTCTCATGCATGCACATGCTCAGATGCAGGTGTAGCTAGGCGCATTTTGGTACAAGTGCCAGAAGATGAAGTCAGATTCTCCTGGAGCTAGAGCTGCTCCAGATCAGGTTGCGGGCTGTTCAACTTGAGTGTTGGGAACTGGAATTGGACCTTCTGGATTGATATAACCACTCATAAGCTCTGTACTGTCTCTCCAGGCCCTTATCACTGAAAATGCACCGACTTCTCAATGTGACAATTAATTTAATATATGTTTAATGACCTGTGTCATGGAATTTATTAGCTTACTAGGGATATACTGAGAAAGAACAACATAAATAAATATCACCCCTGACCTTTTTGCATTATGATCCAGTTCAGGAGGCAGAGTTGAAATTAGTTGATGTGTATGCAAACACAAAATGTTATATTACAATGGGAATTGGTAACAATAACTAAATAACTAAATGAATAAATAATAAAGGAGTTTACATCAAGAAAGAGTACAACCAGGAGTCTAATTAATTGGAAAGCTAAGGAAAAGAAAATCTTTTTGAGGACTATTCGTGGCAATAGATAGACATTCATTACTCTAAATGATGGAGTGGGTAAGGATTACAGCAATGGCATCAGGGACTACTATGTGAAGATTCTGAAGTAAGGGATGACTTACTACTATTAGGTTTATGAAAGAGCAGTATAGATACATCTTAGAGGAATTATCATCCTGGTGAAGCTGAGAGTGTCACCTGTTGCACAGCACAGGATACTTTGTAGTCATTATCAAATGTGTATGTTACATCTTAAGTGAAAGAATGAAGTACAATGAGTTTGAAATTGTATTTAGAAAAAGTCTTTGCTTTTCCATGGAAATTGGATTAAAAGAGTGAAGAACAAGGGTATAATCCCAAAGGATACTGAGAAGGTAAATGGAGTAGTTCAGCCAAAAATGTTGAAGTCTAGATTGAGGATGAGTCTGGAACATTTGGAAGTTATTTTGATAGGAATTGGTGAAAAATGACACAGGAAGTTTAGGAAGCATGACTATGGATGACACTTGGGCTTCTAAGGTAAGATATGTAGTAGGTGTAGTCCTCTCACAGAGCTAAGCATGCCAAAGAACACTATTGGGATCTGCCTTAAGCTCTTAGTTTGGGACATGTTGATTTTAAGACAAACAAGAGACTTTTAAAAGATGTCAATTTAAATTGCTTGACAGCAATTTTACATACAGACCCTCACAGAGGCAACTGAGTACTCCTTAGTTCTGTGGGGATTTTAAGAATCAGTGAAGTTCTCCATTAGTTCAGCAACTTTCAGGTATTGTGCAACTACTAGTTATTTGTGAGATAATATGAAGCAATACTGATATTATTTATTTAAACTTTATATGCAATGAAATCTTCTCCAATTGTAGGTAACATGACTAAGATCTAGGGAACCTAAAATCTAAGATTATGTGTACCTTTTGGAAATCATTAAATCTAATAATGACAAGTGAAAAAAGGATTCAAATCTGCGCACAAGTCCTTGTCTGGAACTGTCTTATACCTCATATGTTATTTGCATTATATGATCTCACTCTTCCCTGTATTCCTATCATCTCTCTAATTATCCATCCATCCATGCATCCATCTGTCCATTCATCCATCCATCCATCCACCTATCCATCCATCATCCATCCATTCATTATCTATCCATCCGTCCATCATCTCTAGTCATATTTTAAATGAATCCTGCTTTTATTTGCCTATGTAATCTATTTTCTTTTATCCATCCATCCATCTATCCATTCATCCACCTACCCATCCATCAATTCATCCATTCATCCTCATAGAGATTAGTCTATCCTTCTGGGCAGAAAAGAAAGAAAGGCACTTTAAAGATCAGAAATCCGTTTGCCTTATAGTAGAGGAAACTGAGGTCCAGTGGCTAGAAATCTCCTGCCTAGAGACATTTAGCAGCTGGTTAAAATTCCATTCTGGCCCCTATCTCTACTCTTAACTAGTATCATTTGTGTTTTGTGCCTCCTCTGGGATCAGCTCTGCTTGAAGCATGAAGCCTGCACTACCAGGCTTCTGGGGGGAGCTTTTGCATCTATTTCCAGCAGTTTCTCTCCTGGTGTTTAAATGTGTGACTCTCTCCTTTGAAGTCCTGCAGAGCGAAAGCATCAGCAGGCGGTCTTTAAATTGCTGCAGCTTCCAAGGAATCTGCAGTCAGTCTGCTAGCACACAGTTTGTCTCCCCCGCTGAAGGGGCCTGACAGAGATTGGGCTTTATAACAGGGACAAGATAATGATCAAAGGGAAATTTAGAGAGAGGGCTAAGGAAAATCTTCTGTGATTGATCTGGAGGTGGGGGAAGAGGAAGTTGCTGGGCTCTTGGCTGTGGATTTGGAATCCTGCCAAGAGTCAACTCTGGGAGCTGCCCCAAATCACAGGCTAGAAACCTGAATGATGAAATCTAAGTAGACATGCATCGGAAGCTAAGAGTCTCTTTTACTCAGACTTCCCTGGACTGTACATTGCATGTCCTACAAGCTCAAGAATAAAGTTCAGACCTATGGGCTTGATGGCAGTCATAAGAGCAGTTTTAAAACACTGCCTTAAATTTATTTTCTATATATTCTAAAGCAATAACTTACTAAGCTCATGCATCAATAAGTTGATGTCCGTGCAGCTAACACGGCAAAGTCAGTCCTCTCTGAGAATATAATGATGGTCTGGGATTAAATTGCTTATGATTTAAAATTTTATTGCCATTAATGGATTTATATTGGCCTATTTAAGTGACCCCAAAACACAATGTAACACATTTTTCTTGCTTTAAGCATCTCTAGCTCCATATTATTCCCAGTAAGGGCAAAGCCATGATTTTCAGTTTTGATGGCATCCCCATTAGCACTTTTTCATGTTTGAATTCTAACAGAGCTGTTGGGGAAAAACAACAGAAATTGATGAAACCCTGCAGAACTAGAACTTTCTGAAGGATGCAGCCATGAGGTAGGTGCTGCAGAGGGCTTACCAGTATATACGCTCTAATCCAATCAAAGATGAACATGTATCAGGACAAGCATTTATGACGCTGCCTATAGTTTCTCTGGGTCCAAAGCAAATTCCAGGGAACTAATGGAATTGTTTGGGCTGTGGATGAAGTCCTTATCCAAGGATGGATAGAAATTGTAGGATAGATACTGCTACAGCTTGCTGTTTTTCAAGTAAATCTCTGAAGAATGTTCCAGAAATCATTAAAGTTCCTACAACATTAGCCCCTTTCTCCCATGTTTATCTTCTACTGACTTTTATTATTGGTTTCTTGCCTTGTCTTTTTACTACTAAGCTGAATCCTATCAGGATCACTTTCTCCTAAACCCTGTCTTAAGATACATGTCTGGGAAATGTGGTCCAGACAAGACAGTGATTTGTTCTCGGGACATTTGACATTAGAAAATAAGTAAAGGGCTGGGTTGTAGTTTGTAGAGTGCTTTTTTTTTTTTTTTTTTTAAACATGGATTAGGACTGGGGTTAAACCTTGGTTTAGAGAGGAAAGGGAGATGAAGAGAGAGGACAGAAGGAGAATGAGGAAGGGAAAGGGGAGAAGGAGGGAAGGAAGGAAAAAGAAATAAAAGAAGAAAGGAAGGACAGAAGGAAGAAAAAGGAAAGGCGAAGTTGGAATAAAGAAATGTGGCATGACAAACAAAAGCAACTGATAAGGGGACTAGTGACAATATTAAAATAGCAAATTATCCCACCACTGTCTTGTTTTTACTCTGTCATTTGATCTCAGGATAGCCTGTGGTTTATAGTGTCCCCATAGTTCTATAACAGGCTACTCTCTTGTCCTATGTGATTAGCCCAAATTAAAAATACTTGACAGATACATCTTCCTAGATGAGAATAAAATACTTACCACAGCTCTGCTATCTGGAATATAAAACTCAGGAAAAATAAAGATTTATAGAATTTTAGTATCTATATTAAAAGAGATTTAGCCTCTTATCAAGAGTTATAAGAGGAGTACCAAACATGGAATGAGTTATCATTGGCAAACACAGTTTCTAGTCACACTAAATGACAATTTGTTTTGCTTTAACTTTACCTATTCTGTCATGACATGCTTAGTACCTATTTATCCCTCTTCTTTGAATGCTATCATAAAAATATTTTGTTCATACTTGAGTATGAGGGCTGCCTATCCTGTGCTCTCTTTATATCTGTGCCCCATCCCAGATGTGGTATTTTCTGTGAAGTATTGCAACGGAATACATGTCTTTCCTACTAAGCACAGGACTTCTGGCTGATGGGTATTTCTCCCTTACTACTTCCTTAGGAGCTGACATAAATCATTGAGTGAGAGTTCACAAGTCTTTACCTAAAAAGAAAAAGGTGGCCAGCCGAAGAAGTAAATTCTTCTACTTCAAATTATGTCCATCAATGGATGGGTGGCAAGGCCTCAGAGATATCTTAAGGATGAGGGACAACTAATACTTATTCTGTTTCTTGAGAGAACAGATAGTACCAGAAGTTTAATAAATTTCAAAAACCATATCTTAACAGATTCAACTTATTCAACAAATATGAATAATTCCAAATCCATCATGATGAGAGAAGGGTGGGTCTCTATTTTCAGGGTGAATGCCTACAAGTGACCAGGTATTTTTACAGGCCTGTGCAGCAGCATTCATGTGTCCCGTGCTACATGGTTTGAACCAGTGTAGACCATTGAAGATAAAGAAATGAACCAGTGCTGTGGAAGTTTAGAAGAAGGAACCTTTAATTTAGGTTCTGACACAGACAGAGACATTAGCAAAGAAAGGTATTTAGGGAGAAAGGTTAAATAACATAGAGGAAGAAGTCATGAGTATGCAAGGGGGATCTAGGAACTTAATGATGTCCAGATGGCTGGGTCCTAGAATGTGGAGTGGACAAAATTGAAGCTAGGACTAGGGGTAGAACTGTGTATGATTCTTGAATCTATCCTGAAGAATTTGAATTTTATTACTGACAGGAAATAGGGAGTCACTGATAATTTTAAATAAGAGACTATAGGGGAGGAAAAATTTCTTTTTTCACAATTTTTAGGTGCAGCAAAAGGCAGACTAACAAGAGAACAAACAAAAGGAAAATCATATATTACTGCAAGAAAACCCAGAGAATGTAGTATGGGTTCATAGAGTGCATCTCTAGGAAAGAGATGGAGCCTCAGACTTCAATATTAGCATCTTCTGGGAAAAAAAGCAAAGTTCTTGTTAGCATAAGATGGGCAGGAAAAGCACCTCAAACAAAGGTTACTTTTGCTCTGTAGCTCACACTCCATTCCTTTTCCAAGCTCTCATTCTTTAGTGATTTATTTAGTGGGTCTTTCTTTTTCTAGTAAAAGAGTCTCTTGAAAATGCAACTTCCTCCATAGATGTGGCTCTTCTTATAAAGGGGCAGCTACTTTTATAAGAACTACCCTCATGTCTATATGCTTTAAAACAACAAACTGAAAATAATCCTCCTGCTAGAGCAGAACATTTTCAGTCCATATTCTGACCTTGTACAGTCACATCTTCAGTCACTGTGTTCTGGATTCCATTAGGAGTGCAATGACCTGACAGGTTGTACTTCTTAGAGCATGGTGCTGAGTAATGTAAGAAGTCTATATGTGTCTTACTTTCTTCACCTGTAGAATCAGGATAATGGAGACTTTTAATTAGCTAAGCACAGTAGGCACATGCTTAGGATTCTAACATCTGGGAGATAAAGGCAAGTGGATCAGGAGTTTGAGTAAACCCTCTGTTGCACAGTGAATTTGAGACCAACATGTGTTTAAAGACTATCTAAAAAAATGGAAAAGAAAGAAAATCAGCCAAGATTTCACACAATGCACAGAAATAGGTTCTGTTACATTTTTTCCTGTTTTTGCAATTATTATGGTTTATTTTAGAACACTTGCTATCAGTAAAGACCATGCACTGGAAGCTAGATAGAGATAGGAAGGTGAACTTGATGAGGGTGTGTGTGCTTAGATCAAGAAGATGACAAAGACATTGTTCGTGCTCTGGCAGTACAATATAAGATTGAAAGTAGGCTTGAAAGGAAGCAGAAGACAAGACCTGAGAGAGGCTAGAAAGTGCTTCGGTTCACAGGTCAACAGCCACAGTAATTATTATGTGGATATGATCCTTCTAGAACCCTTGCTTTTAACTTGCCAAACACTAGTCACTACTAATGAGATTGTTTATCTTCAGACAGTGAAGCTTCCTAAGGCTTCATCTTACTTAAATTATGTATTTGGTACCCAGCATGACAGCACAGTAGGTGATCAAATAAATTCTGTTTGACTTCATTTTAACTTTCTTCAGCTAGCAGTAGTAAGTTAAGTCTTAAAGCAGTGGCAACTCATGAGTGAGCTCCTGCTTTGTCCCTTCAGGGGTATAAGAAAGCATAATAACAGGTAGGAGATATAGTCTCACAACTTGCTCTTTTTAATCAAGTAGCTGGGTGCTCTTTGGGCATGCACAAGTTCACCAGGACCTGTTCTTTGTCCTCTAAATGTGCCAAATGCTATATTCCCCCTGCTTTGTCATGTATCTAATATCCCTAGTCACATGGTAACTAGTGACTATGCTGTCATCTTGTGCAATAGCTCCTGGATCTTGAGCTGGATCTGGAGTCCTGGTCAGGGGATAAATGAGGCAATGCATTGCTGAGTTATGACTCGCCTGCTGGGTCCACTTGCAAGACACCTTGCTCATCTACACCATACCACCCTTCCCCCTCCACCAAGCTTCCTTAATAGGTCTCTCATTTCTCCCCATAAAGATCATGTTTCAGGCTTTAGGTTGAAACTTTGACAGCCTCCTCTCCAGAGGTCACTTCAGAAACCTGATGAGAGTCACATTAGGTTCAAAAGAGCTGCTCACAGTCAGGGACAGGAGAAGTGCTTGGAGAGATAGGTAAAAGCGTCTTTACCACTGAAGGCAGGCACAACAATGGATGCTTTGCTTTAGAAGAAAGGATGTTGCTTCGCCGTTCACAGCTGTTGTATGTTGGCACAGGACCCTCTTCTCCATCCTATTAACTTCTTGTTTTAGATCATGGGCATAAAACATTTCCTCTCCAGGTTGGTAGAACAATATATCCAGGCAATGATTCTAAAATAATCATCCTATAGGAAGCTTCTATACAAAACCCCCTATATTCCGCCTGCTCTGAAGGGCTCATGCAGAGCCAAGGTAGAGTTAAATGAGCAAGAGACGTCTTGTGGGAAATGTTGATGTAGGATGAGAAGAAATGAAAGAAGCTCATCATGCTGTGATGGGATTTCTGACCCTAGAGAAGGCCATGAGGAAAGCAAGAGGAGTCCGTTGAGCCACAAGCCATAGATTTCTTGGGTCTCTGCTAGGCAGGAGTAAAATACAGAATAATGATTCTGCTCAGAGTCCAGCTGTAAAGAGACCCTTTGGCTTTAACATATAACTAACCCTCAGTATCTAGGCAGAAGTAGCCTGTGGGTGTGAGCTTCACTCTGAGTGCTACAAGGACTCTGATGGTGGAACATCTGGGGTCTATAGGGTTCTTATGTTCCAATCCTTAGGTTCTCTGTTGAGGAGACATCTTGCTATGAACCACTCTTCTTTCCTATCATCTTCTATGACCATATTATGGTGCTAAAGATTTCTATTATTCACTTTGTTACTCTAAGTCTGGTATAATAGAACTCCATAAATATGCTAGCCTAAACTTGAAAATGTATTATTTTTTATAATCTTTGAAACCCTGTCTTCAAAGTTAAGGTGTCTATAGGATTTGTTTCTTTCTAATGTGGAGATGATGGTCTTCTTTTGTTTCCTTATTGTCTTTTCTCTGGTGTTTCACATGAGAGTAGTTTACTTAGATCAGGATTCAATTGACTTTGCTCAAACTTAATTACCTCCCAAAAGTCCTCATTTCAAAATATAGTCTCATTGTGGATTCAGCCTTGGCTGCATGAGCTTGGTGAAAATAGTTAAATTCCTATGTCTCTCATATATAGTATTTAGTAAATGGGGTTTCCCCTCCTTTCTTTCTCCATGTTATCTATCTATCTATCTATCTATCTATCTATCTATCTATCTATCTATCTATCTGTCTGTCTGTCTGTCTGTCTGTCTGTCTGTCTGTCTGTCTGTCTGTCTGTCTGTCTGTCTGTCTGTCTCCCTATCTGTCTGTCTGTCTGTCTATCTATCTATCTATCTATCTATCTATCTATCTATCTATCTATCTATCTATCTATCTATCTCCCTATCTATCTATCTATCTATCTATCTATCTATCTATCTATCTATCTATCTATCTATCCTTTCATTCATTTAGTGTATGGTGTATGTATGTATGTGTATATATATATAAACATAAATCTATATGTGCCTACACATGTGTGTATATATACATGTGGAAACTGAAGATCAACCTGGGGTATCATTCTTCAGGAGCAATCTACCTTATTTTGAGACCAGGTCTCTCTCATTGGCCTGGAGGTCACCAGTCTCCACTGACAGATCTCCACCTCCACAATTCTGGGCTTATAAACATGGGTCATCATAACAGGGATATAACAGACTCATTTTCCCCTGCTTCTTATATTAACAATTTGCTTGTGGTTAAAACTGCAGACAGAAGATACAATTTTCACTACGGAGCTCAGGATCCACTAGGAATGAAAAGTTGGGTCTGGCTCTACAGGGTGGCAAGTACTATGAAAAAGAAAAGATCCAGGGTGCTGAAAGTACTAAGAAGAGAGATCACAGATCTAGTCTCAGCTTGTTCTGATGGTGGAAGACTGCTTCGGGAAGGAGGTGGCATCCAAGTTAGCTTGAAAGACTTGGTATAATTTAGTAACCAGGAAGGAACATGTATGAATAAAGGGTAACTTGAACTAAGCTGCCAAGCAGCAAGCATGCGTGGGACTGATCTAGGCCCTCTGCACATGTTACAGCTGTGTAGCTTTGTCTTCATGTGGGACACCTAACAGCAGGAACAGTAGTTTTGTCTTTGAATCTGTTGCCTGCCTTTGGGACCCCTTCCTCCTACTGAGATGCTTTGTCTGGTTTCAATAAAAGATGATGTACCTAGTCTAATTGCAGCTTGATATGCCAGGGTTGGTTAATATCCATCAGAGGCCTCCTCTTTTTTTTTTTTTTTTTTTTTTTTTATTTTTAACTTCTTTTTTTTTTAATTTTTTTTATTCGATATAATTTATTTACATTTCAAATGATTTCCCCTTTTCTAGCCCCCCCACTCCCCGAAAGTCCCGCAAGCCCCCTTCTCTTCCCCTGTCCTCCCACCCACCCCTTCCCACTTCCCCGTTCTGGTTTTGCTGAATACTGTTTCACTGAGTCTTTCCAGAACCAGGGGCCACTCCTCCTTTCTTCTTGTACCTCATTTGATGTGTGGATTATGTTTTGGGTATTCCAGTTTTCTAGGTTAATATCCACTTATTAGTGAGTGCATACCATGATTCACCTTTTGAGTCTGGGTTACCTCACTTAGTATGATACTCTCTAGCTCCATCCATTTGCCTAAGAATTTCATGAATTCATTGTTTCTAATGGCTGAATAGTACTCCATTGTGTAGATATACCACATTTTTTGCATCCACTCTTCTGTTGAGGGATACCTGGGTTCTTTCCAGCATCTGGCAATTACAAATAGGGCTGCTATGAACATAGTAGAACATGTATCCTTATTACATGGTGGGGAGTCTTCTGGGTATATGCCCAGGAGTGGTATAGCAGAATCTTCTGGAAGTGAGGTGCCCAGTTTTCGGAGGAACCGCCAGACTGATTTCCAGAGTGGTTGTACCAATTTGCAACCCCACCAGCAGTGGAGGAGTGTTCCTCTTTCTCCACACCCTCTCCAACACCTGCTGTCTCCTGAATTTTTAATCTTAGCCATTCTGACTGGTGTAAGATGAAATCTTAGGGTTGTTTTGATTTGCATTTCCCTAATGACTAATGAAGTTGAGCATTTTTTAAGATGCTTCTCCGCCATCCGAAGTTCTTCAGGTGAGAATTCTTTGTTTAACTCTGTACCCCATTTTTTAATAGGGTTGTTTGGTTTTCTGGAGTTTAACTTCTTGAGTTCTTTATATATATTGGATATTAGCCCTCTATCTGATGTAGGATTGGTGAAGATCTTTTCCCAATTTGTTGGTTGCCGATTTGTCCTCTTGATGGTGTCCTTTGCCTTACAGAAACTTTGTAATTTTATGAGGTCCCATTTGTCAATTCTTGCTCTTAGAGCATACGCTATTGGTGTTCTGTTCAGAAACTTTCTCCCTGTACCGATGTCCTCAACGGTCTTCCCCAGTTTCTTTTCTATTAGCTTCAGAGTGTCTGGCTTTATGTGGAGGTCCTTGATCCATTTGGATTTGAGCTTAGTACAAGGAGACAAGGATGGATCAATTCCCATTCTTCTGCATGCTGACCTCCAGTTGAACCAGCACCATTTGTTGAAAAGGCTATCTTTTTTCCATTGGATGTTTTCAGCCTCTTTGTCGAGGATCAAGTGGCCATAGGTGTGTGGGTTCATTTCTGGATCTTCAATCCTGTTCCATTGATCCTCCTGTCTGTCACTGTACCAATACCATGCAGTTTTTAACACTATTGCTCTGTAGTATTGCTTGAGGTCAGGGATACTGATTCCCCCAGATTTTCTTTTGTTGCTGAGAATAGTTTTAGCTATCCTGGGTTTTTTGTTGTTCCAGATGAATTTGATAATTGCTCTTTCTAACTCTGTGAAGAATTGAGTTGGGATTTTGATGGGTATTGCATTGAATCTGTATAGTGCTTTAGGCAAAATGGCCATTTTAACTATATTGATTCTACCGATCCATGAGCATGGGAGGTTTTCCCATTTTTTGAGGTCTTCTTCCATTTCCTTCTTCAGAGTCTTGAAGTTCTTGTCATACAGATCTTTCACATGTTTGGTAAGAGTCATCCCAAGATACTTTATACTGTTTGAGGCTATTGTGAAGGGGGTCATTTCCCTAATTTCTTTCTCAGCCTGCTTATCCTTTGAGTATAGGAAGGCCACTGATTTGCTTGAGTTGATTTTATAACCTGCCACTTTGCTGAAGTTGTTTATCAGCTGTAGGAGCTCTCTAGTGGAGTTTTTTGGGTCACTTAGGTAGACTATCATGTTGTCTGCAAATAATGATAGTTTGACTTCTTCCTTTCCAATTTGTATCCCTTTGACCTCCTTATGTTGTCGAATTGCCCGAGCTAGTACCTCAAGTACAATATTGAAAAGATAAGGAGAAAGGGGGCAGCCTTGTCTGGTCCCTGATTTCAGTGGGATTGCTTCAAGTTTCTCTCCATTTAGTTTGATGCTGGCTACCGATTTGCTGTATATTGCTTTTACTATGTTTAGGTATGGGCCTTGAATTCCTGTTCTCTCCAAGACCTTAAGCATGAAAGGATGCTGAATTTTGTCAAATGCTTTTCAGCATCCAATGAAATGACCATGTGGTTTTGTTCTTTGAGTTTGTTTATGTAGTGGATTGTATTGATGGATTTCCGTATATTGAACCAACCCTGCATTCCCGGGATAAGGCCTACTTGATCATGGTGGATGATCATTTTGATGTGTTCTTGGATTCGGTTGGCAAGAATTTTATTGAGTATTTTTGCATCGATGTTCATAAGGGAAATTGGTCTGAAGTTCTCTTTCTTTGTTGGATCTTTGTGTGGCTTTGGTATCAGCGTAATTGTGGCTTCGTAGAAGGAATTGGGTAGTGTTCCTTCTGTTTCTATTTTGTGGAATAGTTTGAAGAGTATTGGTGTTAACTCTTCTTTGAAGGTCTGGTAGAATTCTGCACTGAAGCTATCTGGTCCTGTGCTTTTTTTGGTTGGAAGACTTTCTATGACTCCTTCTATTTCTTTAGGCATTATGGGACTGTTTAGATGGTCTAGTTGGTCCTGATTTAATTTTGGTATTTGGTATCTGTCAAGGAAATTGTCCATTTCCTCCAGGTTCCCCAGTTGTGTTGAGTACAGGCTCTTGTAGTAGGATCTGATGATTTTTTGGATTTCCTCAGTTTCCGTTGTTATATCTCCCTTTTCATTTCTAAGTTTGTTAATTTGGATACTTTCTCTGTGCCCTTTGGTCAGTCTGGCTAAGGGTTTATCTATCTTGTTGATTTTCTCAAAGAACCAGCTCCTGGTTTTGTTGATTTTTTGTATGGTTCTCTTTGTTTCTACTTGATTGATTTCGGCCCTGAGTTTGATGATTTCCTGTCTTCTACTCCTCCTGGGCGAAATAGCTTCTTTTTGTTCTAGGGCTTTCAGGTGTGTCATTAAGCTGGTAATGTATGCTCTCTCCATTTTCTTTTTGGAGGCACTCAGGGCTATGAGTTTTCCTCTTAGCACTGCTTTCATTGTGTCCCATAGATTTGGGTATGTTGTGTTTTCATTTTCATTGTGTTCTAAAAAGTCTTTAATTTCTTTCTTTATTTCTTCCTTGACCAAGGTATCATTGAGTAGAGTATTGTTCAGTTTCCACGTGTATGTGGGTTTTCTGTTGTTTCTGTTGCTATTGAAGACCACTTTTACTCCATAGTGATCAGATAGGAGGCATGGGATTAGTTCTATCTTCTTATATTTGTTGAGGTCTGTCTTGTGACCAATTATATGGTCGATTTTGGAGAAGGTACCATGAGGTGCTGAGAAAAAGGTATATTCTTTTGTTTTAGGATAGAATGTTCTATATATATCTGCTAAATCTAATTGGTCCAAAGCTTCAATTAGTTTCATTGTGTCCCTGTTTAGTTTCTGTTTTCCTGATCGGTCCATTGAGGAAAGTGCAGTGTTGAAGTCACCCACAATTATTGTGTTAGGTGCAATGTGTGCTTTTAGTTTTAATAAAGTTTCTTTTACGAAAGAGGGTGCCCTTGCATTTGGGGCATAGATGTTCAGGATTGACAGTTCTTCTTTTTGTATTTTTCCTTTGACCAGCAAGAAATGTCCCTCAGGGTCTCTTTTGATGACTTTGGGTTGAAAGTCAATTTTATCTGATATTAAAATGGCTACTCCAGCTTGTTTCCTGAGACCATTTGCTTGTAAAATTGTCTTCCAGCCTTTTACTCTAAGGTAGTGTTTGTCTTTGACCCTGAGGTGTGTTTCCTGTAAGCAGCAAAATGTAGGGTCCTGTTTACGTATCCAGTCAGTTAGTCTGTGTCTTTTTATTGGGGCATTAAGTCCATTGATGTTAAGAGATATTAAGGAATAGTGATTGTTACTTCCTATCATTTTTGACGTTATTTTTTAAATTTGAATGCTTAACTTCTTTTGGGTTTGATGAAAGGTTACTATCTTGCTTTTTCCAGGGTGAAGTTTCCCTCCTTGTATTGGTGTTGTCCTCCTATTATCCTTTTTAGGGCCGGGTTTGTGGATAGATATTGGGTAAACTTGGTTTTGTCATGAAATATCTTAGTTTCTCCATCTATGGTGATTGAGAGTTTTGCTGGATATAGTAGTTTTGGTTGGCATTTGTGTTCTCTTAGAGTCTGCATGAGATCTGCCCAGGACCTTCTAGCCTTCATAGTCTCAGGTGAAAGTCTGCTGTGATTCTGATAGGTCTTCCTTTATATGTTACTTGGCCTTTTTCTCTTACTGCCTTTAGTATTCTTTCTTTGTTTAGAACATTTGGTGTTTTGATTATTATGTGACGGGAAGTATTTCTGTTCTGGTCCAGTCTGTTTGGAGTTCTGTAGGCTTCTTGTATATTCATGGGCATCTCTCTCTTTAGGTTAGGGAAGTTTTCTTCCATAATTTTATTGAAGATATTTGCTGGCCCTTTAAGTTGTAAATCTTCACTCTCATCTATGCTTATAATCCTTAGGTTTGGTCTTCTCATTGTGTCCTGGATTTCCTGGATATTTTAGGTTACAAGCTTTTTGCATTTTGCATTTTCTTTAACTGTTGAGTCCATGGTTTCTATGGAATCTTCAGCATCTGAGATTCTTTCTTCTATCTCTTGTATTCTGTTGTTGATATTTGCATCTCTGTCCCCTGATTTCTTCCCAAGGCTTTCTATCTCCAAAGTTGTCTCCCTTTGAGTTTTCTTAGTTGTTTCTACTTCTGATTTTAGATCCTGGATGGTTTTGCTTAGCTCCTTCACTTGCATGTTTGTGTTTTCCTGTAATTCTTTAAGAGATTTTTGTGTTTTCTCTTTCATGAGCTCAGCCTGTTGATCAAAGTTCTCCTGTATTTCTTTAAGAGATTTTTGTGTTTCGTCTTTCATGACCTCAGCCTGTTGACCAAAGTTCTCCTGTATTTCTTTAAGTGTTTTTTGCATTTCCTCCTTGTTGGCTTTTGTATTCTCCTGGATTTCTTTCAATGATTTTTGTGTTTCCCTTGCAAGGGCTTCTAACTTTTGATCCATTTTCTCCTGAATTTCTTTAAGTATGTCCTTCATGTGTTCCTGTACCAGCATCATGACCAGTGATTTTAAATCCAAATCTTGTTTTACTGGTGTGATGGGATATCCAGGACATGTTGGTAGAGGAGAATTGGGTTCAGATGTTGCCATATTGCCTTGATTTCTGTTAGTGACGTTCCTGCGTTTGCCTTTTGCCATCTAGTTCTCACTGGTGTTAGTTTGTCTTGTCAGTGCTGGACTCACCAGTGCAAGCTGCCCCTTCCCAGTTGGCCTCTGGTGCACAGCTTACCTCCTGCACTGCTTGTAGACAGGGTGCTGCTGCCCAGGCTATTCAGATCCCAAAGCAGGCACCCGAAGGCTCCCGCTGGGGCCCGCTGGATTCACTGGAGCACACTGACTTCTCCCAGCTGGCCGCCCGGAATCCCAGCTAGCCACTTGCAGGACTTGGAGATGTGGTGCTGCTGCCCAGGCTGATCTGGGCAGCAGAACTCCCAACCGGGTTGGTGCACACAAGGCTAGCCTAGCTGCTCAGGCCCTGAGTCTAGGCAAAAGCCTGGCAGGCCAATGTTGGTGCAAAGTTCCCCTCAGCTATGGGTGTTAATTGGGTGTGTCAGGTGGCTAGGATGGTGGTGTGCGCGAGTTCCCTGAGAGTGCTGGGAGAGTCTGCTGGGCTAACAATCTCCTGGCTGGGTCAGCACACAGATGGCCCAACGAGCAGCCCAGGGCCTGGGGGCAGTCCAGGGCCTGACCGTCTGAGACCCCTGCTATGGGTGATATGGGTTTGTTGCTTTTGGTGCTGGAGATAAAAGTTTCTCACAAATCTGGATCAGAATTTTGGTCTACACTGAAGGCTCTGCCAGCCTTCCTGCTTCCTCCTTTGTAGTTTCTGATTGCATAGATTGCAGAAAAGCGCCTACCTTTTCACTGTGCTCGGGACTAATCTGAGCTCACAATGCCTTCTATCATATTTTTGTAGGTCTCAGCTACAAATGACATTCACATGTAACAGCTACCTTACCCATACTCTCAGTGCCTTCCTATCCCCACCTGCCTTCTTCTGAGCACAGTGTGCGGCTCATGGAGATGCAGCCGCCCCAGCGTTGGGCACAGTGGCATGTCACTCTCCCCTGTTATTAATGGAAGAGCTGATCACACCAAGGAGATGCCCTTCCCTTAGAGCTGCATGGGAAACGGCTGAAAAACACCCCATTAAGACCTGAAAGAGGCAATTTCAATTTCCTGTGGCTATGGTGATGCCACCAACATGGTGATTACATATGCTGAGCAAATGCCATGCAGCAGGATGCCCTGTAATTGTGGACCCCAGGCCACGGGTTTTAGATAGAGGTTCAGATGGAGCAAAAGGAACAAACCTTGCCAGGCTGTGCTTATGGGCGGCAGGTACTCAGCAGGTATCCATTTCAGGAGTGCAACAGTGTGTGTGTGTGTGTGTGTGTGTGTGTGTCTGTGTCTGTGTGTGTGTTTCCCTCTGGTTTACCACAGTCATTCCATCACTATCTTGAACTAAAGATAACTTTGGCCAGGTAGCCATGACAATAATCTAAGCACAGTTATACAGCAACAGCTATGTAATAATAGTAGAGTAATAGCTATGTTACAGAAAGAGGTCTATGGTACTGATAATAGAGCTACTAACAACACATAGTGGAAGGGCTCCATTTGAAGATCCACATCTGGAATTCAACCCATTACTGCCTCAGGCCTGCCCCGCCTGCAACTGATCTCAGGAAGTATTAGTGTATATATAAGAAGTTGAAGGTGAAATGAGAGGAAATGAATGATGTAGTTTTATAAAGTTGTCGTCTATTATGGAGGTGGATTTGGTGGTCATGTAACTGTTTTCGACTAACCCTGAGTACTACAAGTAACCCTGGTTCTATAAATAAAGGCAATGAGCTTATTGATTACCCAGAGCTGGACTGAGGTGGCATTATTACTTTGTTGTATCCTTGGTGATCTATTTGGAATAAGTAGACATTTGCTCATATCTGCTCAGCAAATGTTCATGTAATATGTGAGTTATTCTTATGAGAGATCACAGAAGCTATAGGCCTAGAGATTGTTATTACAAATAAGGAAGATTAGATTCAAAGGGGGCTTAATGGGATAAGGTCATGATCACAGGGCTATTTAGTGGAAAAGTAAGGACTGGAATTCAGAGAATCCAAGGGAAAGTCCAAACATTATTTTTTTTCATTAAATATGTATTTAATGCCTGCAGAGCCCACACTCTCAGTATGACAACCAGAATACATGTAGAATAACAAGGAAGTATTTTCCCCAGAGACTGAAGTCTAACTACATCTTATAAGCATTTAAAAAAGTACATAGAAGCCAGGATGAGGCTCCAGATATATCTGGCTTGTCAGGTGTTGATGTTTCCTGAATCTCTAAGACAGCGAAGTCATGGCTGTACTGTTCTGTATTACATTTAGATGCTGTAATATATACAATTGGTAGTGTGATGGACTTAGGTAAAAATTAAAATATTTCATTAACGATTTCTTATCTTGTCTTTATGCCACAATACTAATACTCTATGTACATTAGATTAAATAAAACATATCATTTATAAATTTGCCAATTTCATTTTACTTTTTTAAAATATAGTTAATGGGGAATTAAAAATATGTCTATCTTTTAAAAATTATTGTGTGTGTTATATAAATGCATTTACATATGAAGGTATTCTCAGAGACCAGAAGAGAATGTAGGGTCCCCTGAAACTGGAGTCACAGGTCGTTGCAACCCACTGGATATAAGTGCTGGAAACAAACTCCAGTCCTCTACCAGAGCAGCAGGAACTCTTGACTCCTGAGCAATTTCTCTAGCCCCTTGTTTTACATTCAATACTGTTGGACAATGATCACATGTCCAGAGTAAGATGGAGAGACAGGTACAGTTTTCTACAGCAACCCTGCAATCTCATTCTACACACTGCACCAACACACAAGGACATGAGATACTGGAGAGTATAGACAGAGGTTCTGGGCCTATTACTTAAGAACTCTTTTTTTTTTTAATTTATTTTTTTTAATTTACATTACAAATGATTTCCCCTTTTCTGGGTCCCCACTCCCCGAAAGTCCCATAAGCCCTCTTCCGTCCCCCTATTCTTCCATCCACCCCTTCCCACTTCCCTGTTCTGGAATTCCCCTATACTCTTGCACTGAGTCTTTCCAGAACCAGGGGCCACTCCTCCATTCTTTTTGGACATCATTTAATTTGTGGATTATGTCCTGGGTATTCAAAGTTTCTAGGCTAATATCCACTTATCAGTGAGTGCATACCATGATTGATCTTTTGAGACTGGGTTACCTCACTTAGTATGATGTTCTCCATCTCCATCCATTTGTCTAAGAATTTCATGAATTCATTGTTTCTAATGGCAGACTAGTACTCCATTGTGTAAATACACCACATTTTTTGTATCCGTTGAAGGACACCTAGGTTCTTTCCAGCTTCTGGCTACTACAAATAGGGCTGTTATGAACATAGTGGAGCATGTGTCCTTATTGCATGCTGAAGAATCCTCTGGATATATGTATGCCCAGGAGTGGTATAACAGGGTCCTTAGGAAGTGTCATGCCCAGTTTTCTGAGGAACCGCCAGACTGATTTCCAAAGTGGTTGCACCATCTTGCAATCCCACCAGCAGTGGAGGAGTGTTCCTCTTTCTCCACTCCAACACCTACTGTCTCCTGAGTTTTTGACCTTAGCCATTCTGACTGGTGTGAGGTGAAATCTCAGGGTTGTTTTGATTTGCATTTCCCTAATGATTAATGATGTTGAACATTTCTTAAGGTGTTTCTCAGTTCTCCGAAGTTCTTTATGTGAAAATTCTTTGTTTAGCTCCGTACCACACTTTTTAATGGGGCTATTTGGTTCTCTGGGTTCTACTTTCTTGAGTTCTTTGTATATATTAGATATTAGCCCTCTGTCGGATTTAAGGTTGGTGAAGATCCTTTCCCAGTCTGTTGGTTGATGTTTTGTCCTTTTGACGGTGTCCTTTGCCTTACAGAAACTTTGTAGTTTTATGAGGTCCCATTTGTCAATTCTTGATCTTAGAGCATAAGCTATTAGTTTTCTATACAGGAACTTTTCCCCTGTGCCCATGTCCTCCAGGGTCTTCCCCAGTTTCTTTTCGATTAGTTTCAGTGTGTCAGGTTTGATGTGGAGGTCCTTGATCCATTTGGAGTTGAGCTTGGTACAAGGAGATAAGAATGGATCGATTTGCATTCTTCTGCATGCTGACCTCCAATTGAACCAGCACCATTTGTTGAAAAGACTATATTTTTTCCACTGGATGCTTTCAGCTCCTTTGTTGAAGACCAAGTGACCATAGGTGTGCTGGTTCATTTCTGGGTCTTCAATCCTGTTCCATTCATCCGCTTGCCTGATATTGTACCAATACCATGCAGTTTTTATCACTATTGCTCTGTAGTAGAGTCTAAAGTCTGGGATATTGAATCCCCCTGAAGTTCTTTTACTGTTTAGAATAGTTTTAGCTATCCTGGGTTTTTTGTTATTCCAGATGAATTTGAGAATTGTTCTTTCTAGCTCTATGAAAAACTGGGTTGGTATTTTTATGGGAATAGCATTGAATCTGTAGATTGCCTTTGGCAAGATGGCCATTTTAACTATATTAATCCTGCCAATCCATGAGCATGGAAGGTTTTTCCATTTTCTGAGATCTTCTTCAATTTCCTTCTTCAGAGATCTGAAGTTCTTGTCATATAGGTCTTTCACTTGTTTGGTTAGAGTCACCCCAAGATACTTTATGCTGTTTGTAGCTATTGTGAAGGGGTCATTTCCCTAATTTCTTTCTCAGTCTGTTTATCCTTTGAATATATAAAGGCTACTGATTTGCTTGCATTGATTTTGTAGCCAGCCACTTTGCTGAAGTTGTTTATCAGCTGTAGGAGTTCTCTCGTAGAGTTTTTAGGGTCACTTAAGTATATGATCATATCATCTGCAAATAGTAATAGTTTGAATTCTTCCTTTCCAATTTGTATCCCTTTGACTTTCTTCTGTTGTCTAATTGCTCTAGCTAGGACTTCAAGAACTTATATTGAAAAGATATGGAGAGAGGGGGCAGCCTTGTCTAGTCTCTGATTTTAGTGGGATTACATCAAGTTTCTCTCCATTTAGTTTGATGTTGGCTACCGGTTTGCTGTATATTGCTTTTACTATGTTTAGATATGGGCCTTGAATTCCTGTCCTTTCCAAGACTTTTAGCATGAAAGGATGCTGAATTTTGTCAAATGTTTTTTTAGCATCTAATGAAATGATCATGTGGTTTTTTTCTTTGAGTTTGTTTATGTAGTGGATAGCATTTATGGATTTCCTTATATTGAACCATCCCTGCATCCCTGGGATGAAGCCTACTTGATCATGGTGGATGATCGTTTTGATGTGTTCTTGGATTTGGTGGGCAAGAATTTTATTTAGTATTTTTGCATCGATATTCATAGGGGCAATTGGCCTGAAATTCTCTTTCTTAGTTGGATCTTTGTGTGGTTTTGGTATCAGTGTAATAGTGGCTTCGAAGAAGGAGTTGGGTAGTGTTCCTTCTGTTTCTATTTGGTGGAAAAGTTTGAAGAGTATTGGTGTTAAGTCTTCTTTGAAGGTCTGATAGAATTCTGCACTGAAACCATCTGGTCCTGTGCTTTTTTGGGTTGGAAGCCTATCTATGACCCCTTCTATTTTTTTAGGGGTTATGGGTCTGTTTAGATGGTCTATTTGATCCTGGTTTAATTTTCGTAATTGGTATCTGTCTAAGAAAATGTCCATTTCCTCCAGATTCTCCAGTTGTGTTGAATACAGGTTTTTGTAGTAGGATCTGATGATTTTTTGAATTTCCTCGGTTTCATTTCTAATTTTGTTAATTTGGATACTTTCTCTGTGCCCTTTGGTTAGTCTGGCTAAGGGTTTATCTATCTTCTTGATTTTTTCAAAGAACCAGCTTTTGGTCTTATTGATTCGTTGTATGGTTCTCTTGGTTTCTACTTGATTGATTTCAGCCCTGAGTTTGATGATTTCCTGTCTTCTTCTCCTCCTGGGTGAATTAGCTTCTTCTTGTTCCAGGGTTTTCAGTTGTTCCATTAGTCTTCTAGTATAAGCTCTCTCGAATTTCTTTTTGGAGGCACTCAAAGCTATGAGTTTTCCTCTTAGCACTGCTTTCATTGTGTCCCATAGATTTGTGTATGTTGTGCCTTCATTTTCATTAAATTCTAAGAAATCTTTGATTTCTTTCTTTATTTCTTCCTTGACGAAGGTATCATTGAGTAGAGTATTGTTCAGTTTTCATGTGTATGTGGGCTTTCTGTTGTTTTTACTGTTACTAAAACCACTTTTACTCCATAGTGATCTGATAGGAGGCATGGGATTATTTCAATCTTCTTATGTTTGTTGAGGTCTGTCTTGTGACCTACTATATGATTATTGTGGAGAAGGTACCATGAGGTGCTGAGAAAAAGGTATATTCTTTTGCTTTGGGATAAAAAGTTCTATATATATCTGTTAACTCCAATTGGTTCAAAGCTTCAATTAGTTTTATTGTCTCCCTGTTTAGTTTCTGTTTTCCTGATCGGTCCACTGGTGAAAGTGGAGTGTTGAAGTCACCCACAATTATTGTGTTAGGTACAATGTGTACTTTGAGCTTTAGTAAAGTTTCTTTTATGAATGAGGGCGCCCTTGTATTTGGGGCATAGATGTTCAGGATTGAGAGTTCTTCTTGTTGGATTTTTCCTTTGACCAGCAAGTAGTGACCTTCCATGTCTCTTTTGATGACATTAGGTTGAAAGTCAATTTTATCTGAAATTAGAATGGCAACTCCAGCTTGTTTCCTGGGACCATTTGCTTGTAGAACTGTCTTCCAGTCTTTTACTCTAAGGTAGTTTTTGTCTTTGACATTGAGGTGTGTTTCCTGTATGCAGCAAAATGTAGGGTCCTGTTTACGTAACCAGTCTGTTAGTCTATGTCTTTTTATTGGGGAATTGAGTCCATTGATGTTAAGAGATATCAAGGAGTAGAGGTTATTGCTTCCTATCATTTTTGATTATAATTTTATATGTGTATGGTTATCTTCTTTGGGTTTGATGAAAGAAGCTTAATATCTTGCTCTTTCCAGTGTATAGTTTCCCTCGTTGTAATGGTGCTTTCCCCCTATTATCCTTTGTAGGGCTGGGTTTGTAGAAAGATATTGTGTAAATTTGGTTTTGTCATGGAATATCTTGGTTTCTCCATCTAGAGTAATTGAGAGTTTCGTTGGGTATAGTAGTCTCGGCTGGCATTTGTGTTCTCTTAGAGTCTGCATGAGCTCCGCCCAGGATCTTCTAGCTTTCATGGTCTCTGGTGAGAAATCTGGTGTAATTCTGATAGGTCTTCCTTTATATGTTACTTGCCCTTTTTCTCTTACTGCCCTAAGTATTCTTTCTTTGTTTAGTACATTTGGGGTTTTGATTATTATGTGACAGGAGGTATTTCTGTTCTGGTCTAGTCTGTTTGGAGTTCTGTAGGCTTCTTGTATATTCATGGGCATCTCTCTCTTTAGGTTAGGGAAGTTTTCTTCCATAATTTTGTTGAAGATATTTGCTGTCCCTTTAAGTTGTAAATCTTCACTCTCTCATCAATACCTATAATCCTTAGATTTGGCTTTCTCATTGTGTCCTGGATTTCCTGGATATTTTGGGTTACAAGCTTTTTGCATTTTGCATTTTCTTTAACTGTTGAGTCCATGCTTTCTATGGTATTTTCGGCATCTGAGATTCTTTCTTCTATCTTTTGTATTCTGTTGTTGATATTTGCGTCTATGGTCCCTGATTTCTTCCCAAGGTGTTCTATCTCCAAAGTTGTCTCCTTTTGTGCTTTCTTAGTTGTTTCTACTTCTGTTTTTAGATCCTGGAAATTTTTGCTCAGTTCTGTCATTTGCTTGTTTGTGTTTTCCTCTAATTCTTTAAGCGATTTTTGTGTTTCCTCTTTTATGACTTCTGCCTGTTGATCAAGGTTCTCCTGTATTTCTTTAAGTGATTTTTGCGTTTCCTCCTTATTGGCTTTTTGTATTCTCCTGAATTTCTTTCAATGATTTTTGTGTTTCCCTTGTAAAGGCTTCTAATTTTTGATCCATTTTCTCCTGAGTTTCTTTAAGTATGTCCTTCTTGTGTTCCTGTACTTGCATCATGACCGGTGATTTTTAAATCCAAATCTTGTTTCTCTGGTGTGTTGGGGTATCCAGGACTTGCTAATGTTGGAGAATTGGGTTCAGATGCTGCCATAATGCCTTGGTTTTTGTTAGTAACGTTCCTATGTTTGCCTTTAGCCATCTGGTTCACCCAGGAGTTAGATAGTCTTATTGTCACTGGCTGGTGCTTCTACCTACTATGGATCTTTAAGATTATCTCTGCAACACTGGATGACTGGGTTTCTTCTGGCATGGATTACTGATATGCTGGCTTCCTCTTTTGTGCTTTTGGAGCCCTTCTCAGTCTTGCCTCGAGCCATGTTATACTTAGGTTGTCAAGATCAACCAGGTGTTCTCTGTCTGCTCTATTATGGAGGGAAGAAGTTGTGGTGGCAGTCACTCCCTCTGTTGATTCTCACATAGGACCCAGGTCCTGCGATGGACTGGCTTGCAGATGAACCGCCTATGTGCTCAGTTCCTGAGTGTAGGCAGACCTCTGGTGTTTGCACTACCAGAAATCTAAAGTTCAGGGTGATACAGTACCTAGTGATCCTTTTTTGTCCCTGCAGACTGCAAATATGGCCGCGGGGCTTCTCTCCTTCCACAGCTTCCTGGGCAGGACATGGGCCCAGAGCTCGGAGGGCTGGCAGACAAAAGCCGCCTAAGTGCTCAGTTCCTGAGTGCAGGCAGACCCCTGGCGGTTTGCACCACCAGAAATCTAAAGCTCAGGGTGATACAGAACCTAGTGATCCTTTTGTGTCCCTGCAGACTGCAAATCCTTAAGAACTCTTAAGTAACCTTGGGTTTGAGTCATATTTTCTGTGTTCTAATCTAGGTTGGGCTGTAGGGATTGAGATTGATGACTGGCTGAATGACCTTGGGTAAGAGATGCTATTTCTTCACCTGGAAAATAGGAAGAATTAGGTTAAAGTTTCACTGAAGTAAAATTGGATGTTGCTCTTATTCTCTCTGTTTTGGGTTCTGTATCTTTTCTGTGAATTTGGTTCTATGGCCTTCATTCACTGAACCCTACACCATCTTTGGTGTCATTAATGCATTTTTACTCCTGGCCAATGAAATCCACAGGCATCAATCTAGTTTGTTTTTGGAGTCTCTTATCCTAGATAATGAAATGGAGTCCCTTAATCTGTTGACTACTTTTCTGTTATGCTTAAACAAAAGGTTACATGCAAATAAGATGAGTTAACTCTGGCAGAGTGTTGATATAACTTCTTATTCTATACTTTCAACTTCTTTGCTCATTCTACATCATTCATAATCCCGAAACACCTAGACTCAACACTTGATCTGCTTTCTGACAGACTCTACTATCCATCTGGATTTCAGGAGAACTGTTGAGAGAAGTTCTGTGGCCACTATGTCAACTCAAAAACTAGAGAATCTAGGTGAGATGTAGTGTGTGTGTGTGTGTGTGTGTGTGTGTGTGTGTTTTGGGAATTGTATCTGGCATTAAATTTGTGAATGCAGACATATCATGGGTCTTTCCAAGTCACTTTGCTTCACTTATGAAATTGAAACAGTTGTCTTTGTTCACCAAGTTATAAAAGTTACAAGAACTGTAAGCATGAAGATTACCAAGTAAAAGCTAAAATAATCAGAAAGATCTTGACAATTATGGAAAGGCAGAGGTTAATGGGAAGTTTCTTCACTGAGGATTAAGGGCAGAAACTGGGTTACAAAGATTTTGTGGAATGTTTGTTGGCTCTTAATTTAAAAATTTCTGATCACAATATTTATAGTGGAAAATTTGGGGAATAACATTAATAAAGACAACAATTTTAAGTCACACATTGAGAACTAATGTTTGTTAGAGTTTTGAAGACCTCTGTAGCATATATTACTTAACTTGATAAGATAGAGGTGAAAGAAGATTCTGGCTGTTTAATATTATTTGAGCACACAGGCTTGGCATAAACTAGGAGGGGAATTTGGTTATGTGTATAGAACATAAAGGAAGATAATACTGGAGACAAGTCAAATGGATTTTGTATACAGAGATTAAAAACAAAAACAAAAGCAAAACAAAACAAAAAACCTTGCCCTTTTTCCTGGGAGGAAAGAAAGCCATTCAGTTTCAACATTCTCTATATCCCCTTCCTGCTGCCTGGCCTGATTTTATCAATTGAATCATTGAAAGAATTTGCTATGAGAATTGCCCTCTCATGCCTAACAAGTGAACAGAGGGTTTAGAACATATATTTCCAAGTAGAATCATCCCCACCAGAGTATGCTTATCTTGTATAAAATGAAGCTCCCTAGACAAGAGTTAATGCGAGGCTTCTCTGTAGTTGTAATTGACAAAAACACTGAGAATCCCCCTGAGCCCTGCTGTACTTGTAAAGATCTTTCAGACACCTTTGTCCATGTGGCATGTAGGTTAGAAAGCATTGAATTTATATACCTTTCTGATTAAAGATGGAGTAGCTAGGTAAGTGAAAAGGAGGAAGAGAGAGAGAGAGAGAGAGAGAGAGAGAGAGAGAGAGAGAGACCATGTGTATAATACAGAGGGGGAGGATAGACTGCTTCTAAGTTGTTATGAAGTATGAACAGAGAACAGGAAAGAGAGAAGGAGAAAGAAAAAAATCACGACAATTGTATGTAGATAATAAAAGATAATAAAAGGTGCAGAAAAGAGAGGGAGGGGGAAAAACAGGAAACTGAGTGACAGAGACAGGGGAGACAGTCATTACTACTCAATGATTAATACCGGATTAAATGAAATATTCATGAAAGGAAATTGGAGCTATAGACAAACCCAAGTGCCACTTCCCTGAAGCCCTTCCCCCTTGCCTCTCAAAAGTGAACCCCTTGGAGATTCATGCCCTCTCTTGTCATTACCTGGGAACAATATAGATCGATGTGGCCAGGAGGTGGAGTTTGTTTCTTGGATGTCATTTGACTCCACTACAAATAACTCTGAAACTTCATGGAAATGGAGACATATTTGAAATGGTTCTTAGTGCCTTGGAGATGATCTAGATGACTTTTCTATTCTTTGAGGCTTACCTATGTCCTGTGTCTCAGAGTTTCCTAAGGTTTTCATCTCTTTCAGGAAATGGTTGAAAACATCCTCATGAGGTCATTGCCTGCCTCATATACATCCCTCCAACCCCATCATTGGTGTGTAACAAAAGTTCTAAGTCTAGGACACTGCCATCTGCACAGTCCCTGTGAATGTGAGGGAGGCACTATTTCTCCCAACCTCACTTCTCAACTATGTGTATACTCTCCTGTCTAGCCTCAAGCAAGTATTACCCATGAAGGACAAGAAAGTGCTCTCCATAGAAGAAGGAACTAGATATTTCCCCCTTCCATCCCTCCCTACTTTGGCTCTCTAGAACATGGTATAAAACTGGTTCCCTATCACTGGACCTTGTTCCTGGGGAATTGTCATCTAAGTTTGCCTGGGCTTCGGAATCTGTACTGTCTTCCAGTAGAAGCTCACCTAGGCATTCTTATCTGGGATCTCCACTTTGCATACCATTCCCCATCAACTGGTTGAAATACCTGCATATTTTTCTGGACCAAAAGTTCTATTTGGGATAGATTGCTGCTCTCTAAAACACCGATTTCCTTAGCAACAAGGAAAAGATAGAGCTGAGTAGCTGTGTCAATCCTTATACCATGCAAATGATCTGAACTGTCAATTTTCCATTCTGATGGTATCATAAAATGTTTTTAAAAATCATTATTGCTTATTATTATTGTTGCTGTTTATCTTAGTGTCTTCATTTGAAATGGAGATGAAGCAAGGTGTGATGGTACACAGTTATAATCATAGCACTCTGGGATTGAAGTTGAGGAGTGAGAATCACCATGTGCTGAGGCCAGGTTGGGCTATAGAATGAGATCTTATCTCACCCAGTTTTCCCCAGAAATTAAAATAGAATTAGTAGTGTTTCCTTCTATGTTACTGTATGAAGATAGAGTACGGGATCCCTGAACTATGAAACCTATTCTGGTGTTACATACTGTGGTGAATTTGAAAGTGCTATAAAGAATAAATGTCTCTACTTTTTCACTGCTGGCTCCACAGTGCCAATGCACAATTCTTACTTAGGTGTGTAGTTGGAGCTCAGTCATGTCACAGTCTTCAATTCGTCTTAGATCTGGAAAGTACAAAGATATTTGCCTCTTTATATTAATTCTTCTTGTTTTGTCTTATTTTCTTTTGAGACAGGGTCTTTCTATGTATTCCTGGCTGGCCTGGAATTTTCTATATGGATCCGACGGGCCTCAGACTAAAGAGATTTCTCTGAATCTGTGTTCTTAGTACTGGGATAAAGGATGTGCATTCCTATGCCTAGCTTTAATCTTAATTATCTTTTAATTATTATCAGAATGCTAGCACTATCTTTATTCCTTATTTAATAACTCTCAGGCTATGGTGTTGACTTCATGAATTGCTTAGATTTTCATATATGACCAGCTAACATGAGACCATTAAACTTTCAAGGGATAAAGATGCCGAAGCCCAAACACTGGTTGACAGAGCACAGAGAACCCCTCTTTACATGCTGCAAACTCACCAGGAGCAGGTATAACCTGTCTAACTCCAGGAAAAGGAAATATAACCCCAACAGAGTAGTGTTCTGAGTGATACCTGCGTCAACAGATTAAAACAGGTCTGACACACAGAAGGAAGATGCACAGAGATCAAACATTGAAGACACAATCTTAGACAGTCCTGTTTTCATTTTAAAACAGGAGTGATGTGTATATGCCACAGTACTTTATTACTTCTGCCTAACCCAGATCTATTTGTCTGAATTATATACATGTCTGCAGCTATTTGATACAATTGCTTCATTGAATGACTACACATGGAGGTGCCCTGGATCCTCTATCCTGTTTGGTATTAAATACCAGTATACCATCCATTTTTTCTTCTCTTGTTCACTGCACTTTTTTTTTCTCCAAATCTTAAAGCTCTGCTTTACTGCTTATTTTTTCCTGTCATATGCTCAGGATTAATACTGTACTTAGCATATATTATCATTCATGCATTGTTGATTTAAACACCCACCTTTACTGATTCGTTACTTAGGTAGCATGCATACTTTTTGTTTTTTGGTAAAACAAAAGCACCTGAAAATATATAAGTACAAATATTTTTCTTATGTAAATGATTTAGCATATCTTATTTCTGAATTTTCTAAACAACATTAAAATAATAAAAAGGTAATATCTATAATACCACATATGATAAGGAGTACTCCATTGAATCAATTGATCTCTGAAATAACCCTTTTCTATCGATGAGGGATAATGAAGTTCAGAGTTGGTAAGTGACCTGTCCTATATAACTTAGAAATTATTATAAACTCAGCATTTAAATCCAAGATGATCTCTGAGCCTGTATGCTTAATCATGGCACTATATTATTTCTGAATCTGAGTTTAAGTGCTTGCAGTGAGGCAATATCTCTATTATTAAAGCTAAATCTTATACTCTAGTATTATTGTGTCTTTTCTATTAGTATGATAAAATACTTTGATTCAAAACAACTTGGGGAGGAAATGGTTTATTTTGCTTATACTGCCAGGGCAGTCTTTCATTAAGTGAAGTCAAGGGAGGAACTCATATGACCATGGTAGTTCTTTGAGAATATGTAATGTATCAAAATCAAGAATTTTAGAGTCACAAGACATTGATTTGAGTTTTTTCTTATGTTCACTAAGGAAGGCTTACATTAATAGTATTTCCTATTCTTGCAGTCTCATGTGACTGGGCTATGGCATACATATAATACTTTGTTTACCAGAAAGATGGTCTTCAAAATGAGGCTGGATGTGCTGAAGCAAGCAGTGTTGGGGACTGGTAGTCTTGTCTAACATGTGGCCACTGACCATCTTAAGTAGACAAGCACATGCTTTTTAATAGATAAATGGACCCAAGTCATCTTAAGAGCATTCAAAATTAGGCTGGGTAGCCCATTAGAAGCTACCAAGTGCCTTAAGGAAGTCTAGAACATAAACTTCCTTTTGATGAAGGAAGCAGATGATCAAGTGAGATGGTTTCCATGAACAAAAGAGTGACTTCATTTTTGAAAATCTTCTTAATGTGACAAAATACCTTGGCTATAAGGTCAAGGTTAAAAATTTCCATCCGCGAAAAATCATAAGTATGCTCTTTCTATATGGGCGAGAAAGACAAGATTGATTCTTCAATGCAGACATGCTTGGTTGTTCTGTACTTTTGGAAGGAAGACTGTATTTGTAAGGCAACAGAATAATTTCCATAGCAACAGACTGTCTGGTATCAGAAGGAAAAAAAAATTCCAAAAGCTCCACATGCCAACCCCATATTTATGTGATATTTATCACATTGCTTTCTATGCTGCAGAGGGCATGCTCTCTCAGCAGACTCACTTCTATCTGAATGATGCCAATAGACTTCATGCTATGTGTGCCAATGTTTTTTGCTTCTAAAAACATCACTAGTTATATCTTGTAAAGATTATTATGGTTTGAATGGAGCTATAAGGTTATGTTAAAAAAGATATTGGCTCTCCAGGGAATGACATCAGAGAGGGTGAAGTGTTCATCTAAGATACGAGTCTTGGGTTCTTTGAGTATGTGGAATGGACATTGACCTTGGTATGTGGACCATAAGAAGAGTATTTGAAGGACTTGGATGGTAAAACTATTTCAGAGGTGGTCAGTCAGGGTGTAACAGATTGGTGTGGTAAGGGTCCAGGGTAAGTACACTATTTCCTGTTTACAAGGCATCTTTCTGCTATGGATGAATCTACTGTGCCAGAGAATCTCTATTCTCACATTTGGGTAAGAACCTTTATGCCTTTCAGGAATTTCTGACGATGATTAGCATTCTGGATACCTCAAGGTAACACTTTGCATTTGGCTTTTTTCCTGGTCTCAGGCATCTCCAAAAGAAAAAAGGCTTACTTCATGGCTACATAAGCATTAATTCTTTCGTTTATATATATATACATATATATAATTTTTTATATTCTTTGTTTACAATCCAAAAGCTTTCCCCTTTCCCAGTTCCCCCCTCACCATATAGCCCATAAGTCCTCTTCTCTCCATCCATTCTCCTATCTTTCCCCCTCCCTTTTCTCTGTCCTGGTACTCCCCTACAATGCTGGATCAAGCCTTTCCAGGATTAGGGCCCTCTTCTTCCTTCTTCATGGGAATCATTTGATATGCTAATTGTATCTTCAGTATTCAGAGCTTCAGGGCTAATTAATATCCACTTATCAATGATTGCATTCCATGTGTATTCTTTTGTGATTGTGTTACCTCGCTTAGGATGATATTTTCCAGTTCTATCCATTTGCCTAAAGCATTCATGAATTCATTGTTTTTAATTTCTGAATAGTACTCCAAAGAATTTTCACCTGAAGAAATTTGGATGGCCGAGAAGCACCTTAAGAAATGTTCAACATCATTAGCCATTAGGGAAATGCAAATCAAAACAACCCTGAGATTTCACCTCACATCAGTCAGAATGGCTAAGGTTAAAAACTCAGGAGACATGCTATACCTCTCCTGGGCATATACCCAAAGGATTCTCCGGCATGCAATAAAGACCCATGCTGCATTATGTTCATAGCAGCCTTATTTATAATAGTCAGAAGCTGGAAAGAACCCAGATGTCCCTCAAAGGAGGAATGGATACAGAAAATGTGGTATATTAACACAATGGAATACTACTCAGCAATTAGAAATAATGAATTCACAAAATTTTTAGGCAAATGGTTTGATCTGGAAAATATCATCCTAAGTGAGGTAACCCAATCACAAAAGAATTACACATGGAATGCAATCTCTGATAAGTGGATATTAATTAGCCCAGAAGCTCTGAATACCCAAGGCACAATTAGCATAACAAATGACTCCCATGAAGAAGTATGGAGAGGGTCCTGATCCTAGAAAGGATTGATCTAGCATTGGAGGGGAATATAAGGACAGAGAAAAAGGAGAGAGGTGATTGGAGAATGGGTGAAGAGAAGAAGGTTTATGGGACATATGGGGAGGGGGGATCTGGGAAAGGGGAAATCATTTGAAATGTAAACAAAGAATATAGAAAATAAAAATATATATTAAAAAAAACTCAGGAGACAGCAGGTGTTGGCGAGGATGTGGAGAAAGAGGAACACTCCTTCACTGCTGGTGGGATTGTAAGATGGTACAACCACTAAGGAAATCAGTCTGGTGGTTCCTCAGAAAACTGGACATGACACTTCTAGAGGACCCTGCTATACCTATCCTGGGCATATACACAGAAGATTCCCCAGCATGCAATAAGGACACATGCTCCACTATGTTCAGAGCAGCCTTATTTATAATAGCCAGAAGCTGGAAAGAACCCAGATATCCCTCAATGGAGGAATGGATACAGAAAATATGGTATATATATATATATTTTTTTTTTGATTCTTTCTGACCTAGTCCTCTTGGCCTAAATCAGAGGTCAAGTGCGTCAGAAGAAGCATAATGATTCTTCCATCCAATAGCCTAGAAAACACTGCATGTTAATCCTAAACTCCAAACATAAGTACTACCTTTGGACAGCAAAATGCCCATGAAGTGTGAGTATTTATAAAAAGAGAGACACTATCTACAGTGTTCTATGATTTCTATAGAAGTTGCATATATATCTTCAAGTATGGCAGCATTCATGCAATTCTATATTCTAAACTGGCAAATTGTTTGTATATTTTTACCATCACAATAAATCTATTGTATAATAGTTCTCTTGTATACCATGGTATTCAGAGTAAATAATAATGTCACCCATTTGACAATTTTACTAAGTATGAAAAATATATGTTGTAATATCTCTTATTGTTCTATTGATGTTAAAGTGATACCATGGCCAAAGCAGCTTATAGAAGAATTTAGTCAGCAGTTTTTTTACAGTTTCAGTCCATGAATATTGTGACAGGGAGCATAGCAGCAAGCAGCAAGCCATGTTACTAAAGCAGTAGCTGAGAGTTTCCATCTGGCCAATAAGTTGCAGGAGGAGAGAGGAGAGAGTCAGGACCTAATGTGGATTTTTGAAACCTCAACGCCTGCCCCCAGTAACATACCTCCTCCAACAAGGCCATAGGTACACCAACAAGGCTTTATCTTCTAATCCTTCCCAAATAGCCCCACAAACTGTGGACCAAACATTCAAATATATGAGCCTATGTGGTCCATTCTTATTCAAACCACTACATAATACACTATTTTAATTTGATTGATTTAATTATTTTACAACATATGTTTGTATTTTAAAACATTATGTTCTTGATCATGAATATACACCATTTTATTTAACAAATATAAGACTACACTTAAAAGGTATAATTTCAGAAAAATTCAGCAATATGACAAAAATCATGAGATCTGATATTTAAAATAAGCATATTTAGATAAGACTGAGTGGATTTGGAGTAAATATTATGTATCATAGGAAAAAGTTAGTGTGACAGGAAAGCCTTCTATGATATTTGGTAATATTTTTCTATATGCTTGACTCAACTGTGTACCACTCATTGCATAGGTCCTTTGATACATCGAACCATTATCATATACTGTAGTCAGTTTACAGTCCATAGTGCTTTTCTCCCTGAGGGTGGTGAACAAGTATTAGTTATTCTAACTATAACATATATGAAAGTATCTGGTTGGCAGTTTAGGAACTGTAAGTAAATATTTCTTGGCCTGCACACTATGGGCACTGTGAACTGGCTAGTATTTCATCGTAGAGCTGTCCTGAGCATTTTGGGACATTTAGCAGTAGCCTTTGGCTTCTCTCTTCTACATGTCAACAGCACTCAGCTGAGATGTGACAATACAAAATGTTTCCAGACTTTGATGGATGCTTCTTGGGTGTCCAAATTCATCCCAGGGGAGAGCCACTGTCATAAGCCAGCAATACTTAGTTCTGCTTGAACCTTCAGTAGATATTTTTAATAGTTTTGTATGAGCCAATTTCACTCTGGCCATTGGCAATATAGCAGTGAATAGCATGAGCTCTTGCATTCAAGATGTTTATTTTCTGTTTGAGAGCGAAGCAGAAGCCAAAGAAACATATCCATCATGTTAACTCAGGGGTGTCAAATGCAACAGGTTTCTGGATATTCAAATAGCCTCTCTAATGATGTCAGGGTGTCAGGGAATATCCAGTTGTAAGAAAAGAAAGGGATGTTCGTAAGCAAGGAACATCTGGAGGAAAGGCCCAAAGGAGGGAATGATTTGGGTCCATGTGGGGCACAGAAAGTATGGTAATGGCTAGAAAATGAGGTAAGGAATAAATCTAGACCATGTTAGTGTTAGGTCCCTGGGGGGAAGAAACTTGGATTTTGAATAAAGTGAGAAGAGAAGCCACTCTGGTGTCATGAGCAATGCGGGTTTTACTTCACTCACTTTGGCTGCTGTCTGTGTTACTCTACTGGGGTCAGCAAGGGAAGAATAAAGTCAAAAAGAAGGATTTGGTCACCATCTTAGGGAGAAGTCCTGGGAGTCTGTGTTAGGGTAGCCATGATGGAAATAGGGACATGAAAACATAAGAATATTAATGATCAAAGGAGAAGGAGGAATGGAGAGGTTGAGAGAACATGGCAACAAGGAATAGAGAGACTTCTTGGCACCACATTTCTGGGTGAGTTGCTCTTCTGTCACTGTGATAAAATTTTTAGGTGTGTGTGTGTGTGTGTGTGTGAAATTAAAGACAAAACATTTAACCTTGTTAATTGTTTCAGAGGTCTTAGTCCATGATTGCTTGGCCCTGTTTCTTTGGACTCAAGAAAATACCCAATAGCATGAGATAGAGCAAAACAGCTCACTTCATCAAGATGGAAGGCAGAGGAAGAGAGTGATGGAGGGGACCATGGATAGCAAATATCTGCCAAAAGGAATAGTTCTAGAGATCTAGCTTCTTAGGCAGGCCCAATCTCTTAGTTTCATTAGGTCACAATAAATGCTACCAGATCTCAAATCCTTGCTAGGAGGTATAGCTCAGTTGAGAGGGTGCTTGCTCAGCAGGGATGAAGCCATAGGTGCAGCTCTTTATGACACCAGGCTTAAGGGGACATATCTATAATTCTAGCACTTTGTAGACAGAGGCAGTAGGATGAGAAGATCACAGCCTCATTTGGCTCTATAACAGGACAGTCTGGAATCAAGGAACCCCCTTTTTTTTTAAAGATAAAAATAAACTATAGATGCATTAATAATTGAACCCACCAAGGACAACAATACCCTCATGATACAGTTTCTGAAAACCCATCAGCTGGTAAACAAACTTTAACTACATAAGCCATTACAGTCAGATTCTTAAACAGTAAGTCTGGATTCTATAAGAAGTTGTGTAACTGGATGTGGGGGCCCTGAAAAAAAATTGGCTACAATAAAAGTTTCTGAATGTGCAATCCCAAAAATCAATTTTAAAAAAATCAAATGTGTCCTCAATTAAAGGCCCTTCTGAGAGCGCTTACCCATGCTGCATTGTGTGACCCCACTGTAGCTTTGCTTCTAAAACCCCAGCACAAGCACATTGCACATTTTGTCTATGTGTCTATGACATCCCATCATACAACACGAACAAATGCTGCCTGAAACATGCTGGCTCAGACTCAAGTTCACTGCATGTTATGAACTGCATTGTTTTTACTGTACATATCAAAGGTTTTACCCTTCTAGAAATATAATGGTTTCATTGCACAAGATTTTTAATATTTTTAACCATCATTGTTCAGTGTATAATTATGAAATTAGTATATCTGTGGTTTGTAGTGTACTGAAATATTTTATTTTAAAACTTGCCATTTGAGGTGCTAGCTTGAGGTTCAGAAAAATAAAACTTTCAATTAATTTTTGTTTAGGGTTAGGCTGTAATTTCTATGGATTTCTGAAATGGCCCTGAACGCCTCTGCCATTTTGTGCTATATATTTATATATATATAAGCTCAGTACTTCCTAATGATTATTAGATTTTTTAGTTCCAGAAGGAACTATGCAGGCTTCCAGAGAAGAAAAGGTATCAGTGCTCTTACATTGCTGTGAATCCTGTAATCTATGATACTCTATAAACTTCCAGGTTAGATGTGCCCATTTGGGCAATAGTGTCACTGCTGTTAGGGATCACCAACTGCTCTTTGGTTGAATTTGAAACTGGATCCATAGAATGGAATCCATGCTTGTACTGTAAACCCAAGCAAAACTCCACGAAAAATTTGTGGTGAGATTTTGTCTCCTAGAAATGTCTGAGAAGCTACACCCATGAGCTCTCCTCAAGATAAACAAATACTTAACAGGGATGGCACCACTAGGCACATGTTATGAGCAAGAAGGTAGGAAGATATATGTAGTTAGTGTAACAAAACATATTTTATTATATTGAAGATCATCATACAATGTTCATACTCTAAATTCCTAACTATAGCCCTAAGCCTATCTCCCCAAGGCTGGACACCAATGCCACATATCTGAGCTGAAGGTCAGGTCCAGGCTCTAACAGAAGTCTCTTATTTGATGGTCAGGATCCTGGGGGAGGCTCTCCAACTGCAGAGTAGAACAAGGTATATTTTCTCCAGATGTGAAGAGCATGGCATTGCTCCAGGTCTCTGCTTATATATTGTCCAGAGGTTATAATGGAATTCTAGGACTATCTTGTCTGGTTATCTTGAGTGAGTGATGACACTGAGTTCTGATTATCAGGTGCAACCTTGGGTGCAGTGGGGATTGTGACCAACCTGTTTTTACATGTCTAAAAGGAATTTTTATTATGTTCATTATAGCATGATAAAGTGAAAGGTGGAAAACTCAAAATGTTTCAACCACTGACAAAGAACTATAGACAAATACAGAATGCTAAGAACAAGGAAAAGAGTCTTCCACAGGAAGATAACTAATTGGTTATCCAATAGCAAGTGGTCATTCTGGTTACCCAATAGCAAATTGTCAGTCCTGAGATCCTATTCATACAGGTGACATTAAACAGATTGAACAGGTTGTAGTTGTATATTTAGGAATTGGTATAACAGCAAATAAAAAGAGGCCATGTGTTTGAGAAAGATAGAGGAGGGGGTATGAGAAAAATGGAAAGGAAAAAAAGAAAAGGGATTGATAGTATAATATTATAAATTTTGAAAGTAAAATGAGTTATATTTTAAAAATTAAAAAAGAAACCTCCCAAGCAGCATAAATCCTGGACCCTCAGTAGGAACTGAATACTGTTGCTTACCAGACTGATATAGTGCCAAGCTGTTCTCTAAATATTTATGCTTACACTCTTAGGTAAATGCGACTCATACTGGCTTTCCAGTGAACAGTGGGTGGTAAAGGCAAGGACTCTTGGCCGCACAAGGCTTTGTGACAAATACATGTGCAGTCCTACAATAGTCACTGGTGTCATCTTCTCTAAGGTCCTGGCAGGGACACAAAAGTAGGGGCAGAAAGAAAGCAAGATCCATAGGAGAGGGAGAAGCACTACAAAGTGTCACCTCTCGTCCAGACACAGCCATTGCAGTTGTGAACTCACAGCAGCCGAGTGCCAGCTCTAAGGGGCATTTCAGATTCACACCCCAATACTGTGAGTCTTAACTAGACATTCATTTATGGGAAGAGAAAATGACTCCCTAATCAGATTCCATTCTCACCAGGTTTTCTAGCTAGTGATTCAAGTTAGGTTTCTTTTATAGCCAGCTCATTGTTTTGTCCTATAAAGGTAGTTAATGGACTGTAACACCAGCTTAATTATACCTGTTTTCTTGACCACTTTCTTTAGTTTAATATTCACTCAGCTCAGCATTTAGTATGTATCTCAGTATAACATGAGGCCATTGAGAAAAGTTCCTGAATGACAGCTTCCAATGTTTTTTAACTGGGCTGTTAAACAGCCTTTTGCAGTACATCTTAGAAAGGAACACCCACACCCACAGATGTGCCTCAGTCGTCTTCTGGGTGATTCTAAATATAGCAAAGCTGAGAATGAAGGATAACATCACAAATAAGTGATCTTATTACTGTCAACAGCAGAGTAACAATGAATACTGTTGATGGACCACCGCTCGACACTGAGTTGTTTATTATATTGAGTTTAATGTTTTTCCCCATACTTCAAGTAATGGTGACAATTTAGTGACTAAAATATCCAGAGGGTAAGCCTATGATCACACAGTTGGAATGTCAGTTTCTCGGGGATGGGGGTGGGGGTGAGGGTGGGGGTGGGGGTAGGGGTAGGGTTGGGGATGGGGTTGGGGCTAGGAGTAGGGGTAGGGGAGTGCTACAATAATAAAATTCTGTGAACTAGATGGCCAAAATGTATTCCATAATAGTTCTAGAGACTGGGAATCTAAAATACCGTGAGCAGGCTCTTACTTGTTATGAAGGCTTCTAGTAGAAAACTTGTTCTTGATTCTTTTACCTTCTGGAGGTCTTAGGCACTCCCTGGCTTGTGACAACATTACTCCCATCTCTTCATTCATCTTCAAGGACATTCTATTTTTTTTTACTTGCACGTCATCTGTATATCTCTCTTATAACATTGGATGTAGGCTCTGGCAAGGTAATGAAAGATGAGGCCAAAATTCTTCCCATAGTAAAAATCCCATCCATCTATCTGTCTATCTTCTGGAGTAGGATCACCTGGATATCTTTGACTGGAATTATTCAATGTTTAATACCTGGGTAAATTTCCCTGTACCAGCTCCCTGCTCTGTAGAGTGTGTGCTGTACCAGAACTTAATGTGCTTAGATGTCTTTTCATCAGTGGAGTCTCATGCATTCTGCAGCCTGTTTTCATGGACAATTGGCCAAGGACATGAAAGAGCTTCTTAATTTTTTAAAATCTAAAATAAAGTCAGCACCATAATATAGTACAAATTTTAATTACAGGCTTCCTAGTCGGGTAAAGCCTTCAAAATGGTGACAGATATTTAAAGCTGGTAAGAGATGCTGGTCTTGCTCACTTTAATTACTAAGGAGAACAAAAAATATTTCAAAATACTTCTTAAGAGTTTTGGGTGCAATAAAAAGTATGCTTAAACAACTAAACAGCAACTGACATCTAGGCACGTTGATGACACAGCTCCCCCCACTGTTTCTTGCCCCTCCTCCTTGCCTTCTTTTTTTGGTGTTAAATTAATACTTAGTGATACTGTTGGGAAGTCAAGTCACATTTTGTTTGTTTTTTTGAAATCTTTGATAACATTATCTTTCCTCCCTCTCCACCTTCCTTCACATTAAGCTACAAGTCTAAAGACAATCCCGAGCAGCTGGATCTGCATCAGAGAGTGAGGCAGACAGCAAATGAGATACTTCTAAAGCAACAGGGCATCTCATCAAACCAAATACTTTTTGGTGGAGGGGAATTCTGGGCAGATGGCTACATAAAGCTACCTGGATCAATTTGTCTAGTTTGAATGGTAATCTTTAAGACAGTTGATTAGGTCCCTGTTTGTTGGCTTATTGCTTGCTCTGCAGGGTCTGTCTCCTCTCTCTCTCTCTCTCTCTCTCTCTCTCTCTCTCTCTCTCTCTCTCTCCCTCCCTCCCTCCCTCCCTCCCTCCCTCCCTCCCTTTCTCTCTCTGTCAACACACACACACACACACACACACACAGAATATGCTGTTGGTAACAGATAGGAGTGAAATCTACAGATAACTCTCAGAGAATGAAGAACCATCCTTTCCCCCCTAGAGCAAGAATGCTACTCTCCCCAACATAGCTTCAATGTAACCCTTAAAGAGAAAGAATGAACAAATCTGAGCACAGCTAAGAGGCACCTGCGCTCTTGACTCCAGTGACACCCAACTTCAGTCCTTTAATCTGTGTCCTGTGAACATGCATGTGAGTACATATCACTATAAAACATGTTAGATAGTATTTGAAAAATCTGAAATGATTAGAAAGAAATCTAATAGTTTAACCACACTTAGTATACATTTTCAGACTCCCTTTAAAAATGTAACATACTATTGTAAACATTTGGAATATTGCTGCACTGTTCTAAAACACATCATTTAAGTTGTCACCTTCAATTCTGAAGAGAATCATGCCACAGTTGTAACTACATGAGTATCCCATTTAGGTTATATTTTCTTTTCTATTTTAGGTAAAGCAAAAACTTCTTGCTTTTTAATTTTTTAATTGCTCAAAGCCTCATGCATATGTACAGTATGATCCTTTATCTGTCATTTGTCTATCTCTGTCACTCACTGTGTATCATCTCTTTAGGGAAGCATCCAAGGTGTGGTCAGAGGGGAGGGATGGACCAAAGCCTAGCTTCTTAGAGTTATTTCTCCTCTCTTCCTCCCTTTTTCTTTTTCATTCTGTATTTTTTCCTTTCCCCTCATCTTCCCATTTTTCTCAGTTCAGTAAATCACCTATATAGGAATCTCTTTACAGTAATGCTGGGACTTTTAATCTTACAGGGATTGTCTAAGACTATATGCATATCAGATGTTTACATTACAATTCGTAAGAGTAGCCATGAAAATAACTTTATGGTGTGTGGGGGGGTCACCACAACCTGAGGAACTGTATTAAAGGATTGCAGAATTAGGAAGGTTGAAAATCACTGTTCTAAGGTATGACTGTGAAAGTAATATTTCATTAAAAGGTTTGATTTTTGGTATTGGCATCCAAGGCACCCAAGATCTTACTTATGACACAGTTAGTTGTAAGGCATCACCTCCTCCATTTGAAATATAGAATAGAGAGAGACATTTTCCAGGATGCAACAGGCTCTGAATTTATAGACCCAAAGTCCCTTTCCTGAAGGGTTACCTTTGTACTGGGCAATTACTTTGCTATTACATTCAGGGAGAGCAGAACATTTGTTTCTCCTAATGGTCTCTCTCTGATGGGGGTTCTATTAGCATACTCACTTTACAGATGAGGAAAGAAAATCAAAGACTCTTATGGGCATCACAGGCCTTCCTTTACCACACTATTTGTTTATCTTGGGACAGGACATGATAGAGGTCAAACATTTCTGGGGAGTGGGGTACTCTGCCCATCCTATCTGAGAGCAAACAGACCTTCAGATAGACTTAGTGCAACTGTTTATGCTAACAAACAACTCTTCTCCCAACCCTGAGAATAAACACACAGATGTTAATCCATTCTCCTTCTGTAGATTTCTAGGTCAGAGTGTTGACTCTTTACTTGATGCCTTTTAAAATAAACAAACATCCAGGCAATGGAAATCCAGATCTGACCCACTCCTTGCTTCTTTCAACAAGCCAGGGTCACTACAAATAGCAAGGTCTTCGTTTTGTTCCTCCCATTTCCACTAGCACTGTCACATTTACTTAGGTGATTGTATTCTCATTGAACTTTTAGGGCTTGGGACTTGTCTTCTTTTTTTGTTTTTGTTCCCCCCCCCCATAGGATTTCTCTGTATAGCCCCTGGCTGTTCTGGAACTCACTCTGTAGGCCAGGCCAACCTGGAACTCAGAAATTCACCTGCCTCTGCCTCCTAAGTGCTGGGATTAAAGGTGTGTGCCATCACCGCCCAGTGGGACTTGCCTTTTTATCACTGAGTCTTATGTGCTCATGTCTCTTCTGGCTCATGAGTGTAATAATTCACATAAGCAATGCGCCTATAGCATGACTCATTGTGCTTAACTTTGGGGCTCAGTCACTTTGAAGGAAGTCTTCTTTAAGCACTCTTGTGATTGGCTGCTACTCCCAAGTGCATGAGACATACTCTGAGATCCAAGGTACTCGTTGCAGAAGTGGGATATGAAAGAAGTTTAGGATGTATTTCTTTTTTATTTCTTTTAATTCTTCTCTCATATATGATACCCTGGCTACAGTTTCCCCTCCCTCCACTCTTCTCTGTCTTTCTTCTTTGACCCCCCCCCCCCCTTTCCCCAAGATGCCCCAACTTCCCCTTAGAAAAGAGCTGGCTTCCCAGGAACATCAACCAAATGCTGCATAAGACCAGCCACGTAATCTCACATTTAAGATGAACAAGGCAGTCCAGTAGGAGGAGAAGGGTCCCTCAAGCAGGCAGCTGAGTCAGAGACAGTCCCCACTTTTACTGTTAGCAATTGCACAAGAACACCAACCTGACAAATAACATAGCTACAGAAGACCTAGGCTAGACCCTTATAGGCTCTCCGATCTCTGTGAGCCCCTCTTAGTTGTGGTCAGTTGATTCTGTGGGTTGTGTTTGAGTGGTGTCCCTGCCTACTCTGATTCCTCTGATCTTCTTCCCCCTCCTCCACAGAACACCTCTAGCTCCACCTAATGTTTGGCAACCTCAAACATTCATTTAAAAACAGGAATGAGTAGGTGAAAAGTCAACCTGAGTTTCTCTCACCTTTCATGGGAAGTACCGTCATAGGTCATAAAAGACTGCACTTTCCATCTCACATGGTTTGAAAGGATAATACAAGTCCCTCATTCTACAGGGATCTTGTACCTCTTGTGGAAGCACGAATCCTATACCAAAAGCTCTAGGATTAACTAAGGCTTCACTGAGTGCCCCTGCTCCAGTTTATTACTGTTTGATCACACACATCTGCTTAGTTATTTACTTACATGTCTTCTTTCTTTGGTGATCCTAATGACATAAAGCATATTTTATCTTGATTTCAGGCCTCCATTTATTGTCTCTTCAAAGCTGAAATTTCATCTAAAGCATTAGCAAGTCTGTTTGATTTTTGTCTTGTTGATTTGCCTTGTATATCAGCTGTGACCTTTGCCACAGCAAGGAGGAAACCGTGTTTGCTCCTTACAAAGAGAGTCTATGCAATGAGCTTGGAAATACACTGTGGAGCAACAATGTAGGCACATGTGGCACAAAGATAATTGAGGGGAGATCATTCTATGCAAAAGCTCTGCGTTCATTCTCATATTTAATCCTCCCTGTAGCACTTAGGAACATTTTGTAGAACAGGTCATCACAGAGGTACAAAGAGGACATCTCGCCCCATAGTCTAGGGCTATTCAGCTACATAATTTTGTATCATTCATTCATTTGTTCTAATTTTTTTTCTTTCCGGGAAAAAAAATCTACCAATATATGCCAGGGGCTAAAGACATGAAGATGAATAAGAATTCCTGGAAATCACATTAGAAGAGGAAAGACAAACAATGAATCATGAATAAATACATGTTTAATTTCTCAGGGAGACAATGCTTTAGAGAAAACAAAGCCTGAGCTAGAGACCAAAGGACCAGGAGACTCTCTCTAGTACAAGGGATGAGTGAAAACTCCTGTAAATATTGTGATACCCGTAAGATGTTCTCAGACACCAAGACCCTTTGACGGGTATAACTATGGAAACAAAATAAATCTACAAACAGACATGGAGTTGACAGACTTCACTTGTCAATTAAAAATATCTAAATAGTTTGAGAAATTCAACTACCTTTCTATCACCAAGAATCCATCATATGTGTGTGTATGTATGTGTGTGTGTGTGTATTTATGAAGTATATAGCTTCATGAAAAGCCATCTGTTTGCATTTGTTCTCTGCTTTTCTTTCTTCAGACTTGTAAGCTTTGATTATGGCCTGGCAGTTGTGAATTGTCTCTTTGTCTCCTAAGTACTCTTTGTGCTAAGGAGGAGTTGGGATTTTATTCTGGTTATTTACTAGAAATACTGATAAAAGTAATATTTGTTGAGGGTTTGTGCTTGTTGTTGTTGTTTCAGGTATTGGGGCAAACCTTTCTGTGCATTAATGAATTGAAATCTCACAGGACTTATATACTATGAATAGAAGGGCTAGCCAAACTTACACATTGACTAGGTACTAGCCACTTTGTCTGGTAGAGAAGCTAAGTTAAAATTAACAAGAGAGTGCTCAAATTAGGTATAAAAGGCAACAATATTTGGGCTCAGATTCAAATCAAACCTGACTATTAAACATAGAGATTTAGATGGGCAAAGTCAGGATGAGTGTGAGAAAAGAAGGAAAAGTTTACTGGCTGTGGTCCAGAAGGAGCTATTGGTTATTTGGCCTTGCATTGATCTTGTCAAAGGATGGGCAAGTAACCTAACAGAGATTTTTGTCTCTGTGCTTGTTTCTAGATCAGAGTAACACAAACACTGACAACAGGGAAGATCGAAACATGCCCATTAACATAGTGTTCTTGTAGAAAGAGCTTTTTACCTGAGCCTTCAGGACCTGCTTTAGGCTCTCTTCATCCCTAGTTCTGCTATTTGTTTGGTGTCTTAGCTTCAATTCCTCTAGTACCCTTGACACTTTGCTTTGATTATGCACAATTTGACCCTATTGCTTGCTTATGTATGCTAAAGTGTGCAGAATTAGAAGCTCAAATTCCCCAACTAGAGAGACCTCAAATCATATCCCAGCTCTACGACAATACAGTGATGACTACATTGGACAAGTTAATCTCTATAAATATGCCTTCTCCCCCATGAAGTTGGGAAAATGAAATTGTTGGGAAAAAATGAGCTGGTGCATGTAATTTGCTTAGCAGAGTGCCTGGACTTGATCATGCAATTTTGCCTAGGCTTTTCTTATCAATTGCTTAATAAATATGATTTGCCTGTTTCCTTGGCACACCAGCTGCTCTGATTTTCCTTGGCAAACTAAAGACAAGTATGTTTTTCCTACCTCCAACTTGGACCAAAGAGTGTGTATAACACTAATAGAGATAAATAACAGAAAAAAAAATCACAAAAATGGAATTTTACAAATTCAGTGCCAAGGATAAATTTTAAGACATACTAAAGCAGAAGACTATAAATGGCTCATTGTTCTGGGTGGGCTTATAGATTTGAGAGCATCAAGCACTCACAGACTCATGTGATTCAGCATCTTGGCTTAAAACATTTGAAAGATTCATTCATATTTTGTACTAGAGGAAACAGGGATCTTTCATTCAATGAGTATTTGCTGAATTCCTGCTATGTGCGTGGTATCATGCTTCGCTCTTAAGAGAAGGAGGTAAGACAGCTGGCAGTGCTGTGGGGCACTGTTCCTGGGGAAACAAACAAACATTACTCACCTTAGTGAGGGAAGCAAGGAAAGACCAAACAATAGATACCACCGAAGTCTAACTTAGCGAACCAATGAGTTGTATTGAGGTTTCTTATAGGAATATATGTGGAGGGTTACCTACAGGAGCAGAAATGACGCAAATACAGTTGTGTTATCACATCCTATGTCAGCATGGGTGACAGTTCTCCAGTGCTGGAAACCCAGAGCACAATGTGCAACCTGCAAACAGAGCAGCAGATTGTAGTTGTCCTTTTCGAGTTGGTCTGAGCCTCTTCCAGGTAGGTGTCTGTTTTCTTCAGGCTGCCTATATTTGCTTCTTCTGGGCTGTCTGATTGATCTCTTGTTCCTTCCATACTCTTGGATGGTCTCTGCTTCCTTCAGGCTGTTCAGTCCATCTGAGCTTCACCTACTCAGATCAGCTTGCCTGAGAATCTTTCTGTTTGTTTGTCTGTTTTGTCTTTTTATAAAACACCATCACCTCATCTATTGCCTTATATAGATCTTAGATCTTTGAAGGCTCAGGCCACCCAGAAAGACATAGGGATCCAGGGCTGCTTCCTAGAGTAGTGAATGGCCGACTTTCAGAATCACTTCATAGCACTGAAGGCAACAAATCCTGCTTCCAGCCCCAGTCTATAGTTTTTATTTAACTTTTTGACTTCTTCTAAACAAACTCAAACAGTATCATTTGGGCCTCATACCAGTTTATGTCTTTGCCTGGGAATATTTTTTTTTCTCCAGGATCTAGTACATTCTTCCTTCCTTTCTTATTGAATACCTAAGAACCTTACTTCACATTCTAGACACAGAGCAGCAGACAGTTCTAATGTGGAGACAATAGAACCTCCTATAGCTTGCTAGGCATTTGAGCATGGGAAAATCATTTTTAACACTCATGTTCTTAACTGATTCAGGGAAGCTGCTTGTACTCAGTTCACAGTGCTATTCAATAATATATTGAATTCTCCATAGAGAGGCTCAGACCATGGTGATGGTCATGAGCATAAGATAGGACCAGTGTACCCTGGGTACCCATGGAAGGACTGATTCACTAGTATCTGCAGTAACCAAAATTCTTTGCAGTTCAATTCCCTATCAAAATGTCATCATATCTTCATTCATATCATCTACCGATACCTTCTCATATAACTTAATAAATTAAGTTGTGTCTAGATTATTAAATTGTACAGTATTATTTTAGGAATAATGGCAAGAAAAATATGGCTGCACTTGATTAGTCAAAATATATTTTCCCCAATATTTTCTGTTCTTGGTTGGTTGAATCTGCTGGCACTGAACCTGAGCATATAACCAACCACCTCGACTAACCTCTAACTGAATGGAGGAGATGGGTCTTAATAGAGTTTATAAACAATGGAACAAACATTGTATTTGGAAGCACAGTCCTCAACTGGGCAGGCATTTTTTTCTAGGATATAGGACAAGGGGAATCTGGAAGTCTATGAAGAATTTATTTGAACTAAGTCCCAGGAGAACATTCTGGGGACACATCCCTGGAGTAATTCCATGTGTCCTTTGGGATTCTGGTGATCTATGCAGTGAAGGGCAGGACTGGAGAAGTTTGGAGAAATGGTTGAAGGTTAGGTCATCTCCATTGTCCTCCTCTGCCCTAAAAAAAAAGAGTCCAGACACATATTAGGGGAATTCTAATGTGCTGATTGCCAGCCATGCCTTATCTGATTTATCTAGATTCCCTGACAATCTTCACCCCTGCAATGTGTGAGAGGAACCATAATTATAAATTAATAAATGAAGGACATAGGAAGCTCAGCTTCCAGGAGGCCACACACTTGGTGGCATAGCTGTATCATATTTAACCATACTGTGGATGTTTCTTTCATCGTGCACAACACAGCAATTTCCAAAGTTAAATAACAGAATAAAAATGAAATATTAAAATATAAACTTTGTGTGATAGAGGAGAGGTATGAAAATGTTAAAACGCATGCTATTATTTAGAACATTAACAACTATATTGGATATCACTTGCGAATAGATTCATCATTCCTCCATAGTTTCTTGTCTTAAACTCTCCTCCTAGCTTCAGATTATTTAAAGTGTTATTTAGTAAGTAGATAATTTTTTTTTGTCTAGAAAAATGAGGAGGAAGCCTATCTAGTAGTGATTTTTAAAAGGCAATGAATACGGAGTACAAGAGACAATCAGATGACTGCATTGGGATTTTTACAAAATTATCTCTCCTTACAATAGGAAGTTTGTTTGTTTCTTTGTTTATTTTATTTTTTATTGGATATATTTTTTATTTACATTTTCATGTTATCCCTTTCCCCAGTTTCCCCCCTCCCAGATAGCCCCTATCCCATCCTCCCTCCCTGTACATCTGTGAGGGTGTTCCTCCATCCACCCCTCCCACTTCCCTGTCCCTGATTCCCCTACAGTGGGGCATCTATCAAACTCTCATAGGACCAAGGACCTTTTCCCCCATTGATGCCTGCAAGGCAATCCTCTGCTACATATGCAGCTGGAGCCATGTGTACTCCTTGGTTGATGGCTTAGTCCCTGGGAGCTCTGAGGGATCTGGCTAGTTGATATTGTTGTTCTTCCTATGAGGTTGCAAACCCTTTCAGCTTCTTTAATCCTTTTTCTAACTCCTCCATTTGGGACCTAACACTCAGTCCAATGGTTGGCTGTGAGTATCTGCCTCTGTATTTGCAAGGCTCTGGCAGGGCCTCTCAGGAGACAGGCCATATCAGGCTCCTTTCAGCAAGCATTTCTTGGCATCCACAATAGTGCCAGTGTTTGGTGACTATATATGGGATGAATTCCCATTGGGACAGTCTCTGAATGGCCTTTGCTTCAGTCTCTGCTCTACACTTTATCTTCATATTTGCTCCTGTATTTTGCCCCCCTTCTCAAAAGAACTGAATCACCCACCCTTTGGTCTTCATTCTTCCTGAGCTTCATGTGGTCTGTGAATTGTATCTTGGGTATTCAGAGCTTTTGGGCTAATATCCACTTATCAGTGAGTATATACCATGTGTGTTCTTTTGTGATTGGGATACCTCACTCAGGATGATATTCTCTAGTTCCATCCATTTGCCTAAAAATTTCATGAATTCATCATTCTTAATAGCTGAATAGTACTCCATTGTGTAAATATACCACATTTTCTGCATCCATTCCTCTGTTGAGGGACATCTGCTTTCTTTCCACCTTCTCACTATTATAAGTTCCTTCTGGATTTTCAGAAATTTCTGCCTTGGGGAGACAAGGAAGAAATTTTTTGGTGCAGAAATTAATAATTTGTTTGATTTTGAAGACCTCCAAATCCTTAAAGAAGGCCCCCTTTTCAATATAATTTGGGGGTCTGTTTCTAGAACATCTTGCAGTCTTTAGTTTGACACTTGTTCATAAACTGAGCATCTCATTGAGAAGCTTTGGTCAACCAAACATCCCATCTTCCTGATGTCCAGTACAACAAGCACATATGTTGTATTTCCCACCTGATTTTATAAAGCAGCTTGGTACATGGCAAGAAAACCTTCAAAGAACTGCACAAACATGGACGCAAGAGAGTAGTGCTATTAAGGGTGTTTGTGTTCTAAATATGAATTAAGGGTGTCAATATAAAAAGCAAATGTGAGGAAATCAGGAATGGCTTAGATCCGTGGTTTTCATCCTCCCTCATGGTGAGACCCTCTAATATTCATTTTGTGGTGATCCCCCCATAACAAACACCATAAAATTACATTCATTGTTATTTTGTAACTGTAATTTTGCTACTGTTATGAATACAAATGTAAGTATCTGTGTTTTCTGATGGTCTTAGGCAACCCCCATGTAAAGGTCGTTCCCCTCACAAATGGGTTGCAACCAATAGGTCAAGAGCTGCTGGCTTAGAAGGATTTAGTCACAACTCTTCCTTTCTTTGCAGTATATTAGACAGAAGGATCAGCAGCAATTTAGTTTGTTATAAAGTGCTTCCACAAAACTTAAGGGAAGTAGGCAAGTATAAGAAAAGAGTATATGAAAATATGAAAACCTTCATGGAGGAGGAAATGCTTTCTTTCAGGAAAATATAGTTAAAATTCATATACACAGGAGACTGTATATTCTCACATAGATAAATAAATGCTACTGTCTCTAACATTTTGCACAGAAATTCAGACCACCTACAAATTCCATGATTTACTAGATGTCACAGCTCATAGAGAAAAGATGAACATTACTTTAGACATTTTTATGATCTTGGTTAGTACTATGCATTAAAAATGTAATTGGGCATCTAAATTCAGACAAGTGGTTTCCTCCAGTACTCAGATTTGTACTCTGTTGTCTCTCTCTTCTTCAACTTGCCAGATATGAAAAAAATATTGTAAGTCAGAGCAAAAAGGAACCAGAATAGTAGAAATGACATCCATACCCAAAGAACAATGATATGTCCAGCAGATACTAAGTAAATGCAGAGGATTCAGAAGGGCAGTAGGCACACGGAGATAGAAGGGATACCTGGGTACCAGTCACCAAGTTCAGGATCTTGGAGGATTTTTGAGCACTTCCATTTCCATTTCTGAGGTTAAGTTTTTCCAATTGCTTCCTGTGAGAGTAACTTTCTTATAGAATATTCTTGGTTTGAAGCCAAGATACCCCAAACATGTTGAATGTCTGATTTTCTAGTGATCTGATTTGGGTAGGTTCTGGAAACTTTATCAGGTGATGGCTAGTTGACTGAAGTAGTTCACCAAAGTCATTTGAATGTTACTGTTGGTCCTCAATCCCTTCCTCACTCCATTGCATCTAGGTAGCACATTTCATTTATCCACTTTTTCATGAGTTACTAGGTTGAATCCATGCCTTAGTTATGGTGGGCAGTGCTGTAGTCGTTACATGTTTTTTTTTTTTTTTTTTTTTTCAGTTGTTAAACATTCTGAGATCCAGAATTTCTTTCCTTTTCACCTCAGAGAAATAAGGATGAGAGCTGACTACAATGTGGTGCTGTAAGACAGTGCTTGGAACTTAGTGGACACAGTTACATGGTGTTTATTGATGTTTTTATCTTTGCTTATGGCCTCTGAAGAAATCATCTTGGTTGGGAACTTCACCAAGTAATTGCAACAGCTTTCTCCTCCCTTCCTCCCTTCCTCCCTTCCTCCCTCCCTCCCCCCCTCACCACTTAAGTCTGTCCTATCCATTCACATCCTTCTGGTCATGTTAAGCTATTGGCTGAGCTTTCCCTATCTGTCCTAATCCCATAGTGCTGTGTCTGTCTTTCCTCTCATGTCTTCCCACTGCCATACCACAGTCACTATTGCCTTAACTGCATAAGTCATCATTTAAATCGGGAGATTCTTGAAACTAAAAAACAAATCCAGTACTGAGGCCATACAGAGGTCAATCAGATTGTCTGATAATCAAACCATGATCTTTGGGTAGTCTTAGACCTTGTAATGTTAGGCTTCCCTTATCATGCCTTTGGAAATCTAATGGCTTGTTAATTCAAAGATGCTTGCCCTTAAAGCCCACAGACCTACTCTCTAGGTATTTTCTCTGCAAAGCCTTATAACACTGAGTCTTCAAGCTTTTTCCTTTAAATTGTTGTTCTGTTTGATGGCCAAGGCCTAGTGCTCCATTGTACCTGAATAGCTATTTCATTCCTGGGCAACTGCCTGGTAAATGGCTGATAACCTAAGCTTTTCATACACCCATTTTACCTCTGCACTGAACCTCCAGGTGCTGAAGATCAGATATCTAGCCCAGTGCCAAGGGTAGAGTTCCACTATTGACCACACCCTACTCAAGTTATATCACTAGGATGACTCTGAAGATTTGATGACCCCCAGAGATAAGTATGGAAATTCTGTTGTCTGCTTCCTTCTAAGTTGCCAGCAATGAGCAGTGGACTGTTATAAACTATCCTATAACTCAATGCATCCTTTATCCTGAAGATGTGTTATTAGCAATAAAAACTTTGGTTTCAATTTCATCACTGTCACCCTTGTAGTTTAGACATCATCCTTAAGCTTTAGGCTTGTCAGTAACTGTTGTGAGACTCTCTGCCTACTTCTTAACTGCCTATGGACATCGATTTCTATAACTTTTAGCTTAGTAGAGAATCCCAGGACAGGATGGTTACCTAAGTGATTTGTGAGGGGTTGTTACACATGTAAAGGACCTTAACGTTCATTGCTTTGATTGTCACTCAGTGTTACTTTATGGCCTACAGATGTTTTCAGGTAAGACTTCTAAGCCAAAGCACATCCCCTATGCATGTCTTAGAATGCTAGTATAGTATAGAGATAATCTCACTTAAAGATTAAAACTTGCTAAATATTTAGATAAATCTACTTTTTTTAGTTATTCAGGGAATTAAAAAAAAATCCCTTCACCATCATTCATATATAAATAAATAAATAAAATTTTACATCATGGTCCAGATTTCAGGCATCTTCTTATATTTTAAAGGCTATAATATATTTATTCTTTGATAATTTCATTCACGTATACATTATATCTTGACCATACCTTCTCACAATCTGGCATCTCTTTAAGAAGTTGTTTTATAATCTGCATAAGCAGGTGGGCAAGGCTAGCTGGAACTGTTAGACTGTCTGCACTACAAAATTAAGGACACTGCAATTGCCCAGGTTCTCAGCCTGGATGACTTATATCATAGCTTCAGAAAATTTCCAAGGGTGACTCCATCATATTCTTCTGAGATGACATCTTTTTTTTTTAAATTTTTTTTTAAATGAGCATCTTCATTTACATTGCCAATGGTAAAACCTTTCCCAATTTCCCCTCCCAAAAGCCCCCCTCCCCAAAGATTCCCTACGACTCCTCCCACACTCTGCCTCCATGTATATGCCTCTCTACCTCCCTACACTCCCTCCTCCCCCTCCCCGCCCAACCCCCCCCCATCCATTTCCCTTTGTTGGGGCCTCTATTGAGCCTTTACCTGACCAAAGGCCACACCTCCCACTGATGCCCAACAAGGCATTCCTCTGCCACATTTTGGCTGGAACCATGTGTACCCCTTGGTTGATGGTTCAGTCCCTGGGAGTCTTGTGGTGTCCAAAGTCATTGTTCTTCCCATGGGGCTGTAAACTCCTTCAGCTCATCCAGACCACTCTCCAGATCCTCCATTGGGAACCCCAAGCCCAGACCAATAGTTGGTTGCTAGTTTCTGCCTCTGTATTTGTAGGGCTCTGGTAGGGCCCCTCTGGAGACAGCCATGGCATGCTCCTTTTGGTATGTGCTTCTTGTTGTAGTGTCGGGGTTTGGTGACTGTTTATAGGATGAATCCCCAGGTAGGGCAGTCTCTGGGTAGCCTTTACTTCAGTCTCTTCTCCATACATTGCCTCCCTTATTGCTCCTGTGAGAATTATGTTCCCTTTCTCAGAGGAACCATAGCACCCTCACTTAAGTCCTCCTTCTGGCTTATGCTCTAAGAACAAGAATTGACAAATGGGACCTCATAAAACTGCAAAGCTTCTGTAAGGCAAAGGACATAGTCAATAGGACAAAATGGCAGCCAACAAATTGGGAAAAGATCTTTACTAACCCTACATCCAATAGAGGGCTAATAGCCAATGTATACAAAGAACTCAAGAAGTTAGTCTCCAGAGAATCAAATAACCCTATTTAAAAATGGGGTAAAGAACTAAACAAGGAATTCTCAACTGAGGAAACTCAAATGGCTCTAAAGCACCTAAAGAAATGTTCAGCATCTTTAGTTGTAAGGGAAATGCAAATCAAAACAACACCGAGATTCCACCTCACACCAGTCAGAATGGCTAAGATGAAAAACTCAGGGGACAGCAGATGCTGGAGAGGATGTGGGGAAAGAAGAACACTTCTCCATTGTTGGTGGGATTGCAAGCTGGTAAAACCACTCTGGAAATCAGTTTGGTGATTCCTCAGAAAATTAGACATAGTACTACCTGTGGACCCAGCTATACCACTCGTGGGCATATACCCAGAAGGTGGTCCTACATGTAAAAAATTCACATGCTCCACTATGTTCATAGCTGCCTTATTTATAATAGCCAAAGTTAGAAAGAACCCTCAACAGAGGAATGGATACAGAAACTGTGGTGCATATACACAATGGAGTACTATCCAGCTATTAAAAACAATTAATTCATGAAATTCTTAGGCAAATGGATGGAACTAGAAAATGTCATCTTGAGTGAGGCAAACCAGTCACAAAAGAACGCACATGGTATGCACTCACTAATAAGCAGATGCTAGCCCAAAAGCTCAAAATAATCAAGTTACAATTCACTCAGCACAGGAAGCTCGAGATGACATCTTATCTCCACCTCAGACCTCTTACTGTATCATCTCATATTGTAAATGAGGAAACAAAAGCCCCTAGTTCTCTCATCGTTTTGGAACTCTTATTCTTTTATAGTGTGTGTTGCCTGTTATTGTCTGGATCTTTGTTCTAACTTCTCACTAATAGGAGAACAGACAGTCTACTTCCTTATCTTTTTATACCAATTTCATCCTGTTTTATTTTATTCTTAATCAACGGCAGAGTGCCAGGCAGTATGTTCAACACTCTGCCTGTGACTTCACTTTATTCTTTTTTTTTAAATTTTTTTTTCTTTTTTTTTTATTTATTTATTTATTTATTTATTTTTTTATTATTCGATATAATTTATTTACATTTCAAATGATTTCCCCTTTTCTAGCCCCCCACTCCCCGAAAGTCCCGTAAGCCCCCTTCTCTTTCCCTGTCCTCCCACCCACCCCTTACCACTTCCTGTTCTGGTTTTGCCGAATACTGCTTTACTGAGTCTTTCCAGAACCAGGGGCCACTCCTCCTTTCTTCTTGTACCTCATTTGATGTGTGGATTATTTTTGGGTATTCCAGTTTTCTAGGTTAATATCCACTTATTTGTGAGTGCATACCATGATTCACCTTTTGAGTCTGGGTTACCTCACTTAGTATGATGTTCTCTAGCTCCATCCATTTGCCTAAGAATTTCATGAATTCATTGTTTCTAATGGCCGAATAGTACTCCATTGTGTAGATATACCACATTTTTTGCATCCACTCTTCTGTTGAGGGATACCTGGGTTCTTTCCAGCATCTGGCAATTATAAATAGGGCTGCTATGAACATAGTAGAGCATGTATCCTTATTACATGGTGGGGAATCCTCTGGTTATATGCCCAGGAGTGGTATAGCAGGATCTTCTGGAAGTGAGGTGCCCAGTTTTCGGAGGAACCGCCAGACTGATTTCCAGAGTGGTTGTACCAATTTGCAACCCCACCAGCAGTGGAGGAGTGTTCCTCTTTCTCCACACCCTCTCCAATACCTGCTGTCTCCTGAATTGAGGGGTAACACAGAAAGGGGATGCTATTTGAAACTTAAAGCAAATATTTGCTTTAAGTTTCAAATGGCATCCCCTTTCTGTGTTACCCCTCAGAAAATCTCCTATCCCATCCACATTCCCCCTCCTCATCCCTCTCTCAATTTCCTGATTTGCATTTCCCTATTCTGGGGAATGAAGCCATCACAGGACCAATGGCCTCTCCTCTCACTGATGATCTGAAATGATCATCTTCTGCTACATATATATGTAGCTGGAGCTATGGGTCCCTCTATATGTACTCTTTGGTTGGAAGAATAGTCCCTGGGAGCTCTGGGGATACTGGTTGGTACATATAATTGTCCCTCTTGAAGGGCTGAAAACCGCTTTAACTCCTGTGTCCTTTCTCTAGCTGCTCCACTGGGAACCCTATGTTCATTCTATGGGTTGGATGTGAGCCATGGGTATTTTGATCTACTTCCAAATAGGAAGCAAAGTATCCATACTTTTGTCTCTCTTCTTGAGCTTCATGTGGTCAGTGAGTTTTACCTTGGATATTCCAAGCTTTTGGGCTAATATCCACTTATCAGCAAGTGCATACCATGTGTGTTCTTTTGTGATTGGATTACCTCACTCAGGAAGATATTTTCTAGCTCCATCCATTTGCCTAAGAATTTCATAAATTCATTATTTTTAATAGCTAAGTAGTACTCCATTGTGTAAATGTACCACATTTTCTGTATCCATTCCTCTCTTGAGGGACATCTGGGTTCTTTGCAGCTTCTGGCTATTATAAAAAAGGCTGCTATGAACATAGTGGAGCATGTGTCCTTATTACATGTTGGAGCTTCTTCTGGGTATATATGCCCAGGAACGGTATAGCTGTGTCCTCAGGGAGTGTTATGTCCAATTTTCTGAGGAACGGCCAAACTGATTTCCAGAGTGGTTTTACCAGTTTGTAATTCCACCAGCAATGGGTGAGTGTTCCTTTTTGTCCACATCCTCCCCAGCATTGGCTGTCCCCTGAGTTTTTGATTTTGGCTGTTCTGACTGGTGAGAGGTGGAATCTCATGGTTATTTTGATTTGCATTTCCTTGATGATTAAGGATGTTGAACATTTCTTTAGGTTTTTCTCAGCCATCAGGTATTCCTCAGTTGAGAATGCTTTGTTTAGCACTGTACCCATTTTTAAATAGGGTTATTTAGTTCTCTAGAGTCTTACTTCTTGAGTTCTTTATATATATTAGGTATTAGTCATCAATAGAATGTAGGATTGGTAAAGATCTTTTCCCAATCTGTTGGTTTCCATTTTGTCCTATTGACAGTATCCTTTGCCTTACAGCAGCTTTGCAATTTTATGAGATCCCATTTGTCAATTCTTGATCTTAGAGCATAAGCTATTGATGTTCTATTCAGGAAATTTTCCCCTGTGCCCATGTGCTCCAGGTCCTTCCCCACTATCTCTTTTATTAAATTCACTGTGTCTGGTTTTATGTGGCAGTCCTTAATCCACTTGGACTTGAACTCTGTACAGGGAGATAAGAATGGGTCAATTTGCATCCTTCTACATGTTGACTGCCAGTTGGCCCAGCACCAATTGTTGAAAATGCTGTCTTTTTTCCACAGGATGGTTTTAGCTCCTTTGTCAAAGATCAAGTGAACATAGGTATGAGGGTTGATTTCTGGGTCTTCAATTCTATTCCATTGATCTATCTGCCTGTCACTGTATCAATACCATGCTTTTTTTTTTTTTTAATCACTATTGCTCTGTAGTATAGTTTTAGGTCAGGGCTGGTGATTCCCCCAGAAGTTCTTTTATTGTTGAGAATAGTTTTAGCTATCCTAGGTTTTTGGTTATTCTAGATAAATTTGGAAATTGCTCTTCCTAACTCTATGAAGAATTGAGTTGGAATTTTGATGGGGATTGCAATGAATCTGAAGATTGCTTTAGGCAAGATGGACATTTTTACTATATTAACCTTGCCAATCCATGAGCATGGGAGAACTTTCCATCTTCTGACATCTTCAATTTCCTTCTTCAGAGACTTGAAGTTCTTGTCATACAGATCCTTCACTTGCTTGGTTAGAATAACACCAAGGTATTTTATATTATTTGTGACTACTGTGAAGGGAGCTGTTTCCCTACTTTATTTCTTGGCCTCTTTATCCTTTGAGTATAGGAAGGCTACTGATTTGTTTGAGTTAATTTTATATCCAACCACTTGGCTGAAGTTGTTTATCAGATTTAGGAGTTCTCTGGTGGAATTTTTGGGGTCACTTAAGAATACCACCATATCATCTGCAAATAGTAAAAGTTTGGCTTCTTCCTTTCCAATTTGAATCCCTTTGACCTCCTTTTGTTATCTAATTGCTCTGGCTAAGACTTTGAGAACTATATTGAACAGGTAGGGAAAGAGTGAGTGGTAAGCCTTGTCTAGTCCCTGATTTCTGTGGGATTGCTTCAAGTTTCTCTCCATTTAGTTTAATGTTGGCTACTGGTTTGCTCTATATTGATTTTACTATGCTTAGGTATGGGCCTTGAAATCTTGATCTTTCCAAGACTTTTAACATGAAAGGATGCTGAATTTTGTCAAATGCTTTTTCAGCATCTACTGAAATGATCATGTGTTTTTTCTTTGAGTTTTTTTTAATATAGTGTATTATGTTGATGGATTTCCATATATTGAATCATCCCTGCATCCCTGGGATGAAGCCTACTTATTCGTGGTGAATGATCCTTTGATGTATTCTTGGATTTATTTGGCAAGAATTTTATTGAGTATTTTTGCACCAACATTCGTAAGGGAAATTGGTTTAAAGTTCTCTTTCTTTGTTGGGTCTTTGCATGGTTTAGGTACTAGAGTAATTGTGGCTTCATAAAATGAACTAGGCAATGTTCCCTAAGTTTCTATTTTGTGGAATAGTTTGACATGTATTGGTATTAGGTTTTCTATGAAGGTCCAATAGAACTCTGCATTGAACCCATCTCGTCCTGTCCTTTTCTTTTTTTTTTTTCCTAATCTTTTTTTTTTTATTGAGTATCTTCTTCATTTACATTGCCAATGGTAAAATCTTTCCCAATTTTCCCCCTCCCAAAAGCCCCCCTCCCCAATGACTCCCTACCCCTCCTCCCACCTCCTGCCTCCATGTATAAGCCCTTCTACCTGACACACTCCCACCTCCCTCCAACTCCCCCCATCTGTTTCTCTTTGTTGGGGCCTCTATTGAGCCTTTACCTGACCAAAGACCACTCCTCCCACTGATGCCCAACAAGGCATTCCTCTGCCACATTTTTGGCTGGAACTATGTGTACTGCTTGGTTGATGGTTCAGTCCCTGGGAGTCTTGGGGTGTCTGGGTGTCCAAAGTTATTGTTCTTCCCATGGGGCTATATACCCCTTCAGCTCCTCTGGACCACCCACCAGATCCTCCATTGGGGACCCCAAGCTCAGTCCAATAATTGGTTGCTAGTTTCTGCCTCTGTATTTCTAAGGCTCTGGCAGGGCCCCTTTGGAGACAGCCATGGCATTCTCCTTTTGGTACATGCTTCTTGTCATAGTATTGGGGTTTGGTGACTGAGAAGGCGCTGAGAAGAAGGTATATTTCTTTTTGCTTTAGGGTGGAATGTTCTATCAATATCTGTTAGATACAGTTGGTCCATAACTTCAGTTAGTTTCACTGTATCTCTGTTTAGTTTCTGGTTCCAAGACTTGTCCATTTTTGACAGTGGGGTATTGAAGTCTCCCACTATTATTGTGTGTGGTGCAATGTATGCTTTGAGCTTTAGTAAAATTTCTTTTATGAATGTGGGTGCCCTTGCATTCAGAGCATAGATGTTCAGAATTGAGAGTTCATCTTGGTAGACTTTTCTTTTGACCAGTATGAAGTGTCCCTCCTTTTCTTTCTTTTTTTTTTTTTTTTACAACTTTTGGCTGAAAGTCAATTTTATCCAATATAAGAATGGCCACTCCAGCTTGTTTCTTGGGACCATTTGCTTGGAAACTTGTTTTCCATCCTTTGACTCTTAAATAGTGCCTGTCTTTGTCACTGAGGTGGGTTTCTTGTATGCAGCAAAACGTTGGGTCCTGTTTACTTATCCAGTCCATTAGTCTATGTCTTTTTATAGGGGAATTGAGACCATTGATATTAAGAGATATTAAGGAAAAGTGATTGTTGCTTACTGTTATCTTCTTAGTTAAAGATGACATTCTGGTTGTGTAGCTATCTTCTATTGGGTTTGATGAAAGGTTACCTTATTGATTTTTCTACAGTGTGGTTCACTGTCTTGTGTTGGTATTTTCCACCCATTATCCTTTGCAGGGCTGGATTTGTGGAAAGATACTGTGTAAATTTGCTTTGAATGTCTTGTTTTCACCATCTATGGTAATTGAAAGTTTTGCTGGGTATTGTAGTCTGGGCTGACATTTATGTTCTGTTAGGGTCTGTATGATATCTGCCCAGGCTCTTCTGGCTTTTATAGTCTCTGGTGAGAATTCTGGTGTAATTCTGATAGGTCTGCCTTTATATGTTACTTGACCCTTTTCTCTCAATGCTTTTAATATTCTTTGTTTGTTTAGTTCATTTGGTGTTTTGATTATTATGTGATGGGAGGAGTTTCTGCTCTGGTCCAATCTGTTTGGAGTTTTTAAAGAGATTTTTATATTTTCTCTTTAAGGGCTTCTACCTTTTGATCCATATTCTCTTGTCTTTCTTTAAGTGATTTTTGTGCTTCTACCCGTTGACCCATGTTCTCTTGTATTTATTTAAGGGAGTTATTTATGTCCTTCTTGAAGTCCTCCATCAGCTTTATGAGATGTGATTTCAAATCTGGTTCTTGCTTTTCTGATGTGATGGAGTATGCAAGATTTGATGTTGTGGAAGAGCTGGGTTCTAATGGGGCCATGTTGCCTTGGTTTCTGGTGGTAATGATCTTGCGTTTGCCTTTGGCTATCTTGTTATCTCTGGTGTCAGCTGGTCTTGCTGACACTATCATCTCTATCCTGCAGACCTGTGTTTCTGTACTCCTGGGATTTTCTTTCTGTCCAATGCCCTGTAAACAGCTGATTCTCCACAAAGTATCAGGTGATGGGGGCTTCCCTGTGACATACTTGGCAAGGGTTGAATGCCCTGCTCCTACCAATTCTTGAATGCCCTGCTCCTGCCAATTCTTGAATGCCCTGCTCCCATAGGTTCTCTAATACCCTGCTCCTGTTGGTTCTCTAGAGAGTACCAGGAAGTGGTATCTTCTCCGTGCCCAATGTGGTGCAGGTCTCCCACATCCAACAGCAAGGGGTGGTGATGGGGGAGAAGGGAGTGGTAGAAGGGGTGGAAGGGGATAGGCAAACTAATACCCTGCTCCTGTCGGCTCACTAGAGAGTATGGTGCTAGATGTGGTGCAGGTCTCCCACACCCCGATGGCAAGGGGTGGTGACAGGGGAGGAGGGAGGGGTAGAAGGGGCTGAAGGGGTCAGCAACTGGAGGTTGCTGGGTAGTGAGTCCTGAGCAGAGAGGCTCCATGACTGTGTTGGGCGGTGATGTTTACCTACTACCCTGCTCCTGTCGGTTCTCCAGAGAGTATCAACTCCTTCTATTTCTTTAGGGGTTATGGGATAGTTTAAATCATTTATCTCATCCTGATTTAACTTTGGTACCTGGTATCTGTCTAGAAAATTGTCCATTTCATGTATATTTTCCACTTTGTTGAGGATAGGCTTTTGTAGTAGGATCTGATGACTTTTTGTATTTCCTCAGTATCTGTTATGTCTCCCTTTTCATTTCTGATTTTGCTTATTTGGATACAGTCTCTGTGCCCTCTGGTTAGTTTGGCTAAGTGTTTATATATTTTGTTGTTTCTTTTAAAAGAATCATCTCCTGGTTTGGTTGATTCTTTGTAAAGTTCTTTTTGTTTCTACTTGGTTGATTTCAGTTCTGAGTTTGATTATTTCCTGCCATCAATTCCTCTTGAATGTATTTGATTCTAGAGCCTTCAGCTGTGCTGCCAAACTGTTAGTGTATGCTCTTTTCAGTTTCTTTTTGGAGGCACTCAGAGTTCTGAGGTTTACTCTTAGCACTACTTTCATTGTGTCCCATAAATTTGAGTATTTTGTGCCTTCATTTTCATTAAATTCTAAAAAGTCTTTAATTTTTTCTTTATTTCTTCCTTGAGCAAGTTATGATTGAGTAGAATGTCATTTAGTTTCCACGTATATGTGGGCTTTCTGTTGTTTTTGCTGTTATTGAAAACCAACTTTAGTATGTGGTGATCTGATCGGGTGCATGGTATTACTTCAATCTTCTTATATTTGCTGATGTCTGTTTTGTGACCAAGCATTTGGTCAGTTTTGGAGATGGTACCATGAGGTGATGAGAAGAAGGTATATTCTTTTATTTTATGATAAAATATTCTATAGCTATCTGTTAAATCCATTTGGTTTATAACTTCTGTTAGTTTCACTGCTTTTCTGTTTAGTTTGTGTTTCCCTATCTGTCCATTGATGAGAGTGGGGTGTTGAAGTCTCCCACTATTATTGTGTGAGCCCACAACATGTGCTTTGAACTTTAGTAAAGTTTCTTTTATCAGTGTGGGTACTCTTGTATTTGGAGCATATATGTTCAGCATTGAGAGTTCATCTTGGTAGATTTTTTTCCTTTGATGTGCATGTACTGTCCTTCCTTATCTTTTTTGATTATGTTAGGTTGAACGTTGATTATATTTGATATTAGAATGACTATACCAGCTTGTTTCTTGGGCCCTGGGAAAATTGTTTTCCAACCTTTTGCTCTGAGGTAGCGCCTGTCTTTGTGCCTGAGGTGGGTTTCCTGTATGCAGCAAAATGCTGGGCCCTGATTATGTTTCCAGTCTGTTAGTATATATCTTTTTATTATAGAATTGTGTCCATTGATATTAAGAGATATTAAAAAGAAGTGATTGTCGCTTCCTTTTATTTTTGTTATTAGAGGTAGTGTTATGTTTGTGTGGCTCTCTTCTTTTTGGTTTGTTAAAAGAAGATTAATTTCTTGATTTTTCTAGTCTGTAGTTTCCCTCCTTTTTTTGGTGTTTTCCATTCATTATCCTTTGAAGGGCTGGATTTGTATAAAGATATTGTGTAAATTTGATTTTGTCATGGAATAACTTGGTTTCTCCATCTTTGGTAATTGAGAGATTTGCTGGGTATAGTAGCCTGGGTTGGCATTTGTTTTCCTTTAAGGTCTGTATGACATCTGTCCAGGATCTTTTGTTATTCAGAGTCTCTGGTGAAAAGTCTGGTGTAATTCTGATAGGTCTACCTTTATATGTTACTTGACCCTTTTCCCTTACTTCTTTTAATATTTTTTCTTTGTTTAGTACATTTGGTGTTTTAATTATTATGTGATGGGAGGAATTTCTATTCTGGTTAAATCTATTTGGAGTTCTGTAGGCTTCTTGGATGTTCATGGTCATCTCTTTCTTTAGGTTAGGGAAGTTTTTTCTATAATTTTGTTGAAGATATTTACTGGCCCTTTAAGTTGGAAATCTTCACTCTCTTCTATACCTATGATTCTTAGGTTTGGTCTTCTCATTTTGTCCTGGGTTTCCTGGATGTTTTGGGGTATAAACTTTTTGCATTTTTTTTGACTGTTGTGTCAATACTTTCTATGGTATATTCTGTATCTGAGATTCTCTATTCTATCTCTTGCATTTTGTTGTTGATGCTTGATATCTCTGACTCCTGATTTCTTTCCTAGGTTTTCTATGTTCAGATTTGTTTCCCTTTGTGATTTCTTTATTGTTTCTACCTTTATTTTTAGATCCTGGATGGTTTTGTTCAATTCCTTCACCAGTTTGGTTGTGCCTTCCTGTAATTCATTAAGGGCTTCTACCTGTTTACCTGTGTCCTCCTGTATTTCTTTAAGGGGATTATTTATGTCCTTCTTGAAGTCCTCTATCAGCCTCATGAGCTGTGATTTTAAATCCAAATCTTGCTTTTCTTGTGTGTTGGGGTATCCAGGACTTGCTGCTGTGGGAGAATTGGGTTTGGATGCTGCCATGTTGCCTTGATTTCTGTTGGTAATGTTCCTAAGTTTGCTCTTTACCATCTGGTTATCTCTGGTGTTAGTTGGTCTTGCTGTCTCTGGCTGATGCTGTCTCTCCTGTGGGCCTACAAGCCTGTGTCTGCACTCCTGGGTGACACTACTTGCACAGAGTGCTGTGGCACTGCCCAGCTCCTGGGTGTAAGTGGAGCCTGGACAGATCCTGTCCTAGCTGCTCCGCCACTCCTGTGTTCCCTGCACTCCTGGCCCTATCAGCCTGCTTAGTTGCCAGAGAGGAGATCAAAGGCAGAGTTCTTTACTGAGTGTTTTCAAAATTATTCTGAGATTCTTTCTCCTCTTACCTCACCTTAAATCCATCTCCTAGGGACCATGTTTAACCTCTCTAGAAAATACCCTGGTGGATCTGTGGGAAAATAAATTCTCAATTCAAACAGAAAAAATGTAAACATTAATAATAACAACAGAACATGTAATCATTGTACTTGGTACTTAGAGAGCATTTATATGTGTCTGACCTTAGTTGAGCTATAGAGCTATGAGACAGAGAGGGTCGACAGTGACACTGCCTTTAACCATATGAGAGAACCCTCAAAACCAATGATTTAGGAAGCCATTCAACAATCTATCCTAATATGAACTAGAAGCAAAAGACTAGTGAGTTGAACCAAAAATGTTACACAAAATTGAGACCATAACCAGGGCCCCTTGCCTTTGTCTTGAGCCCTGGAAATGCAGACAAATCCAGGAAGGACCTTGGGAATAATTCGTTCCAAATTCTTCACCTGACTTGATTTCACTGCCTCCCCTCTGTTATAACTGACAAACATAGGTGTGGGCTATGGAATTCTGAAACTTTGCCAAGAATTCTTTTCTGTTTCACACCAACTTCCCAGACCCATGGCAAGATTTCTGTATTAGAAAACATGAAGTAGGGAAGCTAAGCTTAGTCAATTTTCAAAAGGCTGAGGCTATCAGGCTGACTTGGGACATTTTGATGATGCATTGATTAATGCACAGCAATTTTTCTCTGTAGCTGAAATCTATTTTTAAGTGAATCGATAAATATTTATGTATTCTGACTGCCCACATTTGTCCTTCTTTGTGTCCTCTTTGTTTCTGTTTCTCTCAGTATCTTCTGGGTACCCTATCACTATATTGCAGACCTATAGGATGTTATGGTGAATTAGTGTATAGAGCCAGAGACAGAGGGAGGAATGTTTAAATACCTCTACTTTCTCTTGACAGATCATAGTCATACTGCTTTACCTCAGACCAACAGCTTGCCTTATTGATAGTTTGTCCTTCCTCTCTGTGTGTTGAAATATCTTATCGACCCCATTCTCAATTCCCTGGTTTGGTAAGTTCCAAACTCCTAATATTTTTTTCAATGTTTGTTGATCTAACTACTTAGATATGTAACAACCAGGACAGAGGGGGACAGAATGTTATTTCTATAATTCATTAGCTGTGTAATGTGGAGTTTGTGCAATTTTGCTGTAACTGAACTTCAGTGACTTCAAAGGGTTCAGGTAGTGGTCTAGGAATAGTGAATCCTGCCAGAAGAGCAAAACTTTGACTCTTTAAAAGTTTGGTATGGATAGGCAACATATAAGCTAGTAAAATATCACACACTGATGAACAGGATTCATGGGAGATGGTGTGCAGCTACCTGGTCATATATTCCATCTGACGTGGAACTTATCTTACATGTCAAAGATACAGAGAATTTATACAGAGAATAAATCTTACTAATTTCACTTCTAAACTTCTAGTTCCTATATGGTTTCAATTATATTGAATATGCTCAGTAAGACCTTGTCCATACTCTGAATATCAGTATTTTCCATACTCTTACTTATATTTCCCCTAATTTCTAACTATATATTTTAGAGACATGCATTTCATAAGCTACTCTAAATATTTATGAAATGAGGCAAGCCAGATGTGTACCACAAAGGCCGCGGAGGGTTTTGAAGCATGGGGCTGGCGTGGTAGCGACCCACCAGTGAGAACATGGAGTGTTGGGTGGAGACATCTCAGGAGCTCTAGGCCAGAGTGCCTTCTGAGAAAAGAACACCCCGCTGGAGCCATGTGGCCCTCCGGTGCCCGGCATAGCACAGGAACGTGCCCATCTTTTTAATATTTCCGAGACAGATGTGGTAGAAGCCTATTGTATGCTGTTCTATAAGTATTCTAGGATATGGTCTGGCAATTAGATACTGGCTAGTGGAGATAAGATGTTCAGCATGTCAGCCAATGTTTGGGGTTGTTTGGGGGAGAACAGTCTAAGCTTTCTTTACACATTGTTTTTACCATCGGCATTTTTGGAGCTTTGGTACAGTGAGAAAAATGACATCATTTAAGCTGAAGCTTTCTAATTTTAATATTTCTTCTGTAGAAATGATAAATAAGGCATTGGTTGTATCGGTCATTGGGTCTATTAAGTCAATAAAGATTAAAATACCTAGAAAAAAAAGAAAAAAAAAAGAAACGAGGCAAGCTTGTGAGCAAATAGCAAAGGGGAATGTATTAAAATATTTGAAGAGTTTTAAAACTTGAAAATAAATAGCTATGTAAGACAAAATTGGTCAAAGACTGGCACTGGATATAAACATTTAAGTGTAATGACCTCTGGAAAGGTGCATATTTTTTCCTAGATCAATTTTCACAAGTGAAGATCAGGGCAGAGGATAGCTACATTGTGACATGAACAGTCCAAACAGACTCATTTATAGTAATAATAACTCACCTCTTTGCATGTCTACTTTGTATGAATGCCTCATATTTATTAAGAATAGAGGCCAATAATAATTGATCAGCTCTCAAATTGGAATATGTAATCCAATGTTTCTAATCATTGCTAAAGTAATAAAAGACCATAACATCATCTCTTATTGTGGCTTAGACAAAACCTGTCCTCCACAGTTTTCTATCCTGCATGATTGATTCCCAATGGGTGATACTATCTTATGAGGTTCTAAAAGTTTTACAGGAGAGAATTAGAATATACAAAGGGAGCAAATTCTTTGGGGCTGCATCTTTCTTTGGCTCCCGTTTGTCACTTTCTATTCTTCCTGCTTATCACAAGTTTAATTGTCTTCTGCAAGTGCTTCTGCTACTATACTGACAAGTACCCATGGAAGGAATCTTCTAAAGTCATGAGTTCAATTTTAAGACTCCTAAGATAAGTTCCACGTCAGATTTATGACACAGTAAAATTAAAATAATTGGCACATTAAAAAGAAATCAAAGATAGATCAATGTTGTGACTTATCTAACCAATTATATGACACCATATTGGAATTAGAAGTTTAGCAAAGGACTTTAGAACTGAGTGATGGGAAGATTTTGGAAGTATTTGGAGATGTAGGGTAATGTAATATGCACTTAAAATGCTGTGATCAAAGACAAAAAGAAGATTCTGGTTGGATTTCAGAGTACATGAATGCCAAAAGAAATGAGGAAAATGAAGACTGGGCTCATTATATTTTAATGTGAATGATGACTTTATTGGGAGTTGAACTAGAGACCACACATGCTACATTATGGTGAGGGATTTATCTATATTTCATTGTATTCTAAAACTCTCTCTCTGTGGGTATGTGTGTGTGTGTGTATGTGTGTTTGTATGTGTGTGTGTGTGTGTGCACACGTGCATGCACACACTGAAAATTGAAAGCTGAACTTAAAATAAATTGAAATGTAAATAAAGAATATATTGAATTAAAAAAAAAGTAATGGGTCAGCTAATTTGGTGGAGAGAGTTTCAAGCTATGGCACAGTAATTCCTGTGTGATTTTTAACTAAGTTTACAATAAAGAATCAGGAAAAGAAGGATTTGGAAAACATGCTATCAGGCCTCAAAGCGAGTTGCTTGAAAGTTAGATAAGGAGGGGCTGTCTATTTGTTAAAGATATTAACACAGTTTAAAAGAAGGCAATCCTTTTATAAAGTGAAGATAGAAAAGATGTTTTGACAGAGCTTCAGAAACAAGCTAGACTATATGAATTTCAGGATTCAGAGTGTAAAACTATAAACTTACTTGAAAGGCTTCATCTTGAGAAGAGAGAATCATAGTTATGCCCCGAATGTCTAGGGAAACTGTTTTCCTGGGTTCACCTGCCCAGGCCTTGAGAGTTCTTTACAGGTATGGTCCAAGGGAGCCTGACTACTGCTCAGGATGATGTTCCACATGAGATTGGTTTTGTAGGCATATAGAGCACAAGCAGTTATTGCTCATTGAGGCTTTTACTCTAACCAAAGGGATGCTTAGTGGACCAACCCATGTGTAGGGTAGGGTCATAGTTCTTATAAGAAGGTCTTGAAAGCATGATAGGTAAAGATATGATGATGAAACATGAGATTCAGTGATGACCTCTATATAATGTAGATGCTAGAAATGTGAAATGTATGCTGAGTAAAGCTATAGGTCCTAAGTAGAGCTAGCCCAATACAGGGAGGCCCATGTGGTCTGAAAGCAGCAGATTCCAAGGGTAAAGATGTCAAAGCCCTTGGATCTTCACATGCCGATAGCACATGCCTTGGAGGATAGGAATAAACTGTATTATTTAATATTTATCCTGGCATTTTGACATCATACTTTGGTTCCTCTCTCCTTTCTATACACATGTTCATTCCTTTTGAATATCAGTGTTTATGCTATTAATAACTTGGAAGCCTGTAACTTTCTTTTTTTAATTTTATAAGGATACACAACTATGAGTTTAAATCAGAAAAGACTTTTGTCTGGGACTTTTGAGCAATGATGTAGTTGTTAGAAAAGTTAAGCTCAGCATGATGTGGCCACTGGCCTTTGGGGGTGAGGGAGGTTGTTACTCTTTAGATAGATGCGACTTCTGCAGGAAGATGTATAGGACGCTTGCTCTTAACCTGTGACCTTTTTTTGGGAAAACATGAGAACTTTAGAATATTGGAGAAAGAAGATCCCTGGAGGATAGGTCCATATGGATTTCTTGTCCCTAGCCCCCCTTACTCTGATGTTTAACCACTGTGCTATACGCTCTCCTGTCATGGTGATATGGACCATCAGAAACACTACGTCCAAATAACCTTTTCCTCCCTTAGGTTGTTCTCATAGGTAAGTTTGTCCAAGTGATTGAACCATAGCTAAAGCAGCCCTCAATAAAATATAACTGCTACAATATTACGTTATTGATTTCTATTACATATTCTCACCAGCAATAATTAAATAACCTCCAGTATAGAATTTTAAAACAAATCAAAGAATTGCTCAAAATGCCTGCTGTAAAGCTTTATCATCTATCCACATATACAAACAAACAAAAATGTTTGTTACTATTGACCAGGAACTGCTGTTTGGTCTGGTTTCCCGCGTATAAGTGTATATCTTTCCCCTTCTATAAATTGCCCTGATTTGTGTAGTTACCACATCCTAACTGATTCACATCCAAAGCCAAGGTTTTACAGAAGCCAGAGGAGGAAAGCAGAAGAATGAAAACATAAGGTCGTTTCATTCTGTAAATATGTCTTCCTGGTCAGGAACATGTCTTCAACAGAAGCTTTGATTTATGTGTCCAGTTTTCTGGCGATAGAAGGTGTGAAAGATTTGTCGTCTTGGATTTTTGAGGATCTAATTATTTACAATCTAAAAGTATGGCTCCACCTCCAAGGAATGATAGAGGGATGGTGTGTGAGGTATCATGTTAATGGAAGGGCTACAAAAATCAATGGCAGGATCAGGGATGGGAGCCATTTAATCTCATTTTTGCTGCTGCCGATGCCAGCACATCCATCTTTCTCAAGAGTATGCACACAGCTCTATTAGGCACTGGATATGCTATAATTCTACTGTAATTGCAGTAGCATTATAAATTATAATCCTCATACTATTGACTGCATGCACAGGAGCTCCGGTTCATGGCTCTCTGTTTTCTTCATGTGCAACCATTTATTTCTGGAGATGATACAAGAAGCTATGAGCAATAAATATGCCCACATCTTCCTGTCACATGATTGGTCTGCTGTCAGCCTACGTGATCAGCTTTGTAAGAGCCTGAAATGAAATGCCTGAAGGAAGCCTTGTGCTCTGTATGTAACATCACTACTCTCTGGGTATGTAACCTTGTGAAGGTCACACTCCCTCCCTCAATTTAGTGCTACTTAAAGTCAGAGCATTAACTTGTATCACAGACTTTTAGGCACTGGCTGTTTTCTGGCTTCTTTTCTTCTCATTTTGGGGTGGCCATTTTGCATATTATATACAGGACTGATCTTTTTAAACATTTGCCCAGGCACAATAAAAAGTCACGACATGCTGTTGGGGTAAAAGAAAAGTTTTACTGTTTTGGTGATACATGGAAATTGAAACTACACTTTTTTTTTCTTTTTTAGATATGGTTGCAGTAGGTTTATTTGGGATTTCTAAAGCTTCTGATTCATTTCCTTATCTCTCTTAAGAAATATAGCACTGGAAGCCATCTAGCACATAGCTGATAAACTCCTGGCATGAGGTCTTGCGTATGTCTCTATTGTCATGTACAAATGCAGAAGCCTCATTCATAGGTATCCTGGGATGCATGGAGTCTGAGGGCCTCTAGTTAGACATACTTGCATTTATTTTTATTTATTTATTTATTTATTTATTTATTTATTTATTTATTTATTGGTCTTGCAAGACAGGGTTTCTCTATATAACAGAGTGCTGGCTGTCCGCAAAGTCATTTGTAGACCAGACTGGCCTTGAACTCACAGAAATCTGTCAGTTTCCATCTCCCAAATGCTGGGATTTAAAGTGTATACCAGGACATCTGGTTTAGAAGAAACTATTTAGAGGCTCCTGAAATTTTAAACTATATCATCACAATAAGGATTATGGATTAAACTTTTTTTTTTTTTTTTTTGCCTTCCATTGATAACCTTGACCCCGCAAGTATGCTTAGGATCAAACTTCCATTACTTTTCAAAAACATCAGGTTTCAGGCAACATTGTCTTATGTATCTCTCTTTCCCTTTATTTCTTGGAAGTTCTATAAACTTTAGGAAGTTAGATTGTCCTGCAAGAAGTAGTTCCCTGGGGGCAGGTTGTTGGGCGGGACTTTGTCCTTGGTCCCTTTTTCTTACTCCTTTTGTTATCTGTCTGTCATGCATTGAGTTTCTCCACCAAACTTTTTCCTCCCTGAGGGGTTGCCCTCTCAGAACCCATGAGCCCATGTACACCTTTCTTCCTCTCAGGTTATTTTCTTCCCAGCACAGGATATTCATACCATATCATCTCTTCTTAATCTCCAGGTTTTTTTTTTTTCTGGTTTTAAAGTCCATGGTTAGACAACAAATCATGGAATTATTCTTTCTTTCTTCCTTCCTTTCTTTCTTTCTTTCTTTCTTTCTTTCTTTCTTTCTTTCTTTCTTTCTTTCTTTCTTTCTTTCTTCTTCTTTCTCTCTCTCTCTCTCTCTCTCTTCCTTCCTTTCTTTCTTTCTTTCTTTCTTTCTTTCTTTCTTTCTTTCTTTCTTTCTTTCTTTCTTTCTTTCTTTCTTTCTTTCTTTCTTTCTTTCTTTCTTTCTTTCTTTCTTTCTTTCAGCTTGGAATTGAACCCAGGCTTCACTCATACTAGGAGAGCATTATAGCCACTAAGTTGTATGTGACTCCTATTTACTCTAAAGTACTTTTGTACAGAGCCATATTGGGGCAGTCTTGCACTTGGTCAGAGTTTGACTTTGGTCAAGGTTAACTTCTCCCAGTTAGCCAGGATTCTGCTCCACTTAGGGTGGAGCGCACGTAGTAAAGGTTAAGTTCATTGTTCTTCCTGGTATAGGGATTCCTGAATTAAACAGGTGACCCACCCAGCTGCCGGAGCAGTCAAGACGAAGACCTCCAAGAGAAGCTAGACAACTTCCACCGGAACTCAGCCTGGAGTCTGGGGGGAGGGTTTGCCCAAACTGTTAAAAGGTCCGGCGCCATTAAAGTTTACTGCTTTGATCAGTGAACATTGACTTAGCCGTACGGTCTTTTCGCCGCTCTTCCCTATGACCCCAAAATTCTCTCAACAGGTAACCCAGTTTACATGTAGCTGCTGGCGGCTACATACTTTTATGACCTTGTCCCTTTGGTTTTGAGAAAAGTTACTGTATCCCTTTTTGAGAAATACTCAACCCCTAAGGGCAATCTCTGTCTACCTTAGGCTTTCTTTATATAAGAGCACATAGATTAGAGGATATAGAGCTAATTCTCCTAATTTTAGTAGAATTTTGGAAAGATGGCAATCTTTATCAGTCAGTGCTTACCTTAATGAAAACTGGGTTTGGCTTTCTGGGCCTTAGTCTTAAAAAGTAGCTGTCTTATCAAATACCTTGAGTAAAACTGGTAAGATAAAAAGAAATCAGTTTATATCTCATCTTCTTAAAACTGTTCATTTTCTTCACATCTTATTCATAGTAAATGATAAAGTTTTTAAAATAAGGTGTAATAGTATATTAATATTACCCCCTCCACTTCTACTTCCCACACATATTGCTTAATGTCCTGCAAATTTTGAACTCTATGTACTTTGTACACTCCCAGGACCTTTTGGCTATAAAACCTTCAGGGATTATTGTTCCTCCTTCCTGGAAGATTTGTATGCCTCTATCAAGTCTTCTAGGTCTCTGCTCACATGTCACAACTCCCTCCTGGCTCTATCCAAGGTAGCGAGTACTTTTTCTTGATAGTGTTTATATTACTTATAATGCTTTATTTTTCTTTGGATTGCCTGTTTCTTTTTTACATTTTCTTTTATTTAAAAGATTATTTTCTCATAGAATATATCCTGATTATAGTTCAACCTTCACTCTACTTCTCCCAAATCCTCTCCACCACCACTTCCTTCTGGATCCACCTCCCTTTCTCATTCTCATTAGAAAAGAACAGACTTTAAGAGATAACAACCAAAGAGGACAAAACAAAATATAGTAAGATGAAGGAAAAACCTATTGTGATGAAGTTGGACATGGCAACCCAGCAGAAGGGAAAGAAAGAGTTGATGCAAGAATCAGAGACCCCATTATTCTCACAGTAAGAAGTTCTCGAAAAAGACTAAGCTAATAGCTATAACATATTTGTTGCAGACAAGTTGTAGACCCACATGAGCCCTGTTCTTGCTGTTTCAGTCTCTGTGAGCTCATATGTACCCTGCTTACATGATTCAGAGGGCCTTTGTATTAATTAGGGTTTTGTCAGTTAGAAGAGACACCATGACCATGACAGTCCTTATAAAAGGAAATATTTAATTGAGGCTGGCTTATAGTTTCTGAAGTTTAGTCCATTATCATCATGGCAGGAAACATGGCATTGGAGAAGGAGCTGAGAGCATCTGGATCTACAGATAGCAGAAGGAGACTTTCTCATACAGGACATAGCTTGAGCTAGATGATTTTTAACAAGGCTACACCTATTCTAACGAGGCCATACTTCCTAATAGTGCTACTCTCTGTGGGCTATGCATTTAAACATAAGAGTCTATGGGGGCCATGCCTTTTAAAACTACCACAGCCTTGTTCTCCTGGTAGCCTCCATCCCCTTTGCCTCTTATACCCTACCTTCTTCCTCTTCAGTGTTCTCAGAGCTCTGAGGGGAGGGATTTGGTAGCAATCTCCAATTTAGACTCTCTCTCTACATAATGTCTGGCTGTGTGTCTCTGCATCTCTTCCCGTGTACTGCCAGAGGAAGTGTCTCTGAAGATGCCTGCATAAGGTACTGATCTATGAATATAGCAGATTATCATTGGGAATCATTTTATTGATATTTATTCATTTATTTAAGATAAGTAGTGTTTGGTTTTACTCTAGTTCCCTAGACAGGATATTTAGTCCTTGGTTCTTGATTATTCAAGCAGTGTCAGGTATGAGTTCCTTCTTGTGGAGTGGCTTTAAGTCAATTTAGACATTGGTTGACTGACTTCCACAAGTTCTGTGCCACCATTGCCCTCATATATTATGAAGAAGGCAGGACAGATTGTATGGTTTTGTGACTAGCTTGGTGACCATGTTTCTCTTTCAGTGCCTTGTATTGCACCTTCCTGCTCCAAAGAAATGAGAACATAGGGGTGAGGACTCTAAATAGCTACCAGCTCAACTTCTCCATCTTCAGTGAGTTATGTGAGTGTTAGCCTTAGCAGTGGGACTGTGCTGTCCTTTAGAGGAGAGTCACCTTTTGTCTTATCATCAGCTTGGGTTATTTGAGGGTTTCTTTGGCACCCTCTTGGACAACAACTCAATCGGATGCAACTCAGCACCACCACTGGGAGCCTCTCCTGGCTGCAAGAAATGGCCAATTGAGACTCAATAGCCTCCACTCCTGGAAGTTCTTATTAGTATAATCTTCTTAGATTCCAGGAAGTTTGCACTGTACTAGGTTTTTGCACTACACTGAAATGCCTCCTTAATTTTGGCCATCTCTCCCAGTACTCTCTTTCGATCTCCTATCTCCTGACTTGACCCCCAATCCCTAACCCCACATGCCCTCACTTTGATTATTTCTTGCCATATATTCCTCTTGGTTGTGCTTACTTCTTTTTGTTCCAGAGATTTCAGGTGCATTTTTAATTTGCTAGTGTAGGATCTCTCCGATTATTTCAGGTAGGCACTTGATGCCATGAGCTTTCCTTTTAGCACCACTTTCATTTTGTCATGTAAGTTTGCATATGCTGTCTAATATATTTTACTGAATTCTAGACAGTCTTTAATTCCCTTCTTTATTTCTCTCTTGGCCAATTTCTCATTCAGTAGACAGTTGTTTGGTCTCTATGAATTAGTAACATTCTTGTTGTTTCGGTTTTTGATATCCAAATTTATTCTATGGTAGTCTGGTAGGATTCAGGGAGTTATTTCAATGTTCTTGAATCTTTTCACACTTGATTTTTTTCTGAGTATACGGTCAATTTTGGAGAAAGTTCCAATAGATAAGAAGGTATATTCTTTTATGTTTGGGTGAAATGCTTTATAAATATCTGTTAGATTAATTTGCTTTATGTCTGTTGGTTTCATTGATAAGAATAGGGTATTGAAGTCTCCTAGTATCAGTGTGTGCGGGCTATGTGGTTTAAGTTGTAGTAGTGTTTCTTTTTATTGTTACTGTCACTATTGGTGGTGGTGGTAGTTGTAGTGATGATGGTGGTGTATGAGAGTGATTGAGTGTGTAAGTTTGTGTGTTTGTACTTCTCTTCATTTTATTTTCCTGGTATAAGATTATTTCTTGTGTTTTTATATGTGCAGCTAACCTCCTTAGGTTGGAGTTTTCTATCTAACACCACATGTAGGGCTGGATTTATAGATATATTTTGCTTAAATTTGATTTGGTCATGGAATACCTTATTTTCTTCATCTATGGTGATTGAAAGATTTGCTGGGTATAGTAATGTGGGCTAACATCTGTGGTATCTTAGAGTCTGCAAGACATCCATACAGTCATTCTGGCTTTTAGAGTCTCCAATGACAATTCAGGTATAATTCTAATAGGTCTGGCTTTATTTGTTACTTCATCTTCTTTTTTCTTGAAGCTTTAAATATTTCTTCATCATTCTGTATATTTAGTGCTTTGATTATTATGTGGGTAGAAGATTTTCTCTTCTGGTTCAATCTATTTAGTGTTATATATAATTCTTGTACCTTTATTCTCACCTCTTGTTTTAGGTTAGGAAAACTTTATTCTATGATTTTGTTGAAAACATTCTCTGATCCTTTGAACTATGTTTTCTTTTGATTCTCTGATATTATCATTTCATTTAGAATGTCTGTTTTGATGTGCAACTCTACTTTCTACAATGAAGGTTTATAAAGATGGAGATTTATGTCTGTTCACCATTATATGCTCAATGTTTAGAATAGTGTCTTAGACATAAGTGTCTTAGACAAAAAGGAATTACCAAGACATTCTAATGCATAAATGCTTAAACCAGGAAGAAAATTTTTCTTTAGTTCCTATTATACTTCTATCTATCTTATAGCCTTTCTGTTTATACATGAAGTAATTCACATAATCAAGTTACTTTAATTATGTGAAATATTAGATTGAAGCAATTCCCTTTAAACATATGACTCATCAAATGTTCTTTATGCATAGACAAGCATTGTACTTGTTCAATGATTTATTTTTTACTGCTATTCATTTCTCTAGTCTTTTAACATTATCCCCTCTTCCCTTCATGGTCTCCCTCCCCCCTCTTTTTACCCTCACTCTGCCCTTTACCTTTCACCTCTCTTTTCATCCACTCATAGTCTTATTGCATCCTTTATAAGATATGTGACTTCTGTGCTCTCTCTCGCTCTCTCTCTCTCTCTCTCTCTCTCTCTCTCTCTCTCTCTCTCTTTCTCTCTCTCCCGTTCTCTCTCCTCCTTCTCCTCTTCCTCCTCCTCCTCCTCTTTCTCCTCCTCCTTAAGGTAAGACAGCTCTGCTTCTCCCAGCTTTATCTTTGCTTAGCTATATTACCTTATTTTTAACCTCTTCCTATTGTTTACCTGTGTTTTACTCGAGCTGTGATGCTTCTATTTGTAGTTTTATTAACAATTAAGGAAAAGAAGTCATGAATTTGAGAGAAAGCAAGGGTGTATACAGAAGGGCATAGAAGGATGAAAAATAAGCTGGAAAATAATACAATTAAAATATAATTAAATTATTATTTAAAAAACATGTAACCATTTGAGGAAATGGCTTCGTGGTTAAGATCATTGGCTGTTCTTCCAGAGGGTCTGACTTCAAATCCTGGTACCCATGTGGCAACTTATTATTATCTGTAACTCTAGTTCCAGGGACTCCGAGTACTCTTCTGGCTTCTGCCATCAGACACACAAGGGGTATATAGACATATATGCACTTGTACATATAAAATGGTAATATAAATTTTAAAACAGCCAATTACTTTATTAACAGATATCAATTTTCTTCTGATAGATGATTACCTCATTTTGCTTTTTTCCTCATTTATTAGTATAATAGTATTTTGAATTATTTTATTGTTCCTTTCATTAATAATTTCTTGATAAAATAAATTTTTATAATACAAACTTTGTTCAGGATATTCTTATAAGTGGAGCAAACAACCAAAGCCTTCATACTTACAGGTTCTTTCTACATGGGTAGATTTTGCAATTTTTGAAAATATGACCGACCTGTGTGATTGAGAGTTGACCTGCATCTGCCTCTATCAAACTTACTTAGTTGGAAAGATAATGGTTTTTATATTTTTGGTCATAAATGTCACAAGCAGGAAAGCACATGCTCTTTGAGTTCTGATGTGCTGTGTCATCTTGTCACCTCTACATATCTCTGCTTACATTTACGCGTCTCAATCTCCACTTCTTGTAAGCTTTTCATATGTATTTTATATATTGAGAAGGACACCATTATACAAGGCTTACTCAAATACAGGGTGAAACCTTTTCAAATTCTTCAAAATTCTTTTGATGCCTTTAAAACCTTGTTTCTCCAAAGCTAAGTGGAAAGTGCTGAATATCCTGCTTTGTTGAAGGAGAAATAGCTGCTCCTTGTATTTGACTATTTTAAATTCTCATTAGAATTCTCTAGAGAATAACGTGGGCAACTTTACTCAACTTTTGTATATGTTCTGAAGTTTTTGAACTAGGGATACTTGGATAGTTCCTTCCCCTACCACAGACTTCTATAAAAAGATAATCTAAAAATAGAATTGTGAAGAATTCATTCTGCTATTGAGAGAAGTACCATGTCCTATGTTTGCAGAAGCTTTTGCTTTTAAAAAAGGCGATGCTTTCTTGTGGTCCTCGAACATGACCTTTGACCTGGAGGGTCCATAGCGACATCTTTCCTAACATATCACTTGATAGATAAGGAAACAAAGTGAAGGATCTGAAAGTACCTTTTCAGTGACATAGTGTTGATCATGAGAGAGGCCATATGTCAAAATGAGTCAGAGGGTGTAGGTCAAGCCAGATTCTGGCATCCCATACAGACAATGCACACCAATGTGAAGGGTTCCTGTGTTGTCTGCACCACTCTGGTTCATGTACTTTCCCTTACCTTTAAGGTTAAAAGTAAAAGAGGGAATCTGGGGGAGGAAACTGTTCCAATAGGAGGGTCCCAGCATATCTTGCTAGTAAGCATATCTTTCCTTACTGTGGGCTCCAGAATGTTGGTCTTTTAGGTCCCTCTCACAGGAACCTACCTAGATGATCAGAGATTTTTGTCAGATCTTATAGGATGGTAAAAATTCCTAGACTTTTGTCTTCTATGGACTTGCTCCAAGGACTATTTTCAATCATATAACCCAGGAACAACAGGCAAAATCTAATTATAAACTGTGACAGTTGATTCCCCATTTTTTCATTTTCTTTTGTATGTGTCTTTCTTAGCAAAGTGTAAAATGATTGGTTGGACTGTGATATGATCCATGGAGCCTATAAGCATGGTACGTAACATCCGCAAACTCACCATGGGCAGTATAACTCTTTGTACTATTCTGTAACACCCTCACTAAATGTAATTGAGAAGTTACTATTGCATTGCCTGTGCATGCCAAACACTCTTCAGCATGGCACTAGGACAAATTATCCTAACTTTAATTCTAACCACGTAACTACTTAAGCAAAATCATATGCTTAATCACTTCCTAAAATTTTTTAGAGTGTTAGTTCAATCTGTGCAGCAGATGTTTTTTAAGATGTGTTGTTAGCTGGCCAGGGTAACTGTGGGCATGCTTATATAATGACCACATTAGTAGTGTGAACAAATAGACTTCAATGGGTGTGTGCAAAGCAAGCAGGGCAGGGCAGTCTATAATGGAACCTCTCCTTGGGAAGGAAGTTGGCACCTGCTACTCTTTGAACATCACCATGGTAGATTACTCTCTCCTTCCAGTGTGCATTTTTAAGATAGGAATTTATGGCTTTAAATAATCAAACAAACAACCTACTTTGTTGTGATCCTTTTAGCATTTTTAAGTTATTTCACTTATATTTTAAAATTATAATTACATAATTTCTCTTTTCCTTTTTACCCTCAGATTCCAACCACCAAATGCTTCGCTACTGTCTTTCAAATGCATTGCCTCTTGTTTTTATTAATTTTTCTAGGCAGGAAAAATGGAGGGATATATTATGAATATTCAATCGTAATGCTTGGACAGAAATTCAGATTCAGGATAATAACAAGATTAGAGACTGCTTCTCTGGGACAGAAGCAGGGCTTAACTGTAAAACATCTCATTTGCCTCCTCAGGACTGTTCATATATATATATATATATATATATATATATACATACATACACACATATACTTTCTTTGGATATATTCTTTTGAGCATCATTAATGTTTTTTAGCACAGGAAGGACACACCCAGGTTTTTTTTCTTTTTATTCGATGTATTCTTTATTTACATTTCAAATGATTTCCCATTTTCTGGGTCCCCACTCCCCACAAGTCCTGTAAGCCCTCTTCCCTCCTCCTGTTCCTCCATCAGTTCCTTCCCACTTCCCTGTTCTGGTATTCCCCTATACTGTAGCATTGAGTCTTTCCAGAACGAGGGGCCACTCCTCTGTTCTTTTTGGATATAATTTAATATGTGGATTATTTCTTGGGTTTTCCAAATTTCTAGGTTATTATCCACTTATCAGTGAGTGCATACCATGACTGATCTTTTGAGACTGGGTTACCTCACTTAGTGTGATGTTCTCCAGCTCCATACATTTGTCTAAGAATTTCATGAATTCATTGTTTCTAATGGCTGAATAGTACTCCATTGTGTAAATATACCACATTTTTTGTATCCATTCCTTTGTTGAGGGACACCTGAGTTATTTCCAGCTTCTGGCTACTACAAATAGGGCTGCTATGAACATAGTGGAGCATGTGTCCTTATTACACGCTGGGGAATCCTCTGGGTATATACCCAGGAGTGGTATAGCAGGGTCCTCTGGAAGTGCCATGCTGAGTTTTCTAAGGAACTGCCAGACTGATTTCCAAAGTGGTTGCACCATCTTGCAATCCCACCAGCAGTGGAGGAGTGTTCCTCTTTTTCCACATCCTCGCCAGCACCTGCTGTCTCCTGAGTTTTTGACCTTAGCCATTCTGACTGGTGTGAGGTGAAATCTCAGGGTTGTTTTGATTTGCATTTCCCTAATGATGAATGATGTTGAACATTTCTTAAGGTGTTTCTCAGCCCTTTGAAGTTCTTCATGTGAAAAATCTTTGTTTAGTTTGGTACCCCACCTTTTAATGGGGTTATTTGGTTCTCTAGGTTCTACTTTCTTGAGTTCTCTGTATATATTAGATATTAGCCCTCTGTCAGATTTAGGGTTGGTGAAGATCCTTTCCCAATCTGTTGGTTGACGTTTTGTCCTTTTGACAGTGTCCTTTGCCTTACAGAAACTTTGTAGTTTTATGAGTTCCCGTTTGTCAATTCTTGATCTTAGAGCATAAGCTACTGGTGTTCTATTCAGGAACTTTTCCCCTGTGCCCATGTCCTCAAGGGTCTTCCCCAGTTTCTTTTCTATTAGTTTCAGTGTGTCAGGTTTTATGTGGAGGTCCTTGATCCATTTGGAGTTGAGCTTAGTACAAGGAGATAAGAATGGATTGATTTGCATTCTTCTGCATGCTGACCTCCAATTGAATCAGCACCATTTGTTGAAAAGACTATCTTTTTTCCACTGGATGCTATCAGCTCCTTTGTCGAAGATCAAGTGACTATAGGTGTGTGGGTTCATTTGTGGGTCTTCAATCCTATTCTATTGATCGGCTTGCCTGACATTGTACCAATACCATGCAGTTTTTATCACTATTGCTCTGTATTTATCCTACAAAACTCACTGTAGATGCATTAACGAACATAAAATTTGAACTGAATGCTAATTTTGAAATTATGTTTTTGGTAATGGTGATGTTGAAGACAAGATGCCAGGAATAGGTAGAAATCATCGCTCATACATTGAGATATCCAAACATTACGGAGGACACAGAGATTTTAGTTCATAGAAGCTAAAATTATCCTACTTGGATTTATTCAGGAGGTCAAATTACCAACACATGACATCAGTCAGTCCTGTAAGTCATTGATTCCTAGGAGAGGAAGGCACTCATTTTCTGGAAACTCTTCTTTCATCTGTTGATCCTTCTAACTTACTTAACTTGCAAAAGCATATTTTTACAATGCTATTGTGACAAGGTGAGAAAATTTTCTTGACGCTAAAACTGATTTCATACAGCTTTTGGGAGAGCGTGCATTTTAAAGGGAATATGAAGTTTAAATCCACTGTTTATAAAGATTTTAAGTGAAAGAACTTCTTTGTATTTATAGAGACTTAAGAAAAGTATTGTTTAGGAAGTGCTTGAGAATCCTTGAAGAAAACGTGATAGAAACAAATTACACTTAATAATATGACCAATATCTTGAAAATACATAGCTGATGTGGTTTGAATTTCCATCAAATATGAGGGCCCATTTAGTGAGATCTATTAGTTAAAAAAATCTCCTGCACATTAAATTCAGAAGGAGTCAGATTTTAGATTATAAAGTTGGAATACCATGTAGGCATTTAATTTTCACAGAAAATGAGTTATTTTTAACCTTTCCATAAATCAAGGTTTCTGTTTTTCAAGATAAAAATGAGGACTAGATTAATTTACCAGATACTTTCAGACAAGCCAGTTGCTCTCTTCCCGCTTGCCTCTCTCCCCCTTTGCTTCTCTCCCCTTTTTATTACTTCCTTTTCTAACTCTCTACTTTCCTTCCCTCTTTTCTTCATTATATTCAAGCATTATCCAAATTCCAGGCATGGCCACTTAAGGGGAACAAACTCGTTCCTTTCTCTTCCCCAACTTACTCCAAAACCTCACTCCATTGACAGAATTGAATTAGAATTTTACAATAGACAGTAAAATCTTCATATAGTCCAATTTATATGACCTCGAATAACACTGAAAGATCAAATAAAAATCCTACCCCAGCAATTCTCACAGCCATCATTGACTCTACAAGAAGGGATTTAGATGAATAAACTTAAAACTTCTACAAAATATGAATTTCCCTTTTTATTCCAAGCCCACATCAGCAGGCAGCTAGCCTGCTCCAGAGGCATGCCTCCTGTAGGGAATAAGAGCCTGACTGACACAGAAAATGGTGCTTTTTATACTTTTACTTACATGTTCCCTTGGTTAATAGGCTGACTATCTAATTTTGCTACAATTGCATTGAGACTCCAAGTGCATTCATTCTGGGCATCCCCCTGTGCCCTCTTGCTTGCTGACTATTCAGTGACTGACTGTAGTATATAGAGATTAAAGATGGATACCACCACATTCATCATGTGCATACTGTGGTTTTAAACTCAGGTCCTGAGCCTTGTATGGCTCAATGAGGATGTTAGTTCATTCTTTCCGAGGGCCACTCATGTGAGGGAATTTTCAACAGGGTGTGTCACATGTGCTGATGGCCTGGACTTATTTATAGCTTGTAGATCAGATCAGCTATATTCTCTATTCACTGTCCATCTCCCTCAGGCAGAACAAAACACACACACACACACACACACACACACACACACACCCTGAAGAGTATATAGTTATCATTTGTTGCTTCATATCCAGTGAATCTTTAAGTATTCTGTCCCATATAGGGAGGACACATATAAAGGCCTTCTTTTGTGAGTTTATGTAACTTAACCAACATTCTTCCTGTGTTATGTTGATGGGGAAAGGCAGGGGCCTGGCTGACTTCTGTGAAAAAGTGGAAACCAAGGACATGGTATGAGAAAGGTTGTGTGAAAACAAAGACTGCCTTACATCCCTTTGTTGTATAGATACAGGGTTAGGGTGCTAGGAAGCGTTGGGGGTGGGGCTTGGGTGTAGGGACTCCCAAAGTGCCCTGTTTCTAATTCTACAACCTGAGAGATTCCTGGATGGGTGGTAGGTTCTGGAAGTTTAGGTGGTGCCTGTTTCTTGGGTGTTGAAGATATGCCACTGCATCTTTTCTACCCTGGAAACAAGAAGAGTACAAACTGGCATCAGGGCAAGAGCGACTGTGCACTATAGGTGGGGTGCTGGGCAGATGGCTCAATGGATAAACCCCTTGCTATGCAAGCCTGAGGACACTGGTTTAAATCCACAGCATGTACATGCTGCTGAATGGGGTGGTATCCATCTTTAATCTCTATAAGATGGAAGTAAGATAGAAGCGCTTAGACTTGATACTGGCCTGTGCATCAGTGAACAACAGAAAAGCTGTCAAGAAGCAGCATCTAAGGATATCCTCTGATCTCCACACATGTGTTCCTGTGCCCAGCACAACATACAAACAAACTGTACTGGCTACATTTTATCGTCCTTTTTTTCAACTTTACAACTTGACACACTGTATTCAACCTGAAACAAGGAACCACAATTGGCCTGTGGTTATGTCTCTGGTGCATGTCATGTGGGACAATTTACTTGATTAATGGTTGGCATGGGAGGGCCCAGCCCATCGTAGGCAATGCCATCCTTGGGCAGATAGGCTTGAGTTTTTTTTTTTTTTTTTTTTTTTCTTACAATGCATTTTATTCAACTTTTCCTTTGACTTCTTCCAAATTGATTCCAACTCTCTTATCCCCCAACTTTGGGATCTCTTTTTATTTATTTTTTTTTATTCGATATAATTTATTTACATTTCAAATGATTTCCCCTTTTCTAGCCCCCACACTCCCCGAAAGTCCCGCAAGCCCCCTTCTCTTCCCCTGTCCTCCCACCCACCCCTTCCCACTTCCCCGTTCTGGTTTTGCTGAATACTGTTTCACTGAGTCTTTCCAGAACCAGGGGCCACTCCTCCTTTCTTCTTGTACCTCATTTGATGTGTGGATTATGTTTTGGGTATTCCAGTTTTCTAGGTTAATATCCACTTATTAGTGAGTGCATACCATGATTCACCTTTTGAGTCTGGGTTACCTCACTTAGTATGATATTCTCTAGCTCCATCCATTTGCCTAAGAATTTCATGAATTCATTGTTTCTAATGGCTGAATAGTACTCCATTGTGTAGATATACCACATTTTTTGCATCCACTCTTCTGTTGAGGGATACCTGGGTTCTTTCCAGCATCTGGCAATTACAAATAGGGCTGCTATGAACATAGTAGAACATGTATCCTTATTACATGGTGGGGAGTCTTCTGGGTATATGCCCAGGAGTGGTATAGCAGGATCTTCTGGAAGTAAGGTGCCCAGTTTTCGGAGGAACCGCCAGACTGATTTCCAGAGTGGTTGTACCAATTTGCAACCCCACCAGCAGTGGAGGAGTGTTCCTCTTTCTCCACACCCTCTCCAACACCTGCTGTCTCCTGAATTTTTAATCTTAGCCATTCTGACTGGTGTAAGATGAAATCTTAGGGTTGTTTTGATTTGCATTTCCCTAATGACTAATGAAGTTGAGCATTTTTTAAGATGCTTCTCCGCCATCCGAAGTTCTTCAGGTGAGAATTCTTTGTTTAACTCTGTACCCCATTTTTTAATAGGGTTGTTCGGTTTTCTGGAGTCTAACTTCTTGAGTTCTTTATATATATTGGATATTAGCCCTCTATCTGATGTAGGATTGGTGAAGATCTTTTCCCAATTTGTTTGTTGCCGATTTGTCCTCTTGATGGTGTCCTTTGCCTTACAGAAACTTTGTAATTTTATGAGGTCCCATTTGTCAATTCTTGCTCTTAGAGCATACGCTATTGGTGTTCTGTTCAGAAACTTTCTCCCTGTACCGATGTCCTCAAGGGTCTTCCCCAGTTTTTTTTCTATTAGCTTCAGAGTGTCTGGCTTTATGTGGAGGTCCTTGATCCATTTGGATTTGAGCTTAGTACAAGGAGACAAGGATGGATCAATTCGCATTCTTCTGCATGCTGACCTCCAGTTGAACCAGCACCATTTGTTGAAAAGGCTCTCTTTTTTCCATTGGATGTTTTCAGCCTCTTTGTCGAGGATCAAATGGTCATAGGTGTGTGGGTTCATTTCTGGATCTTCAATCCTGTTCCATTGATCCTCCTGCCTGTCACTGTACCAATACCATGCAGTTTTTAACACTATTGCTCTGTAGTATTGCTTGAGGTCAGGGATACTGATTCCCCAAGATTTTCTTTTGTTGCTGAGAATAGTTTTAGCTATCCTGGGTTTTTTGTTGTTCCAGATGAATTTGATAATTGCTCTTTCTAACTCTGTGAAGAATTGAGTTGGGATTTTGATGGGTATTGCATTGAATCTGTATAGTGCTTTAGGCAAAATGGCCATTTTAACTATATTGATTCTGCCGATCCATGAGCATGGGAGGTTTTCCCATTTTTTGAGGTCTTCTTCCATTTCCTTCTTCAGAGTCTTGAAGTTCTTGTCATACAGATCTTTCACATGTTTGGTAAGAGTCACCCCAAGATACTTTATACTGTTTGTGGCTATTGTGAAGGGGGTCATTTCCCTGATTTCTTTCTCAGCCTGCTTATCCTTTGAGTATAGGAAGGCCACTGATTTGCTTGAGTTGACTTTATAACCTGCCACTTTGCTGAAGTTGTTTATCAGCTGTAGGAGCTCTCTAGTGGAGTTCTTTGGGTCACTTAGGTAGACGATCATGTCGTCTGCAAATAATGATAGTTTGACTTCTTCCTTTCCAATTTGTATCCCTTTGACCTCCTTATGTTGTCGAATTGCCCGAGCTAGTACCGCAAGTACAATATTGAAAAGATAAGGAGAAAGGGGGCAGCCTTGTCTGGTCCCTGATTTCAGTGGGATTGCTTCAAGTTTCTCTCCATTTAGTTTGATGCTGGCTACCGGTTTTGCTGTATATTGCTTTTACTATGTTTAGGTATGGGCCTTGAATTCCTGTTCTCTCCAAGACTTTAAGCATGAAGGGATGCTGAATTTTGTCAAATGCTTTTTCAGCATCCAATGAAATGACCATGTGGTTTTGTTCTTTGAGTTTGTTTATGTAGTGGATTGTATTGATGGATTTCCGTATATTGAACCAACCCTGCATTCCCGGGATAAAGCCTACTTGATCATGGTGGATGATCCTTTTGATGTGTTCTTGGATTCGGTTGGCAAGAATTTTATTGAGTATTTTTGCATCGATGTTCATAAGGGAAATTGGTCTGAAGTTCTCTTTCTTTGTTGGATCTTTGTGTGGCTTTGGTATCAGCGTAATTGTGGCTTCGTAGAAGGAATTGGGTAGTGTTCCTTCTGTTTCTATTTTGTGGAATAGTTTGAAGAGTATTGGTGTTAACTCTTCTTTGAAGGTCTGGTAGAATTCTGCACTGAAGCCATCTGGTCCTGTGCTTTTTTTGGTTGGAAGACTTTCTATGACTCCTTCTATTTCTTTAGGCATTATGGGACTGTTTAGATGGTCTAGTTGGTCCTGATTTAATTTTGGTATTTGGTATCTGTCAAGAAAATTGTCCATTTCCTCCAGATTCTCCAGTTGTGTTGAGTATAGGCTCTTGTAGTAGGATCTGATGATTTTTTGGATTTCCTCAGTTTCCGTTGTTATATCTCCCTTTTCATTTCTAAGTTTGTTAATTTGGATACTTTCTCTGTGCCCTTTGGTCATTCTGGCTAAGGGTTTATCTATCTTGTTGATTTTCTCAAAGAACCAGCTCCTGGTATTGTTGATTTTTTGTATGGTTCTCTTTGTTTCTACTTGATTGATTTCGGCCCTGAGTTTGATGATTTCCTGCCTTCTACTCCTCCTGGGCGAAATAGCTTCATTTTGTTCTAGGGCTTTCAGGTGTGTCATTAAGCTGGTAATGTATGCTCTCTCCATTTTCTTTTTGGAGGCACTCAGGGCTATGAGTTTTCCTCTTAGCACTGCTTTCATTGTGTCCCATAGATTTGGGTATGTTGTGTTTTCATTTTCATTGTGTTCTAAAAAGTCTTTAATTTCTTTCTTTATTTCTTCCTTGACCAAGGTATCATTGAGTAGAGTATTGTTCAGTTTCCACGTGTATGTGGGCTTTCTGTTGTTTCTGTTGCTATTGAAGACCACTTTTACTCCATAGTGATCAGATAGGAGGCATGGGATTAGTTCGATCTTCTTATATTTGTTGAGGTCTGTCTTGTGACCAATTATATGGTCTATTTTGGAGAAGGTACCATGAGGTGCTGAGAAAAAGGTATATTCTTTTGTTTTAGGATAGAATGTTCTATATATATCTGTTAAATCTAATTGGTCCAAAGCTTCAATTAGTTTCATTGTGTCCCTGTTTAGTTTCTGTTTTCCTGATCGGTCCATTGAGGAAAGTACAGTGTTGAAGTCACCCACAATTATTGTGTTAGGTGCAATGTGTGCTTTTAGTTTTAATAAAGTTTCTTTTACGAAAGAGGGTGCCCTTGCATTTGGGGCATAGATGTTCAGGATTGACAGTTCTTCTTTTTGTATTTTTCCTTTGACCAGCAAGAAGTGTCCCTCAGGGTCTCTTTTGATGACTTTGGATTGAAAGTCAATTTTATCTGATATTAAAATGGCTACTCCAGCTTGTTTCCTGACACCATTTGCTTGTAAAATTGTCTTCCAGCCTTTTACTCTAAGGTAGTGTTTGTCTTTGACCCTGAGGTGTGTTTCCTGTAAGCAGCAAAATGTAGGGTCCTGTTTACGTATCCATTCAGTTAGTCTGTGTCTTTTTATTGGGGCATTAAGTCCATTGATGTTAAGAGATATTAAGGAATAGTGATTGTTACTTCCTATCATTTTTGACGTTATTTTTTAAATTTGAATGCTTAACTTCTTTTGGGTTTGATGAAAGGTTACTATCTTGCTTTTTCCAGGGTGAAGTTTCCCTCCTTGTATTGGTGTTGTCCTCCTATTATCCTTTTTAGGGCCAGGTTTGTGGATAGATATTGGGTAAACTTGGTTTTGTCATGAAATATCTTAGTTTCTCCATCTATGGTGATTGAGAGTTTTGCTGGATATAGTAGTTTTGGTTGGCATTTGTGTTCTCTTAGAGTCTGCATGAGATCTGCCCAGGACCTTCTAGCCTTCATAGTCTCAGGTGAAAAGTCTGCTGTGATTCTGATAGGTCTTCCTTTATATGTTACTTGGCCTTTTTCTCTTACTGCCTTTAGTATTCTTTCTTTGTTTAGAACATTTGGTGTTTTGATTATTATGTGACGGGAAGTATTTCTGTTCTGGTCCAGTCTGTTTGGAGTTCTGTAGGCTTCTTGTATATTCATGGGCATCTCTCTCTTTAGGTTAGGGAAGTTTTCTTCCATAATTTTATTGAAGATATTTGCTGGCCCTTTAAGTTGTAAATCTTCACTCTCATCTATGCCTATAATCCTTAGGTTTGGTCTTCTCATTGTGTCCTGGATTTCCTGGATATTTTGGGTTACAAGCTTTTTGCATTTTGCATTTTCTTTAACTGTTGAGTCCATGGTTTCTATGGAATCTTCAGCATCTGAGATTCTTTCTTCTATCTCTTGTATTCTGTTGTTGATATTTGTATCTCTGTCCCCTGATTTCTTCCCAAGGCTTTCTATCTCCAAAGTTGTCTCCCTTTGAGTTTTCTTAGTTGTTTCTACTTCTGATTTTAGATCCTGGATGGTTTTGCTTAGCTCCTTCACTTGCATGTTTGTGTTTTCCTGTAATTCTTTAAGAGATTTTTGTGTTTCCTCTTTCATGAGCTCAGCCTGTTGACCAAAGTTCTCCTGTATTTCTTTAAGAGATTTTTGTGTTTCGTCTTTCATGACCTCAGCCTGTTGAGCAAAGTTCTCCTGTATTTCTTTAAGTGTTTTTTGCATTTCCTCCTTGTTGGCTTTTGTATTCTCCTGGATTTCTTTCAATGATTTTTGTGTTTCCCTTGCAAGGGCTTCTAACTTTTCATCCATTTTCTCCTGAATTTCTTTATGTATGACCTTCATGTGTTCCTGTACCAGCATCATGACCAGTGATTTTAAATCCAAATCTTGTTTTACTGGTGTGATGGGGTATCCAGGACATGTTGGTAGAGGAGAATTGGGTTCAGATGTTGCCATATTGCCTTGATTTCTGTTAGTGACGTTCCTGCGTTTGCCTTTTGCCATCTAGATCTCACTGGTGTTAGTTTATCTTGTCAGTGCTGGACTCACCAGTGCAAGCTGCCCCTTCCCAGTTGGCCTCTGGTGCACAGCTTACCTCCTGCACTGCTTGTAGACAGTGTGCTGCTGCCCAGGCTGTTCTGATCCCAAAGCAGGCACCCGACGGCTCCCGCTGGGGCCCGCTGGATTCACTGGAGCACACTGACTTCTCCCAGCTGGCCGCCCGGAAGCCCAGCTAGCCACTTGCAGGACTTGGAGATGTAATGCTGCCGCCCAGACTGATCTGGATCCGGAAGCGGAGAGAGTAGAGCTAAGGGCTTCTGCCTGAGGCCTTGCCCCAGATTGTGTCTGTGGAGCAGATGGAGCCCGTGTGCACTCCCAGGGAGTGCCGACGGTGTATGCTACTGTGACCTCCCCTGTGTTCCGCTCACTCTGCTGGGCAGCCGATCTGCCAACCGGGCTGTCGCACACAAGGTTAGCCTGGCCGCCCAGTCCCTGAGTCCAGGCAAAAGCCTGGGAGGCCAAGGTCCGAGCAAAGTTCCCCTAGGGCTATGACTGTTAATTGGGTTTGCCAGGTGACTAGGATGGCGGGCGTGCGCGCCCGCGCTCCCTGAAAGCGCCGGGAGAGTCTGCTTTGCTAACAATCACCTGGGCGGGTTGACTCACAGATGGCCCACCAAGCCGCCCAGTTCTTGGGGTCAGTCCTGTGCCTTTTGGGGCCTGGACCCCCGCTTTGTTAGCCTTAGGCTATGCCTGTTACAGGTCTGCCCGCCTGAGCTCTCTGTCGTCCTGCAGGCAAAATGGCGGCGGCGCGCTCGCAGGCCTGGGCAAAGAACCTCCTGGCTGGGTTGGCACCCCGATGGCCCCCCGACCCGCCCAGGGCCTGGGTGCAGGCCAACGCCCGTCGGGCTCAGACCACCGCGGTGTTGGCCTCGGATTATGTTTGTGTACCTCAGTCCGATCCGTGGAGTACGGAACCAAGATGGATGTGCCTCTCCTGACTGGTGGGAGGCCGAGTTCTGAAGTGGCCTCCGTGCAGGAAAGGCACCGCACAACTGCAGCTGCTTGCTGCCTGGCTGGTCAGCGAAGGTCAGTGGTCGTGGGCGCAGGGCCTAACTGGTCCCTGTGACGCCTTGGTTCCACTGCTGATGGCCCTTCAGTTGGAGCAGCCACTGCTGCCGCTGCCGCCGCCGCTGCCGCCGCCGCCGCTGCCGCCGATCAGGAAATCATCTAGGCTTGAGTTTTATAAACGGAACCTAAGAAAGTAATAGAAAGGAAGCCAGTAAGCAGGATTGCATTCCTCCTTGGTCCATATTTCAGTCTCTGCTTCCAAATCCCTGCCTTGAGTTCTGCCTTGGCTGCTCTTAAGTGTGGACTGTAACCTGGAGGTCAAATAAATAATCCTTTGCTCCCCAAGTTGATGTGGCAGAGATTGGTACCAGAGAGTGGGACTGCTGATGCAATAAGCCTGAGTATGGTTTTTGGTAGGACTATGGTAAGATTTTGGAGGTTTAAGCTGAAAAAAATCATTTGAGGGCTTAGTTTGATGAGTTGTGGTGGCAACCTGGAAAGTAGTACTAAGAGCATTGCAGACAGTAGAGGATTGGTATGTGAAGTTTCAGAGAGGAGCAGAGACTCTCCCAGGGCTCTTTGTGTGATATTTTAGGTGAGGACTCTGTAGAAATGAATTGAGTTCCTGGTATAATGAACACTGGCTAGCTGGCAGGAAGAATCAGCTATAATGAATAAGAGAGCAGTATTATCGCAGTGAAATCTAAGGGCAAAATTGACATAAATCTTGGCATATTTTAGGTAGAAGGAAATATCAAATGGTGACTTACTTCCATCATATGAGCCAGTGGATAAGCCTGAGGACTAGTTTGGTTGTGCTTGATGTAGGAGGACTCAGTCCACTATGAGTATTCTAGTTCCTGACCATGTGGGTCCTCCCTATAAAGAACACAACTGAAATTTTATGGGTGCATCTTCCTTGTAATATATGAGATACACTATGACAGCAGAAGTCCTGATCATGTGGTTCCTACAATCATTTTGCTCCTCTTCTCTGGTGTTTCCTGAAGCTTGTATGTGAGAGTTGTATGGTGGATGTATCAACTGGGGCTCAGCACCCCATGATCTGCATTTCGACAAGTTATGGCTTTCTGACATCATCTCTGTCTGCTACAGAAAGAAGCTTCTTTGATGAAGGGTGAAAGCTACAGGTTGCTGTGGGTATAAGGATCACTGTAGATAGTGTGATTAGAGAATATTCTGGATTGGAATATACCATTGTAGGCTTTCATCTAGGTTTCAGGGACTCATTAGTCAGATTTAGTTGACTACATTTATAATAGCAGGTATAAATTCGCTCTTATTGAGTGGAGTTCAGTCCAATTAGATTGGTATTGCTTATCCCAAAGATCTAAGTGACACAACTGTACATTTGTAGATATCTTGCCATGCTGGTCATTGTACTGCTGATAGAGGGAGAATCAGGCTTCCCTGGGAATGATCTCTATTACAGGTTATCCAATACTAAATGTTAAGCCATAATAATATGTCCATACCAGCAACACGAAGTAGATTCATCAAGTTGTATAAAATTCTCAAGAAGAAAAGGTGTATGTGTGTGTGTGTGTGTATACACATATATACTTGTATATATATATGTATATATATATATATACATATATATATATATGAAACTTCTAGAGCACTTATGTATTTGTGTATGTCTAGGAGGGATTTTCTATGGAGTACTAACAGGCAAGCAAAAGACCTGTCTAGAATGTGAGTAGCATCATCCTACAGGTTTGGATCTTAAAGTGAATAAAGAGGGTAGCATGCGATGGGGTGGGAGAAAGCCAGTTGAAAGGAAATCCCTTTCCTCTGCTTGTTAGACCACCAAAGTATACGCAAGCAGCCTTAAACTCTTATCACCGTAACATCATCACAAAACCACTTTTCCACAGCGATGGTCCATGAGACAAAATAGTTCTATGTTCTCTTAAGTTGGTTGCATTACATATTTGGGCAGAAGAATCACAAGGAGAACTGATATGCCGTCTTCAAAATAATGCTGTAAGGATCTTCCTCTCTGAGAAGCTTTCAACGTCCAGTGGGGCACTTCCTCTTCCTCTGTAGGAAATTTGGCTGAGCATTTTAACCGGCTTGATCTTGTGCAGGTGAGGACAGTTGCTGTCATTTCAGGAATCAATGACCATGCCATGTGTGGAAGACAGCACCAGATTCCCCATCAATGACCATGTCATGTGTGGAAGACAGCCGTTCACCAGACTTCCCATCCTCTGGCCTTCTCGCTTTTTTACAACTTTTCCACCTCCTTTTCTACAAGTTTTCATGAGCCCCGTGCTCCAGTCAAGTTGATAATCAAAATTAAGCATAAAAGGTAGCATTGATCAGTATGTATTGTTTCTAGAATAGTGCCGGAACTTACAAATTACTTAATAGCTGTGTGCTTAAAAATGAGAACTTTCCTTACTTGCTGATTTTTGAAGAACTAAGAGGTAGTAAATATACATCTACAGCTCCATCATAGAACATATAGTTGAATTGTTGCCAGACACTGAAGAATCTGAGGATTCTACTCATTAGCGTTGATTGTAGTTCTCAGTGTTTAGTCCTGCAGAAAGGAAGAGCCACTTGTAGGAAACTATAACTGGTACTAATTCTTAATTAGAAAAATATAGTGTTTACCATGGTTGTTAAAATAGCTACCAAATGATACTACAACCAATAACCCAGAAAGCACTTTTTTTTTTTTTTACAGACATTTTGGTTTTTTTGTCTCACCCACAGAAATCAATGTGGATGTTATTGATCTGCTGATTCTGTGCCTTATAGTGACTCAAATCTCTGCCTAGCTTGTGATTTTTACATCTACAATGTGTGTCCATTTACAGAAGGAATAGGCACCAATAGGTTCTGGCTAATGTGGCCATAATATAACGTTTGTTTTTGTTCTATTGGCCCTATTAGTTGTATGACTTCACCCAGGTCAAAGGACTAAAAACAACAGCTGTCCTCAGTATCCACACGAAGCAAACTATTTGGGGAACATAGGCCTATAGTTTTTGTGCGCTGAGTCTGTACCATTAGCTCATTTGAAGCTATGGCATAGTCGCTACTACTTGCCCATGTTTTTCCTTGGGAATAGATACATAAAAGGCTATAGATCCACTTAGTGCCACGCAGAGAAATCTTTTTGTCTATACAAACTGTTAATCGATCACCATCTTCTACCAGCTGCTGGGCCACTGGATCTGACATTAGAACAGGCTGGACCAGAGCAGCCTAGAATGTCTTTCTGCTGGGGATTTCAATAGCTGAGTAAATTTGGGAAGTTACTTTGTATTCTTGCATTTCATTTTTCCCACGAGAAACGAGACCATCTGACCAAGTTCTTTTCCAGCTTGAAACTCCATCTGATTTCATCGAAGATTTAAGAAAAAGAAAAAAGAAAGTCTTTCTGTCGGAGAATTCCTTGTTGTGCCTTATAACGGTCCTTGTAGGGGTAGAGGATATTGGGGAGATGCTCTGTTGGAATCCTGTCCGTATGGAATCCTCAGCGCCTTCGTTGTTCCTTCAGCCTCTGTTCCCTTTGAAGAAATCTCCATCTGTGAGCACACCCTACTGTCAAAGCAGCTGATTCCTGTTGGTTTAGGAAAGCTTCCAGGGAGGCTTGTGTTCAACAGCCCCTTGTCTCTCTTTCCGGATCACGCTGGCAATGTAACCTGCCAAATCGCTTTCACCCTAAACTCACCATGAAATGCACCCGTCCGGCCGGCAGAGTACTTTAGTTAATAAAGCAGGAGACTGCTAAGGAGAAAAGAGGTTAGTTTTGCTGCTCAGGAATTCTGTGTGCCAAAAGCCCGCCCCTTCTGGCTCCCTTGGGAAGCTGAGGTTTTCAGGTTTAAAGGCAAGACTGCAATTGTGGCCCACAGCCAGTTTCTTGAAAAAGGGATGAAAGACCTCATCAGAGTTTATCAAGTCTGGCAAAGCAGATCTCTCTCTCTCTCTCTCTCTCTCTCTCTCTCTCTCTCTCTCTCTCTCTCCCTCTCTCCAACGTTGTTCTTCCTGCATATAAGAATGAACAGTGGTAGGAAAAAATAAGTATGTCAAATATGATAAAAATATTACCAGGACCAGACTGTGACTTCTAGAAATCTATGACAGGGAACTCTGGCCTTGAGATGGGTTAAAAATTTCCAGATTATTATTTTGTATCAGTTTCTCAGAATAAGTTAAGGGTTGGAGGTGCTGATGGTGAGAGGGGAGAGATTGAGGATCAGACAGAGAAAGCAATGTCTTGTCCAGGTGTCTGCTGTAAGACCAGGTATTCTAACCCACCTCACAGTAACTCCCTCATTTGGCACCTCCAGGCTCTCTGGTACCTGTTTCCCCATGGACCCCCAAGCAGGCCTTATTCTGTCTCCTTGCAAAGCCAATGTCTAGACATAGCAGGGTTTTTGCCTGCTGGCCCTGCTGCCCCCAGCCATGTAAATTAGGGGCTGAAGTTGTCATATTCCTTTATGTATCTGTGTTCTTTCAACTCATTCTATGGGCCTTTTCCTGGTCATCATTTATGTTGGTCTCCATTATTCTTTATTTTCTAATCTATCACCCATGTACTTGCACTGTCAGAATTGGTGGAAAACTCAAATTTTGCTCATTTGTTAGTTTTTTCCTTGTCTGACTCTTGTAGAATATTTCCTCTTTCCTGTCTAATTGGTAATAGGTAATAAGTCAGGCACAGATGATGAAATTGAAACCCAAACAGAATAGATACTACAGGAAAGGTTAGGAGACGTTGATCAATAAGAGCTCTGATTTGCTGCTTGAAGACTGAGTTTTTCTATGGAGACAGTGCAGTTGAGTGGTGAAAACTGTTTGGGAGAATTGAAGCATAGAGTGTAGTGACATGAAGAAGAGAGAAGGGACTAGAAAGTAACATGGGAAGGTCTGATATGACATGCATGATAGAAGGGGAGGAGACTCTAGTTTACCCAGAACACTTTAAATACGACACAGATGAGGAAGATGGGTCTGTCCTCCTGCATCTGTCAACAGGATAGTACTACTCTGAACGGAAGCCGTCCCTCTGGTGTGCTTCAGAGTAAGGCTTGAGCATTTAGTTATAGTAGATTCCTTGCCCTCGTGATTGCTCCTTCCATGACGTCAAACTAACCTGTGTTTGACTTGGATCCCTTCAAATACCTTGGAAGGAAAAGACAAAATGGTGGGGCATTGTTATTTTGCTCTTTGACAAGGACATCCAAATATGCTCTTTTAAAGGAGAAGGATTTTAATCTTTAAGAAGGTGGCATGTGACTGACGAACAGAGGGAGGTAGCCTGCTGTCAGAGACAATTGCCCAAGTGGTTTCAGGAGGAATAGACATAGAGAAACTGTGGCTGTGACACACACCGTTCCTTTACCAAGGGACGGAAGTGGTAGAATAAGAAACTATATAAAATATCATTTCTAGGATCATAGTTATCAATCCCTGCTTGCTAACACTGGGGGTGGGTGAGTGGAACTCCTGTTCCTATTAAATAGTAAAGCTAGTTTGCTTCACATTGGCATGCAGAAAGCTTGGGAGCTATCATTGAGAAACCAGCTCCAGGGGTCAAGGAGGTATGTGTCTCACTCTGCCCTGAGCTACCTTCTAAGTTCTGTTCTCCTTTTTAGTTATGTAATTTTGGCTAAATGACCAGATGTGGCTGAGCTCCTGTATCTCTGTACAACTGGATTAATAATTCCTGTCACAAGGAATTATTCTAAGTGCTAAAGAGACAGTGCATGCAAGATGCTGGCGGTTGCATCTGAAATTTAGCATACATCAACAGAACTTAGTGTGTTACTGATGCTTCTTACCCGCCCTGGCACTTCAGTGACTTCTGCACACATGTGGTATATTCCAAATTGAGCAGGAAAAAATATGGTGTATCTGTTTTTAAAATTTCCCAT